>NW_028187088.1:3483824-3533721 GCF_003343005.1 Rhea americana
AAAAAAAAAAAGGAGAAATGTAAATGCCAGTATTCCAACAGCTACTTTAGATCAGGAGTACTCATTCTAGATGCCACATCATCAGCTACTCATATTAGCCATAAAACATGACATTACATCATTCCTGCCAAGACATTTAATACAATATAGATCAATACAAGTATTTTTAAAAGGTCACACATAGGTTGCGCATTAAGAAGATACAGAGGGAAAGGGCACAGAACCCTCTTCTCAAGAAGGTAGAATTGGTCTTTTACCAGCTTATTTAAATGCTTGTGTAAAATAGTATCACTTCGGCAGAGCCTAATCTTTCACAGTTTACAAAGAAGCACAGGAGAACTACAGAYTTCTGATGTTTGGGGAATTAGGCTATATGCAAGCAGGCTTAATTCCTAAATATTTAACTTTTGTTTTTCACTAATTCTGTTCACATGATTTCTCTTCTTGCATGAGTCCATATAATTATTTGCATGTAATTATAAATTAGCATGAGTAGTTTTTCAAATTTTAGTCTATGAAGAGYAGTCATGGGAATTTGGAAGGCAGCCAAGACTTAAATCATTAGTGAATTAAAAATTGGGTAAACTCACCTGTTTAGTGTATGGGAAAAGCATATTATTGTAATAATGTCCAAATTAAAACTAGATGAACACCATTTATCTACATTTCTGACTAATAGCAGCAGCACTGCAATAGCAAATCCAAGTTCTGTATGGATTTATTATGAGAAAGAGAGAGATTACATTTGAAAGAACAAAACAGTTAGCCTTCTTGGTTTTAATTCCCTTCCTGAATAAACCTTAAGGATCCCTACTGCCAACTGCAATGATAAACTTCTGCTTTACTGATGTAGTGTACCTTGGTAAAAACAATTTTTAGCAGGAAGCTGATTAAGCAATGTTATCGCTTCTATTTATAAAAATTTCTTAGCAGACATATTTGGATTAAAAGCAGCATACAAGGTGATGAGGTGTTCTGAATTGCTAAAATAAAGCATCTTGCAGGACAGCTTAAAGCATAACATTTTCTCTTTACAAGAGGTAATTCCTTATGACTGGTCCACTTCTTTAACAACACACAGGATGTAACTTTAGCAAGTCACCTTCTAGTTTGTGTCTTTGCTAACACACAACTACCCATTATCTTTCTTTAAAGACATTGAGGGATGGGGGGAAACAGAGTCAATAAGCTTAAGTTCAAAAATATTACTAGCAGGTGGTCTTTGAACCATAAGGCCACTGGTTTCTGAAGGGTTTTGTTTGTTTTGTTTTGTTTTTTGCCAAAGAAAGTAACTCGTTGTTTGATGGCAAGAGCATAGAAGCAATGCTAAGGCTGATATGTCACTGAGTGCTTCCACACACTCCCAAGGGTGTTTTTGGAAAAGGAAAGTATTTTGGAGGGGTTTTGTGGTTTTAAGAGACTTTCCAGCAAACACTAAATTCTTTTCCATATACTAAAAAGCTATTCTATGCACATACAGCAAAACAATAGTTCAGGACAATTTTTTTTAAAAAACATAGCTGGAAAGAGATCCCAGTTCCTGAAGGGACTACATGACTCAATATAAAAGGAAAATTTGGTCCCACTGTTTRAACACTTGAACAGACCATAGTCTAGAACCTAAATGAAAATCATCACCCTTTTTCAAACAKATTATCAGATGCTTCTAATCTCTGGCACTAGTTCTTCAGGGTGCATAAATTAACAAACAAGAAAAAAACAACCCTCAAAAAGAGGAAATTCACATCTGCAGAGCAAATACTAAATAAAAACACTGAGACTAATCTGTACTGTGATGGTGGTGCTCTCGTAGGCTGGATCTTTTCCAGCAGCCTTTCTTTCTCATTCAGCTAGTATAAACTTCTGGATCATCAAGAAAGCCTCTTTCTTTCCTTCACTGCCAAAACACTGCTGCACCCACCCTTTGCKCCTCTTCACCTTCTCACTCTCCAACCTTCTACACACTCCTTCCTTGCTCTATGCCATCTTTCATCCCACCAAGGAACTCAAAACTGTCTCTCACCTGTGTATCCTCAGTTACTCTCTAAGAAGAAATAATCCCCTCCTTTTCCTTCAAAGGCCTACTAGAGACTAAGGACATAGAATAAGATCAGCAGACAGCCTCCCTCCCAGTCACACTTTCATTAAGAAAAATCTCACCTGCAGTAATTAACAACTACTAAATAGTTCTACAAGGGCTACCCTTAAAAATGGCCATTGTTTCAGCCAGCAGACAAAATTTCTACAAAGCACTAGCAAACCCAGAATGTATGGTATAAAGCACGGCAGAAATTTGTACATGCCTTAAATATGTGCATCTGTCAAATGCCCTTCACTGCAGGCAAGCGCGCGCACACACACACACACACACACACTTCAGCCTCTGGAATGACTACTGCTCTTTGCAATCAATAACCAACAAAATAAAGTTTCAGGGGAAATTCTGGAGCAATCCCAAGGCATTGCAAGACACAAGGGGCGGGGAAGCTACTTCACCTTCTGAACTSTAAAATGATAGTTCTGATTTATCCCTTTATTGGAAAGATAACATTCTGCTCTGAATTATCTTACTCAGCATGAAACTTCAGACAAATTTGTTTGCCCTTGGTGTACTTGTGATGGAAGGGAACAGCTTTGGCCTTAACATTAGCAGTAAGCATAAATATTAACTACAGCATATTAATTAAGCAAGCAGTTTAAGAACAGATTATGTTACGTGCTGTCTTGGGAACAAAATCAATATCATGGGGTCAGGGTCAAATTAAGACACAGCCATGATAGGCCATTGTCTGCAGTACCCCTTCCCRAAACGAGATAGTGTCAACAGCTTTTAAATAGTAATATTACAGTAAGCCAGTTCTCCAACCAAAATTTCTGTGTGACTTGGTGAATCCTTGAGAGTACACAAGGGACTGCATGACACAGGAAGAGCCACCTCTTTCAGGTGTGGTTTCTGTCATCTTAAACTGATCTTGAAATCACAACTTCTAGCATAAGATGTAAGTCCTTTTGAAAATGATATTTTACAATGAACATATTTTAGACTTTGTAGACTCAGAATGMAGCAAATTGAAAATATTTAATCTTTATCAAGACAGAAGTTAAGTATTGAAATACAGGTACAGCTAGAAAAAAAGTATAATAATGGCCCTTATTCCCGAGTATATCTCCTGATCTCTGCAAGTCAGGTCTGTTTATTATCCTAACAAATAAATTTTAACTGTGGCACCCTTTGCCTTTCACAGCTTAGACACAGAAGGGCAGGCCARCTTCTGTCATGCATCAGCAATATGCCAACTGGGCTCTAAATGCACCGTTTTCTCCCGAAGGAAGAAGACATAACTGTTTTGATTTTYCAGACTGAAGGCTGAGTTTGCACTTCTGGAAGTCAATAAAAAATGTTTGACTTGTAAACTAAGCAGATTTGGCCTGGAAGTCACTGAGAAAAAAACAAATGCAGTGCTCCCAGCATGTCAACTTGACAGGGTCACTTTGCTTTTCTGACCACAATTCTACTTTAAAACTAACCTTTCAACAGCTGCTCAGTTTCAGTCATCAATCCTACCACTGTTGAAAAGCAACAGTAAAAAGACCCATTGACTTCAACAGGAACAAGATGAGGCTCTTGATAGCACTTATCTTATAAATGATGGTCTTATGACACACAAAATAATCATAAAAAGACTCAGTATGATTTAGGCAGGCAGAAAATATCCCTGTTGACCCAACTCAGCCCACTAGAGACCTATATCCATTTGTTTGCTGTTCAGCAAGCAACAGGGCTTAAGATTTTTTTCATAAAGTAAGGCARGGATTTGATAGAAGACAAAGCCTCCTCTGTTGCAGGTACAATCCTGAACGCCAACTTTATAACAAGGGGGAAAATCTCTGACTCTTAACCACGTATGACAGGCAAGTACAGCGGGCAAGTACAGCCCTCTCCAGGCTGCCTTGTAACTGGCAAAGGGTCTACACTGACAYGAGGGCTTCCAGGCAAAGCCCAAGGCTGTGGGAACAGCCAGACAGGCACAGCCATGCCCAAGCCTGTTCAGTGATGGAGCACTGTGGTCCCCTTCTCATTTCCTTCCTGTGAAATACTCACAAAACACCACTCCCTTCTCTCCCCTCCAAAAGGTAAGGTAGAAGTCTTTTAGGGTTCCTGACATACTAAGAAAAAGATACACATTTTGTAAGCCCAGGAACTGTGGCCACCAAAGTGCTATCAGAACATGTCTTCAAAAATCAGTGTGTGCCAAAGAAAGTGAGTGTGATTTAGTCACTTCAGCCTTTCTTAAGTGGGATTTCAGTCACTTTGGTCACCTAAATATTTTTTAAATATTAGCTTTATCCAAAACACTTGTTACTGTATTCATATGAGGGATAAAAMAACTTTGATGATGAGTCTGGTGTTTTATTTCCATATGAACTARTATGTGCTTTATCTTTACTTCCATTAATAAAGAATTCAGATGAGTAAAACTGGGGAAAAAAACAGTTATTTAGGTAATTGTGAGTGTGAAGAGACTTACAGGGGTAAATACTCGGAAAGTCAGTGCCTGTACTTTTTTTGTCAAATAAGAAATGCTGTATCTATCATTTCTAAATCTTAAGCAATTTCCTAGATGCTCCATGGTCCTTTCAGACTGAAATTATTTTTTATTACTTGTGATGCATAATCAGCAAAAAATTGCAGAGGTTTCTTTTTGGTTTTCTTCCAGATTTGATTCTTTCTTGCAGCATTGCTGGTGGCTAATCAGGAAGCTCAAAGAAAAATGAATATGCACCTATGAATATGTTAGATATGCACCATCTGCGCTCTGGAGCTATTCCTCATCAGCCTCTAAGTTAGTTGACACAGTCATAATACTCATTGCTTATCAAATTCAGACTATTCCACTCCACTCTCCAGTTATATTGAAAACATTTATTTGATCCCGTTAAATGGAGCAGCAATATTGTAATGCACATCTCCAAATTGCAGAGCCCCTAAGCTTTCCTATTTCATTGCCCACTGGGTAATGATGGGTCCTGAGAGACCAACAGGCTCCAAAAGGAAAATAACTTAAGAAAAATATAATCAAAGAGGTAATTAATTCTTTTGCAATTTCCAAATTCAAAAAGGCAATAGTTTCACTATAACATTCTGCCACAACAATAGTCCCCAACATAATATGCCAAAATGGATGCCTTTTTACCTGTTTGGTTCATCTGCTCTAGAAAATCTATTCAAGAACCCTTTCTGGACTGTTTGACTCCTTTTACTAAATCTTTTTGAATTGTGTAGCTCTACCAGGAACAAGGAGATTCTTCCCATTCCGCATACCAAGCTGTCCTCACTATATCAACAGTTCTGAGCAGTTACTGTTTTTATGTACACTAAAACTCCATATAGAACCTAAACTAATWTAAAAAAAACCCAATAAATTAAGCATGAAACAAACTGGCTGCAACTTTTATTTACAGGATGCAGATACCTGCTGACAAATGCATTTCTTTTATTCTTTCCCCTCCTGCTTCTTGCAGTAGAATAATCAACAGCTGGGAGCACACGAAGCATCTATAACATTTCAAGATTCAGATGTTAAATCCTGAGGTATTTTTTTCCTCACAGTCATAAGCCCCATTAGTGTCTCTGCAATATGCTCTGCAGTGGTATATACCTGAGGCTGGTTCCTATTCCTGAATTCCAAAATCCTACAGCTACCTTTGATTATTTTTTTTACAACTGTTATCCTCTCTATATGCATCAGAATAAAGTCATTTATAAATTTCTCTTGAGAGTCTATGTGCAAGAACATCTCATGGTAAAATAAGGTTTCCATAGAACGGCTCAGTAATAAAACTTACATAWTGCCCTTAAGGAAGAAAAAAAAGAWAAAGAAGACAAAAAACTTTTGGGRAACATGCTGTGTTTTCCACTTTTCATCTCTAAGCCAGAAAGATGCGAGATTTCCTGTGCTGTACAAAAATAAATAAGGTGCCTTTTCAGTATACTACAGCTTAGCGAGTTTTAACGAAAGCGGCTCCTTCTCAGACCTTAATGATAAAATATAGTTCTGAAGGGCCACTATCAAGTCAAATTTGAGTCAGATCAGCTCCTACAAAATTTCAGACCAAGAAAAATACTCTAACGCTTTTGTTTTAATTCCAATGCCAATAAATGCTTCTAAATAAGTAACTCTAGCCCTGAAATGCGTGCATTCTCTACTGCACCAAGTAAAACAAAACCCCCAGTGAGAACATGAAAGTAATGCTAACCATACTAGACTGTAATAATTTCCATTGCCTTAACTGAGAAAAATTCAAAAGGTACATAAACAGCATAATTATTATAAGTAATTTGGAACATAAAAATCGCTTCAGAATCTGAGTTTTTATCTACACACAGAACGTAACCACAATAACTGCTTGCTACAGTTTTATCTTTAGTAGAACTCTATGTCTGAACCCTTATCTTAGACTTTAACTATCTTATTCTGATTGAACTGCACTTAGTAAAACATTAACTAGCATTAAATGAAAATATGGTACCTTTAGTTAAAAAAACCTGACCATAAAAACTAAAATCATATTGGTGGTTTTAGTGTCAGAAGGCTTATTAAAAAAAACCTTAGGGTGATAACTGTCAGCTTTCCAGGGGCAATTCTACTGAGATATGTTGCAGTGTTCTGACTAGAACGACACACTACAATACACAAATAAATAATACTAATTATATTCTACTTGCAAATTCTCTAGGACTATTTTAAAGGAGCACTACYCTATTAGCATAACAAAATCACACTGCTGTATTATGACTTGTCCAATCTGGCAGGCAGGTTTGAGATTGTTCAGCAACTTTTCATATAAATTACACCTTGCAGAACAGTTCCTTAAGTTACTCCCAAGTTCTTTTAAATATGTTTTTACTATCATAATTGAAATGGGAATGTACTTAAAAGGACATGCCACTAAGTTTATTATCAAAAAAAAAAAAAGAAGTTTCTACAAAATTAAATATTTGTATTAATGAAAACATTACTGTTTCTCTTTGGACAGTTTTGCGGTGTTAGAATCTCAAGTATCATGATATTACATAAGAAAAAGAGAGTGAAAGTAGACAAACTGTGGTCCAATCCATTATAACCTTTTCTACAGAATTCAGATTTAAAGGAAGTCTTGCTTCTTCTAAATGTTACAGTTCTATACATCGACATAGCATTACATTCCAAAAATAATTTTCTAAAAGCAGTCTCAAATCTAAAAGTAGTCATTTCAAGTGAATAAGTAAGCACAGTAAGTGATATTGAACACTTTATTTTGCATTTGTCATTCTTTGCTTATCAGATTTTTTAAATYGGTTTTGGAATGACAGAATAGTTGAGTTTGGAAGATGCCTCTGGAGATCATCTAGTCCAACACCCCTGCAAAGCTAGAGCAGGATGCTCAGAGCTCTGTTCAGTCACATATTCAGTATCTCCACAGATGTAGACTTCACAGCCTCTCTAAGCAACCCTATTCCAGCGCTGAACCACCCTCACAGTAGTTTTTGGTTATGCTTAAACGGATTTTTCTGGATTTCTTATGRAATTGGGATGTCTTATGTTTAAACAGAATTTCCTGTATTTCAGTCTGTAACCAGTGCATCCTCCCCTCTTATTGGATACCATTGAGAAGTCTGGCCCCATCTGCTCTACTCTCTTCCATCTGGTATTTATACACATTGATAAGATTCTCTCAAGCCTTCTCTTCTCCAGCCTAAACTGTCTCAAATCTCCCAGTCTCTCCTCCTAAGACAGGTGCTGCAGTCCCTTAATCATCTTCATGGTCCTTCACTGGATTCCCTCTAGCAGGTCCATGTCTCTCTTGTACTCAGAAGACCAGCACTGGGCACATCGTTGCAGATTTGGCTTCACCAGGATTGAGTAAAGGAATTACCTCCCCGAACCTGCTGGCAAACACTATTTCTAATGCAGCTCAGGAGGCTATTGGCCGTCTTTTCAGTAAGGGCACATTGCTGGCTCATGGTCAACTTGTTGCCCAAACAAGGCCCCCAGGTCTTTCTCCACAAAACTGCTTTCCAGTGGGTCAGCCCCTAGCCCCTAGCCTGGACTGGTGCACAGGGTTATTCCTCCCCATATGCAGGCCTTGGCATTTCCCTTTGCTGAACTTCACGAGGTTCCTGTCGGTCCGTTTCTCCAGCTTATGAAGGTCCCTCTGAATGGAACGCAAACGTCTGGTATGTCAGCCCCTCCTCCCAGGTCTGTATCATCAGCAGATTTACTGAGGATGCACTCTGTCCCACCATCCAGGTTATCAATACAGAGGTAAAATAGTACTGAACCCAATATTGACCTCTGAGGTACCTCCTCAATGACTAGCCTCTTGCTGGGCTTTGTACCACTGATCACAACCCTTTCAGCCCAGGAGTTCAGCCAGTTTTCAGTTCACCTCACTATTCATTTATCTAGCCTATGCTTCATCAGCTTGTCTATGAGGATGTTATGGGAGACAGTGTCAAAAGCCTTGCTGAAGTCAAGATAAACAACACTCACTGCTCTCTTCTCACCCACCAAGCCAGGAATATTGTGGAAGGCTATCAGGTTGGTTAAGCACCATTTTTTCCTTCATAAATCCATTCTGACTATTCCCAATTACCTTCTTGTTCTTCAYGCCTTTGAAAATGGTTTCCAGGAAAATTTGATCCATCACCTCCCAAGGGATTAAGGTGAGGCTGATCAGCCTGGAGTTCCCCAGATTCTCATTCTTACCCTTTCGAAAGACTGAAGTCCCTCAKCAACTGTGGGTGCATCCCATCAGATCTCACAGACTTTTGCCTGCCCTGTTTGTATGCTCCCTTATTCGATCTCTCTTCATCAAGGGTAACGTTTCCTTGCTCTGGACTTCTCCATGTATCTTAGGGGCCTGGGATTCCTGAAACCAAGTCTTACTAGCAAAGACTGAGGCAAAGAAGGCACTGAGTACCTCAGCCTTTTTCATGGCCTCTATCACTACATCCCCTGCCCCACTCAGCATCAGGTACACATTTTCCCTAGTCTTTCTTTTGCTGCTGACATACTTGAAAAAGCTTTTCTTGCTGCTTTCCTGTGGCTCTCCTAATCCCATCTCTGTACACTTGGACAATGTCTCTAAATACCTCCTTGGTTACTTGACCTGCTTTCTCCTCTTGTATCATCTTTCCTTTTTATGTTTGAGTTTTTTCAGGAGCACCTTGTTATCCATGCAGACCTTTTGATGCTTTTGCTTGTTTTCCTATTCATTAGGATGGACATTGAACTTGGAGGAGGTGATCTCTGAAAATCAACCAGCTCTCCTGGACTCTTCCATGACCGTTGTCCCATGCGATACCTCCAAGCAGATCATGGAATAGCCTAAAATCTGCTCTCYTGAATTCCAAGGTTGTGATTGTTCCAAGGTTGTGTACTTCACTCTCTCCCCATACCCCTCAGGGTCTTTTCTGCAGAGCTGCTCCCCAGCAGTCAGGCTCAGCCTGTGCCATTGCAGGGGTTCTTCCTTCTTTCCCAGGGACAGGGCCTTGTCTGCCTTCATATTTGCTGAACTTTAATGAGTTCCTGTCAGCCTATTCCTGTCTGGATCCATTGGGATGGCAGAGTGTATTAACTAGTATACCACCAATTTAGTGTCATCTGAAAATTTTAGAAGAGTGCAAGTAATTGCCTATTTCAGGTCATGGATAAAGACATTAAACAGAGCAGGTCTGTTTGGACTTCTGCAGGACTCCACGTGTTGCCACCAATCCATTAACCTCTGAGCCTCACTATCTAGCTATTTTTTGTATCCTTCTGGTTGTTCAGCCGTCTAGACTGTCATGTCTCAGTATGGATACAAGAATATTGGGGGAGAAAGTACCAAAAACTTTTTGCTAGAGTGAAATAACAGGTTGCCCAGAGAGGTTGTGGAGTCTCCTTCTCTGGAGATATTCAAGGCCTGCCTGGATGCAACCCTGTCTAACATGGTCTAGGTGACCCTGCTGAGCAGGGAGGTTGGACTAGATGATCTCCAGARGTCCCTTCCAACCTTACTGATTCTGTGATTCTATGATCTTATGAACTGCTTTCCCCTCATTCACAAATCCAGTTATTTTATCATGTAAGGCAATAAGGCCAGTCAGTCATGATCTACCCTCAGTAAATCCATGCTTACCATTCCCAATCACCTTTCATATGCCTAGATTTTTTTCCAAGAGGACTTGCCCCAAGATTTTCCCCAAAGACCAATGTGAGGCTGAGCATCCTATAGTTCTCTGGACTGCCCATTCCGTCATTTTTTGAAGATGGGTGCTAGATTTGCCTTTTTCCAGTCATCAAATACCCTCCAAAGACCACAGAAATCTCTCTCAGCATCCTTAGATGTACTATTAAATGTACTATTCTGTGGCCCCACAGAATAGTTTAGCTAGTATTTGCCGCCAACACTGCTTAGGTTATTCGAGCTGATTGTCTCTTGAGAGTTTTCCTGAAGCCAAACCACAGCAAACAGAGCTGGTAACACCAAGTTTTCTGTTAAGTTTAGATTCTGATACCCTTTTATATGGGGACTGAACATCACTTATACACAAGAAATTGTGAATAAACTGTGACTTTTAATTTGCTAARTAGTTCAGTAGTTATTTATTTATGTTTCAATACAATAAAACTCGACCTAAAAGGTACTAATAAGAGGTCTCATAGAAGTGACACAGACAAATGTTAAAAATGGAAAACCTTTAAAAAAACTTGTGTTCCCCTTTCTCACTTCCCACAACAATTCAAGTCATGGATTTATAGAGATATAAGCCTCACTGGAAAAGAAAATTCAGCTTCTGTCTCAAATAGACTGTTCAAACATACAGATTTTGCAGAATGTGTCTACAGTCAAAACTGCAGATTTGATTTTGATCAAAGAGATGGGAGAATTACAGAGAACAAGAAACATGCTTAGCCAGAGTCCCTCTTCATTTCTAAAATGTCGGAATCAACCTCAAGCCTCTCTCCTGATTACTGATGGAGCTGACATTAAACTTGAGTGGCCCCAAACACAGGCTAAGTCTTTCAAGACTAACATCCTAACTACAGTCCCCCCCTCACAAATTATTTCTATTAAGGATCAACATAACTCACATGTTTATCTGAGATATGAACATAAATGTGAGCACTTTATTGCAGAAGGACTAAAACCCTATAAATTCAAACACTAGTTTATCTCACTGTAACTCATTTGAAAGCTCTCAGTAGGACATTCAGCACAAAGTACACTGAACAAACATCAGTGACCATTAAAAGACATTTGCCTTCACTGTAAAAATAAGTTACGTGTCATTTCCTGTCCTAAACTTTAATAGCGAATGGTTCTCCAGTCCCTTTAGAAGTCCATTCCTGTTTTTCTTTTCTGTTTTATTGCCAGTGGAAACATACTATCAAATGCTGTGCGGATATCATCTGTATGAGTGACATTTCTCTACATTTTGTGGAACTAGTTACAGTTGCTGTAATTTTTGTATGCATGTCTCTTGTTTCTAGATTGTGGGAAATGTAATATAAAACAGAAGCTGAATTGCTTTTATAATATGCTACATCCTCTTTACAACACAAAGTGACATCATTTTTTCCTAAAGTATATTAAAAAATAAAAAAAGAATTAAAAAGATGTGGTGGCCATCCAGTTTTTTCTTTCATTTTTTTWATGAATTTATTGGACTCTTATTTGCTCCTAAGATGCAATTTCATGGGTTTTTTCAATTGATGAAAATAGCAAAGTATTTTTTCACAAGTTTGAGTGTGATTTGACAGTTCCCTAAAGAATTCTAAATATCAGCAGAACGAAAAATAGTAATTTTTTTTTTACGTATAAACAAATCACCACTGTCTTGACAAGTTCACTTTCTAATCAAGACACTTTCCAAATATTTTTGTATTAGTTAAGTCTAGGACTCCAAATTCTCAAAATAGGATTATGCTCACTGTGATAATCATCTCCTTTATCAGACAGTTCTCACACAATACTCATTAGTTTTAAAAAGCTTTATATATTTGGTTATTAGTTCATTCTGTTGATGCAGCATGGAAAAAAGCATATATACGGGTACTACCTCTTCCCTACAACTCAACCATAATATGTAGAATGTGGCACATTGCTTATTCTAGATGAGGACTCAAATTCAGTTTCCCCTTACATGAAAGCTTTATAACCAGAATACTTCTTGTACAGCCTACCATCAGCAAACTATTTCCTTTAAGAACAAGAACATAGAAGCCACTGATAACACAAAAAAATGCCCTGAAACATTGTCCACTTAGGGCAAGTATGCTTACGTGATAGTGATCAGAGCAKAACTATACTCAGACCAACTTTTAGAGCAGTATATCAAAATGCAGCAATGAATTTGTGACTATCCRGGAATTTTTGAAAATTTCAGACAACTCACTGGAGAAAAGCAAATAAATGTTGAGGTAGATAAAACATACTTTTCTATATCCTCTAATTTGCCGGAAGAAGCTGCTATATAACACTGTTAAAAAGTTACACTGTAGAGTAAGACTATTTTCACCTGGATGGCACTTATTTTCACTAAGGTTATAACTAAKAAACAGCCTTGAACAGAGGAAGATTTTTCATGAGTCAGTCAAATCTGAACACAACCCATGAAGAAAGACTAATAAGGGAAAAGTATCAATGGTCTCACACAGGAATAAAAATGCTTCTGTATTAAAGAAATAGCTATCCAAATTCACAGCAGCATCTTATTTCAGTTAAACAACCGCATTTACTGTAGAAATAAATGAGGTGAAGATTTGAACAGACAGAACAGAAATTTTGACAGCGTCTGACAATGATCCTGGATTTCACCCTTAAGATCCAGACTCATTAAGAAAACCAGGAAAAGGTGTTCTGTAAGTCTGACTGTGAATGAGAACTTGAATGAAATATTTCAACAGTTAAGTACTGCTCCATGCTTTCTGTGTATGAACAGCAAAACTAGAATGTCGTTTCTACTTCAGTCTGCAAGCACAACCGAAGCTGGCTGTTACAGAATCTCATTCAGAACATTAAAAACTAGAAATGGTTTAAAAATAACAGACAACCTTCTTTGGTCAAAACTCTTCCCAAATCATACAGGGCAACTTATGTGAGAAAAATATCAATGCACCCGAAATATCCAATACTCTAGTGGCAAAGGTACTTGCCTTGATTGAGAGTGTTTCTTACTGTATCTTTTGCTATAGCTTTTTTTTTCTTTTTTTAACATCTTGCATAAATAAATAGGTGTCAGAGAATAAAAAGCAGCTTCATCCCCCAAGAACATGGAGTCATTCTGGATGCAGGTGATTTTTAAGTCCTTGTTCTGTCTGATTCAAGGCTTTTTTTTAAAAAAAAAAATTAAGCAAATACTCCTCAAAGACAAGCTTATTTGGTTAGTCAGGGATCGTACTCTCTGTCTTATGCTTGGAAATGCTTGGAAAGCACATTGAGAAACTATCTACTTTTCTTCCAGTGCAAAAAGCAGGGGGGGAAAGCCTTTCAAAACTCTGAATTATTTCAACAGATAAGCTTGTTTTCTAGCCAACTTTGTTATATTCTTTAAAAATAGATTTCAAGTATTTTTCTCTTCTTCTGAGATGATTAATAACTTCCTCTGTGCATAATGTTTAATTGGTTAACACAAATCACACAAATTCTATACTGACTATAGTTAAAGATATGCTTTGTTATTTTGTTACAAATATAAGATCTACAAATTTTGAGATAATATTCCCCAAGGCACTAAAAATAAATAAGATGTAAACTTTACATTGTAGTTTTTGAGTATAAACACCCTCTACAAGTATTTAGTCTTGCAACTCAGATTTTGACAAACATCAATTATCTTAAATGTTTACCCACAAAAAGATTTTAATTTCAGTTTTCTGGGAAGTCTCTTATATGAGAATCAAACAGAGCAGAATTCTCTTAAACAGGAACATGTAATATATATAAAGAAGATATATATCCTTTAAAACCTGTTGACTCTGTCGTTAGCATCTTAATTGCTCAAGAATGATTTTTAAGGCTCCCATATGGCAGTTCAACAGAGATGAAGAGCTTATTTTTATGTTTAAATATTTGCACTGCAGTGAAATGCAGAGGCCTTTATCAATGTGCTAGTCCCAAAGCAGTTACACATTCAAAATGCATTCCTTGTTTGCACAGCCTAAAGTTTGCATAGAAGAGCTATTAAAGGATTAGATGTTTTGTACTGTTAATTTCTCAAAGTTAGACACTAAAAATCCACCCGGCAGTTCATCTTGCAGTAATGTAATTTTGTTTTGCAATTTCTAAAACACAGAGAATATTGTTTGCCTGTAAATTACACAATTCAGTTCTTTTCAAGAATCTAAGTATGCTTTTCATGCCATTAGGCCATCTATCTATATATAATAGATGATAGCTAGTCTACCATAAAATGCCTAAGATTTTATTCCTACAACCGACCACAAGCTATTCTCACTAGGCCATGTGGTGTCTCAGTTTTGTTTTGGAACAGAATCCCATAATTGCTTGACCACTTGTGTGTATTGCAATGCCTGGGCATAAGCGAATGGCAGCTSTAACAGAACTAACCCTGTCATACTGCCCTGACTCCCAGAGGTAATGGCATAAGACTGCAAAATCCTTCCTGATACTACGGGGGACTGCACAGGCCAAGCAAATCTGTGAGGAACTGTGACATCGGGTTTTTCACACTCAACCTGTCTTTTCTTATTAATGGTACTTTACCATAGATCAAAGCCGCAATTTCTGTTAAGAAATACTTCTTTCACAGCCAGCATAATAAAATTTCCATTCCTGAACAAAATAATTTGCCTCCAAGAGCAGTTCACTGTTTTCAAGGGGAAAATGGAAAAATGAAAACTATTTTCATCCTTGAAAAAATAGCTATAATTTCCCCTACACCATGTAAAGAGAACACAAAACACTCCAAGTAAGTGGGATCACGCAGTATCATGTCTTCTTTCTGTCATGAATAGATGCCTTTGAGTATTCCACTGACAAATGTAAAGAGTTCATAGATGATGTATTTTTTCATATTTAGCTGAAAAATCTGTTTCTTTAGTTTTGTTAGTAGAAAGCTGTGGGTTTAGATCTGCAGCTGGCCAGTTCGTGTGCCGTGGAAGCAGTCAGGAGTAGCTGCTGTAAACTTTATAGCGCTCTTCCTAAAGATTTGGTGAGGGGTGGGTTTGGTTTTAATAAAATCTTTGCTGGAACACATTACTTTGTAAGCCTAAAAGAAACTAATTTTGTAGGGATAAGAACCTCAAAAAGATTTAAAAATCCTGTGCCATATACAGCAAATAGTTGGCATCTGCTTCAGCCAGTGTTTTCTAACTGTGCTTTTTGGATCAAAGCATTACGGTTGCACCCAAGTAATCATGTACTCCCAATTCCACCTTATTTCCAGCAGCTAACCTGCATGAAAAGAGCTAAAATGTCAAGTAAATGTTTTTCTGATGTTAATTTTCTCCATAAACGGTCCTGACTCCCACATGTCTGGCATCAAGCCAGGTAAGTCTTCATCTACAGAGCTGGGAATGGAACGGCAAGTGACCACATCTGACCACTGATCTGCAGACTCGTGAACACTTCTAGCTTATGCAGTTCCATATCAGTCCCCCACCACATTCATTGTGAAAGTCATTTATTTGCTTAATCATCCACTTTTATTATCATTATACCCATCAGAAGCCTACCATTTTTCCTAGCAGTGCTTCATACACATAAGCAAAGTTCACTCACTTCTAACGTGAGCAACACAGAGTCCACCTGTTCTTGACCACGAGACCTGGAACTAGCATACAGGTTTCTGTTCACCAGAGAGATGAGCTAGCTKTTCTCTATTCACCTCTACTGGTATACAAACATTTACACCAACACGTAATGCAAGAAAAACTACTGCAGTACCAGAGGGTGGCCAGCACTCATTTCATACCAGCATACTCAGACAGTATCTGAGTCACAGGTAAGAACAATTGCACACAAACCCCACAAAATCTCCAAAAGAGGAGGTGACTTTATTTTTAAACAGGACTGGCTCCCTCTAAACAGCCGTGGCAACAGAAGTGAGCAATGCACAGGTACAGGAAACAAACATTCAAAGCCCTCTACTGAGGCATTACAACTGCATCCACCCYACCGTCCAGCCACAGCCACAGACTTCTGTATAAAGCACCAAAGCTAGGCAAGTAATTCATAAAGAATGTATGTTTACTTCGCAACATTTCTTCTAGCAGATGATACTTTTATTTAAGAGAACTGTTATTCAAAGTACTTCAATGAGCTGATCAAGAAATGTGTTAATTCTAACTTTAAATGTCAAAAATGGCAGTTTAGATGGGGATCACTCTGTTCTCTGATGGATGAGTAACTTTTGCAATTACGTTTCATGTGGGTGTTCATGTAAAAGAAACTTRAGATCTGCACTCCATATGTAGAGGAATTCAAAAAATATCTCCGTAAATGTACTTGCAAAATGCAAATACAAAAATAATAACAGAAAAGTAAACAGAAATGTTTATGAACAAGGGCAGAATTCTGAGTGGAGACTCAGGAATTCCTTCTATCATTAATTTTCTCAATTCTTTTTAGTTCCAGGGAGTGATGGAAAAAGATAGTCTCCTTTAAAAGAGAAACGTCCATGTTGTTTAGTCTTCAATTAGAACTTAATTATTCTAATGCTTTAAGGAATATGTCTGTGGAATATATGCAACACAAGGCCTCAGTCTTCTTAAAAAGCTTTTTTTGTGTGTGTGTTATTAAAAGAAGTTGTCCCACACTAGATATTCTTTAATATGGGCAGTGCTCTACCATTGTTATGTTTGCTGTCTAGGTGTGAGAAAGTGTGGTTAAGTCTCAGTAATGGAAACAGGAGAGCTGCATTCTGTTGCTTCCTTTGCCAAGGGTATAACATGAGCTTGTGCAATTTACATCCCAAGTACATTAAGTACTGGAGCACCTRTTTTTGAACTAACTGCCACATCCCTGATATAGACGTCTAAGCTTCCTGAAGCATCTCACTTGATGATTTCAATTGCGCTTGCATGGCTGCAATAGTGTCTGAGTCATTCTTCAGTTTTGGGAGATCTCCAGCATGGCTAGATCACAGAATTTGGGGGTCTGAAAAACAGCATGACCAGCTCCCTCATCAGAATCGCAATGCAACTGCACAAAGAGCTGCACTGGCCCCCCTTGCCACAGGAATGGGAATGAGCAAGCAAGGAGTAACCAAAACGAAGGTGCCGAAAATGCCAACTAGAAGAATGCCTCTCTCCTTCTTAGGACTTAGGCTCTCTTCTCCTGTCTCATGGACCATTTATGGGGGGTTAAAACTGCCTCAACTAGCCTTTTTGCAGCACAGTGATAAAAATCTGCACATACTTCAGTAGAAGCTATATTCCCAAGCTGTGAAAAACCTTGTCAGGAATCAGGTTGAAACCTCATCTTGGCTTACCTTGATAATTTGCGTGCATGGGTAAGCAGTCTTAGTCTTTCCTGTTGCAGCAGTTTTAATCTTTATGAAATAGTAAGGTATTAAGTGGTTCCAGTTATACCACTGCTGATTCTAATCTWGTGTTTTTGGCATCCATCTGTTTCAAAAACTAATGCTGAAATAATTTTGTCTAGTTGACCAACCACAGTTGGTCAGACTAACGATCTTTTTAACCAGTATCTTGCTTCTTGTCAGTGAGCAACAGCTGAAAACTACAAAAGAACATAAAGCAAGGTAGGGGCATCCCCAGAGTACACTTCCAGCCATTAACAGTTTGTGAGTTAGGCACTTTGGAGAAAAGTTGCATCTGTATGTTTATTCTTAGGTATGTTTTCCTTCAAGCATATGCAAGAAATGTGTGTTCATATTCCTTCTCTGCCTTACTTTTGAACTCATGTCAGCTGGTTCCGTAACACTGACCAGCATGTAGTTCCACATACTGAAACGTTTTTTTTTTTGTACAATACATAAAGGCGTCAAGAGAAGTAAACAAGAATAAAAATATCAGAATAAGTAAGTATATTCAATTTATAATAACAGACTAAAAAAAAATAAACAGGAATAGAATACGTATTTAAGTGTAACCTGGCTGTTAGAGCAGTCTCTTGTTCACCACTAGACTAACTAATCCTATACACTCAAGTATTTTACACACTTCCAGGGCCAAAGAGCTRTTAGAGAGCATCTGAGGAGCTTTACAATGAAATCAGACATACAGCAAGGTGTCTTTGCTGTGGATTTAGCCCTTTAGGCCTCAGCTTCCATGTCGTGTTTTCCTGCTTCAGAGGAGTGCTGTAAGCCTTAGTTAAGTTACACACACATAGTAACTTTAAGCATTTCAGCAACCGTATTTAAATTGACTAGCATATTCATACTCATAAAAAGCATACCCACTCAAAACGCTTGCAGCATCAGAGGTTTTGTGAGCTTTGAAATCTCTGGATGGAGAACACTAAAGATGTGCAAGTATGTACTTCAGCAAGTTACCTCAGAACCACTCAAAACTGGGGAAAAGAATCATTTTACCYTCCCAACAAACATTTCCATTCCCAGTACACAGGATGACGACCTACAACCAAAGACAAAGCAAAAATAAACAAAGCAAATCCTCATTTGGAGCTGGAGAACCTCTTGCCAGGTGTGTGTGTGTGTGGAGGAGAGATTTTGTTGGAGCTTTTTTTGCATTTGACCTTCCCAATTTCTAACTACTTAATGCACAGAAACTCAACAGKTTTTAACTATTTAATGGAGGGTTTGGGGCGGGGGGTAGCTCTGGAGCAGGAAGGGGACGAGGCCAGGCATTTGCCAGGCAGTTCCGATTAGGTGCAAGCAGTTGCACACAAAACCGGGCCGGGAGCGGGCTGCCGCAGAAAGTTTGCCGGGGCCGGCGGAGGCGGCGCGGGGACGCGGCCGCCCCCCGAAAAAGAAAACAGCCACTGACCTGTCCCTGTCCCTGTCCCCTTCCCCATCCTCCTCCTCCCCCGCCTCGGCGCGGAGCAGCTCCCGGCGGAGAAGGCAGGAGGCGCCGGGGATGGGCGGGCCGCGGGGCGGCGCCCACCCGGCGCGGAGCCTATAAGGCGACCGGAGGCCGCGGTGGGGGGAGCGCCATGGCCGAGGTGAAGCTGGCCGTGCTGGGCGGCGGTGGAGCCGGCAAGTCGGGTAAGGGCCGGGCGCCTCGCCGAGCCCCGGCGGGGAGGCGGCGCGGGGCCGGCGCGGCGCGGCTGCCCGGTGCGGCGCGGCTGCCCGGTGCTGATGCTAACGGCGGCGTTTGCTTCCCCCGCAGCGCTGACGGTGCGGTTCCTGACCCGGCGCTTCATCGGGGAGTACGCGTCCAACGCCGGTGAGCGGGGCGCGGGGCGCCGYGGGAGGCCCCCGCCGGGCGGGATGCGCAGGGGGAGCTGCTTGCGGTCCGAGGAAAAGTGCGCTTATTTCCACCCCCCCCCCCAAAAAAAAAAAAAATCACTTTCACAAAAAGTTTTACCGAGATTAAGTTTGAGGTTATTTATCACTGGGAGTTCCTGAGTAAATGTAAGCTGCGGAGCCTGGAGAAGGCACTGCAAAGATCGGCAGAGCAGCCCTTCAGAACCTGGGTAGTGCACGGGGTGGGTGAAGTACTCATCACAGGGGCTGCAAAGAAACTTGGAGGTAAGAGTCACATGTGTGGGGCTTGGGTAGATTATGGTAAGCTCACTCAGAGAGAAGATGAAGATGAAAGTAAAGAAATAGAGTAAAAGAGAACTTTTCTGTTGAATTTCTCMTTACCAGCTCTGTAGGAGAGCTGAAACATTGTTTATCAGATGCTCCTGGCTACTCAAAGTGTAATGCAAAGCGCCCTGCTCTTGCAGGAATGTGCTGATTTGAGAGCTTTGTGGAAAGTTTTGCCATGCTGAGGACAGAATTTCTCATTCATATTAGAATAAGTATGTTGATCCTTAAGACACTTCTAAGATCCTGGAAAATGGCAAAACAGGACTTGAAACCTTCACATCTTGCGTATAGGTATTATCTAACTGATATACAGACAATTTTGGAAGTGTGCAATTTCAGTTGATRTGGCATGAGATGTCCCAAAACTTAATAAACAAAGAAGTTTGCTATCTACCTCTTTCTCTACCCAAGTGAGGATGTTTTTTATCAAAAACATTTTTACAAAAATAAGAGTAGCTTTCCATGTTCCACAAATAGCAGCACTAAAAGTTAACTTCAGTTACACATTCAACCAAACTTACCTTAAAAGCAGAGTTACGAAAGTTGTTTGTTTACCAACGTTGTTACCATGCAAAAACAGACTGGACAGTTTGTGTGCCAGATAGTTTATAATTAAATCTAAACTTTTAAATGGAAGTTGCATACTGCTTTCTGTGTTCTGAATGTACASTAAACCCCCTACAATTAAAAACATGCTTCCTTGTTCTGAGACTCCAGTATTTTAAGGGGAGAAGTATAATTCAAAAAGAACCCAAACCATTTTTGTTTGTAAACAGATGTTTGTTGGAAGATAAATTTAGCCTTAGTTTGGTTTGAGAAAGGGAATATAAATGATAAACTGCAGAACATCTCAAGATGTTCTTAATGCAGTCAAAAAATATTAACTAAACATTATTTTTAGTTAATAAAAAAATGCCAGTGGCTGCAGATTTGACACCTTGGGATCTCTGGGACTGACAATTGTCTGATATGAACTGAGACATGCATGAAGTATACTTCAGATGAACATGGTGTTGACCAGAAGATGCTTACACTTTCTGAAGTGGTAACTCTTATCTATGTCCCAAATACACAAGTCTGAAGCATATTTTCAGTAGTGCCAATATTAGCTTTTGTCCTTGGGAACTCAATAACTGAGGAACTGTACTGCAGGATACCCTGTTGGCTACTAGCACCATGAATGCAAGTTGTTTACACATCSTCACAACAAACTGCTGTTCAAAACAATGGCAATGGTCAGTCTGCAGTAGAAGAGTCTTAAATCTGAGAGTTGACATTACAAATATCTTGGGATCTCGTCTAAGGACACAATTTTGTAAATATTACTGGTCTAATGCTACTTAATATGAGAATTCCTAATAAAACAGTAAATCTCATGGTAAATAAACACTAGTACAATTATACCAACACTTATTACCAAACAGTGACTTTTGTGCAGAGTCAGCACTTAACACACAGGCTAGCTCATTACTTCCATAACTGTGATCTTTGATAACAAGATGAGTAGTATCATCTGCATTTAGCTGATTATGATTGTTTTGCATTCCCTTTGCCTACATTTTTAGAAGAATAAAATTAGGGTATAACAATTTTTCACACCAGCACTTCCATGGGAACACAACAGTTGAAATGGTTCTCCCATATGATGAAGGGATTGGGCAGCTCAGGTGGTACAAAATGAATGGATTTGTTTTCAGCCTAAAAAAAATAAAGGAATTATAAAGGAATTATACCAAACTGGAGGAACTAAATAGTTCCTCAGAATTAGACAACAAATCTCACTTTCACTGCTCTCTTCACCACCACCTCCAGTTTCTCTAATGCTGTTTTTCTTTTAATACAATATATCTTCTAGAATGCATCTACACTAAACATTTATGCCTGGATGGGAGGCAGATTCACTTGGAAATCTATGACCCTTGTTCACAGGTAAGAATTTTAGGGGCCAAATAAAAACTGTCCCTCATTGTACCTGTGCAATGGTAGAAAGGGTGGGAGGAAATCCAAGTCTGTACTTGAAATTAGTACTTGCTATTTTTATCTGGAATTACTGAAACTTCAGAGTTGCTCTGGCTCAGAACACTGTATATTTTTCCACTTTATAGAACAAATACAACTTTTTTTGCAAATGTTTTTGCATTTTTGGAATACTGCTAAAAAATAAAACTTTTGCTCCATGTTATACAGTTAAATATGCTAGTAAGTTTTTATACAACTATAGAAATATACAACTATATATGTAAAACTATATAATTCTGCAGTTCAGTTTTATCAAACCTCCTAAATAACTGAAATTCAGTTTATAAAGCAAGGGGTATGTTAAGTGCTTGTAGAAATAGTCAAAGTAGATAGGCCTGGAAAGAAGACTTGCATTCCCAGAACAGATCAAAGGCAAGCCATCATACAGACTTCTACATGTTGAGAGCTGAACGTTGACCACAGTAAAACATTTTGAAATAAAATTTTCATTTCTGTGTCTATCTTGCTATGACAGGAATAGAAAAATTTTCGTACTCTGTAATAACATGCAGACCTAGATAGATCTGGCTAGTTAATCATATTACCTGTCCAGAAGGGATCGTTGTGAGCTCATCTTGCCTCTTGCCAACCATGACAATGAGTGCTAAAGCCAAACAATTGAAGCCTTACTTGGAGTTAAACTCAAGGACTGAAAACTCAACCCAGTGAGCACAAATAATAATAATAAAAAAAATAAAATAAAACTGACCTTTTAGGACAAGCAAAATCCACTTGCAAATAGTTTTACAATTCCTTGCAGTGTGCTCCACTGAATCTTGTGTGCTCCACTTTCCTGAGTTGGATAGGCATTGTGGCTCCTGATTCCAGCATTATTTGTTACGGAGCAATATAGACTGTGGAACAGCTGTTATGCCATGTTACAATATTTCATGGAGTCCTCCTCTGGCACACTATCTCTCAAAGTACTAGTCTATGGACTTGCTCCCACCTACCTCAGACCTCTTTCCTAAGCTTACCTAGGGCTTCCACTTTCTGTCATATTAAGTCCTGTAGCATGTGAATGGCTTCTTAATGAAATGTTTAAAACTCTGGCAGTGGCAGCTAGCTAAGGCAAAGCAGACTGTGTAGTAAGCAGAGAGAMTGACAGCTACATCCTAGGCACTCTCTTTCCTTTTGAGATGGGAGATCAGGTGTGATGAAGAGTAGCTCCTCTTCTGGCTCTGTTCTTGTACCAGTTCTTTCTAAAGGGGTTAATTTGACTGCTTGCTGCCTTCTGCTATGCTGTTCCTGACTCTTCCTTACCTACTGCAGAGGAAGAGGTAGTGAGTAGGAGGGGAGCTGGTGGTACTGGCTTTTGTTAGATGGGACTGGTGATACTAGAAGGAGATGGATGGGGTATGGAGATACTGTATYCAATGGGAGTTAGGGAAGAAAAGCAGATCCTGAGAAGATGCCAAACTAGGGAAGGAAAATTCTCAATTTTTGTCTCCACTTTCTGAAATCTTGCACTACTAGCAGGAAGACTCAAAGATCTGGATCCCCACTCTGCAAAATGCTCTCTCCCCTCATCTGTCTGGGAAAGAGATGAGAAGTACACATCTCTTCTTTCCTGCCTCTAAATCTGCTGCATAGTCACCACAAAATGTAAAAACTTTAATAAATCACTGAAGTTTTCGGATAGTTGTGGAGACTTGTTTCTTTTCTTTCTCATGCACCTCATTTCCCTGCTAGTATTCACTTTCCACTTCTCATGTCCTAGTACATCTGTGTTCATGGTGCTGCCCTGATGCAGAGCTAATTTAGGCAACCTGGAGTAGGGGTGGAACAGGAAGGAGGAGGTTATACATTGCAAAGAGCGAAAGATTAAGAGAAACTCGTGAGGGAACAACTTAAACGGTTCTCAGATTGCTGGCCAGCGATGCTAGCTGTTTAAGCAAATCTAAAATCTGGAAAATTTTTACCCTCATGCCAATGCAAAGACAAGCAGCTAAAATATTCTATTTTGTGGCCAACTGCTAGTATTTTACTAGCTAGTATTTTAAAATACAAGGACAAGCTAATTTGAAATAGTGTTGAAATGTCATTTCCTTAGCTTAGAGGGCAGTTTATAGTAGTTGCTTTTTAGAAATGTAACACTTKCTTAGGGTGAAGGATCCCAAAGACTGGTATAACCTTTGTTATCGCTTGAGAAACTTTTGTCACCTGTTGTACTAAAGTCAGCTGCAGCTTGAAAGGAGATCTTCCATCCCTGTAGAAACTTTTTCCATGAGAAAATTATGTGCAGACTTGGAAAAACACAAAGAAAGCTCAGAAGAAGAGAGAGAACAAAGAACATTTAACAAATTAATTAAGCTCAGTATGGTCAGAATACTAGGGTTATGCAAAACCAAGCCACAGCTATAAATCCAACAAATACTGATGGCCAATATTTCCTTCTCCTGTACCACTGCAATATAACTCTGCTGAAAGCAATGGCTGTAGAGTTAATACAATTTTTCCACTAAACAAAGCAGAGGTGTTTTATAGTGAATTTATCAATGATTCGAAGTGCCGTCTGTAGCAATGGTTATTCATTAGACTTTGGGAACCGGACTCACCTTAATTCAGTGCTAGCACCCAGACCTGTTTATATCTTTTGCAACGAGCGATGCAGTGTTCTCACCATCGCAGTGACAAAGCCAATACTCTGAAGTGACGCCAGTAACTGTCGTTTTGCTCGTGAATCTGGTCTTCTCTCAAGCGCAGCGGGGGAAGCTCTCCCTCCCAGACGAGCTGCACTGGGCTGATGGCTTTATCGTGGTTTACGACATCAGTGACAGAGCGTCGTTTGCGTTTGCCAAAGCGCTGCTGTACCGGATCCGCGAGTCTCATGTAGGAGCCTGCAAAAAGTAAGTGCTATTAGTTTTGTTTCCCGCAAAACAACGTATGAAAAAAAKCCACGAACATTTCTGTGAGCTACAGGAATCCTAATAGCAATTAAAATCCAGTTGTGTCCTAGCAGCCATAATGTAATACCAACAATAAGATACTTGAAGGCAAACTCTGTTGCAAATTACAATCTATTTCACTGTGTCCAAAGCCAGGTACAYGAGGATTTTCATTCTTACCTCTTACAACATTACCATTTCAGTAACTGCCACAGGTCGGTCTACTGTGACTCACATGGGTAAAATGTTGGCRTGGTCTCTCTGTGCTGCTGCTTCCCCACTCAGTTACCAGTGGAGATACACAAGTAGGGGGTTCGAAGAAACTACTTCTCCCAGTGAATGAATTTAACACTGCGAATTTCTCCTAAACTGCCGTTAGTGGTGACACCAGTGTCGTTTGTACACATGGTTCACCATGTGGTGACAAATAAACTACCTCCAAAAAGAGCAATCAAAATGGTAAGAGTCTGAATATATGCGCTGGTGTGTAATCAAGCTGCTGAGACTCTTTCAAAATAAATGACAAATCATTTTCTTTTATCACCAGTGGAGTAAATATTTTTTAATGCTTTTCAGTCTGTTTTAGGGCTGATCTTTCTTTCATATCATTTCTGTGGAAGAAAGTATTTTAGCAAAATCCTTAAAATAAAGATTTCTGTGGTTTTTTTCTGAATTAGGCCATTGACAGTGATGTTAGATTTGTCTCTCTGAGTTTATTCTCTCATCTGCAACTAGAGATAACATTCAGCTTGCTTCTTTGTGAAATCCAGAAGCTAAAAATATACTCAGTCTTGTACAGTATGAAAACTGTAGTGAAGAAAAATATATATAATTACTAGATAGAAAAACTAAAATGAGGACATCCTGATAGTTAAGATTTTTTTTTTTTTTTTGTCTGAAAAGCACTGAATTTTGACTCTGGCTAATAGAAAACTTTAACACTACCTGGAAAGGTTGTATGGCTCCCATGCCTATTACCCTGAAGCACAGCYTGCGCACACACACAGTATAATAATACAACATACAGCACAATAACACTTATATATATGTATGTATATGTATATACGATATTAGAAATGCCATTTGAGAGAGCACTAGAGATTGTATTATTTATGATTAATATGTCTTTTCTCTAATTAGAACCTTTTTAATTTCAGAATGGTCGAGTCGGCAGTGTTTCTGGTTGGTAACAAACAAGATCTGTGCCACATGAGGGAAGTTGGCTGGGATGAAGGACAAAAGCTGGCAATGGATAACAAATGCCAATTTTGTGAACTGTCTGCAGCAGAACATTATCAGGAAGTTGTGGCAATGTTCATGAAAGTCCTGAGAAATGTCACCTCAAATTTCAAAGTGAAGGAAAAGAGACGACCAAGTGGATCAAAGTCAATGGCCAAGCTGATCAACAATATGTTTGGAAAAAGAAGGAAATCGGTGTAAAAGATAGTTAGCCTTGAAGCTGAAATAACAGAGCACAAGCAGCACTTGGGATTCAATCAATTTCTTCTAAAGGTCTCTGTTTGGAAAGMTAAGATAGTACAAACCAAAGATGGAGACACTTTGGTCAAGTGGACAGGGTCTAGACCTAGAAGACTCCAGTTCCGGTTTCCAGTTCTACTATAGACTTACTGTGTTAGGGCTACATCATTTAATCTCTAAGCTGCCCCTCTCACCCTTTATCTCACAAGCAGCTTGGAGAACGAGAGTTTTACCTTGCATTTATTCAGCACAAAAGCTATCTTGGATAGAGCTTCCAGATGTCACTGTAGCAATTATTTCCAATAAACTCAGCCTTGTTGACCAACAGTCCTGCTTCTGAACTCTGAGATGTACTTGTTCTTTACTGCAAGAACACTTGCACTAAAGTGCAAAACAAAATACCGCTACTGTATGCAACAGCATATTAGTATTTAACTTAAGGAAGAAAGACTCAGAGCATCACATACCTAAGGGTGCTGACACCTGCTGAAATGAATTAAATGCTTAGACACAAAGTATACAAAAGGTATTTAACTGCAAAGCTGCTTGCACTTGGCAGAGGTACCAGAAGCAGATAAACAAGGTAGTATTGTCTCTTGTTCTAGTTTGAGTAATGAAAGAATGTAGAGAGGCTAGAGGAGRGTAGCAACCAAATAGTGAGCATTGGACTGTTTTAGGCAAGGGCATTGTTCAGTGAAATCATTATATAGCTAGGGCCAGTATAAGGTCAGTATAACTTCTCAGGCTGATTCCCTTGGCAGAACAGTTTTCATCTGCTGTAATGAAGTTTACTTAYCTGTAACGTAAATATATGCCTTTTCACTTCCAGTAGCAAGCGGAACCTTGTAAAGCCCAAGTACGTGTACTGGTACAAAGCATGAGTTATGGCCTGGAATTAAAGGTCAGCCTGCTGGTCAGACCTGTGTTCCTAACTTGTGCCTCATGTTTTTCTTAAAGGACCARTGTTTTTAAAACCTAGTCACTGCTATGGTATTGAAATGCTATTTGAGAGAGCACTATAGAATGTGTTAGTTACACTTCTSAAATGTGGGTATTAAACATCAGATGGGTCTAAAGGTGTTGTCAATTGACATTCAGGACTCTTACTGTAAACTTAACTGAATAAGGGCTTAGCCCAGCATGTTAGAAAATACTATGCTCATACAGAAATTACGAAAGATAAGAGAAGTGATCTGAAGGTGACTGACTGCCTCTTACTCATTCCAAGGGCAGCTGGGATTCAGACTTTGTAAGCTTCTGAGTGGAAGCCTACCTCTGCCATGAAGTTGCACCTGCCTTGAAACTAGTAAGATCACTTTATCAGAGCAGAATATCGATTTTAAAATGTGCACCCCAGTAAGATGACATCAAAAGCTATATAATTTTAACATTACTGTTTTAAAATAAAATAAAATGAACACATTTTAATTAAAAAGTTAACCAAAGATCACTTCTTTAAGGGAAAGATATATTTTTTTATTTCATTTGTTTTAAAGACTAGAAATACTGGAATCTAGTTCTCAGTGTTGACAAGCACAACTCTGCTTTATTTCTATGCAGATGCTGCCTTGCAATATCAAGCCTCACATATTTAAGACTGTACTATCAGWATCTATGAAACCAAGACTATTCATGTGCTCCCATCAGCTTTTCAGCACACATGCAGTTCCAGAACTACTAATAGGCTGTCAATCTGTCAGGGTACCAATATCTTGCCAACTCTAGCATTGTCAGATTTGAAAACTCTTATTTGTATTTACTGCACTGATATTAAATAAACTGGATGTAAGATGGATCTATTAACACTGCTTTTCTTTACTGTGGTATAAAGCTGTAAAGCCTTAAAAAAAAAAAAAAAAAAAAAAAAAAAAAAAGAAAAAAAAAAAAAGCTGTAAAGCCTTAAAAAAAAAAAAAAAAAAACTTCCATAAAAACAAAGAACCATGCAGACCTAGAATTCAAATCAGAAAAAGTAAATCTAGAAATTGGACACTTCCATAAAAAAGAGGCTGTAGCCTCTTTCTTTTACATACTGAAGAAGCCTTCATGTATCTTTATACAGTGAACAGTAGAAAACTAGAAAACTTTTTCATATTCTTTATCCTTTAAAAATTAGTAAGATAGCTACAGAAAAGGTAATCAGTTTTGATTTGCCAGTATTAATGGGAATGTTGACTTCTGGATTGGTATAATCTGCAGTATGCCCCACAGTGTTGCTTCCCTGCTGTCCAGATGGGGTAAGTGCTGGAAAACACAATGGCTGTCTTGCAGCGTATGTGCTGCGTTTCATTCTCCTGAAAACCAGCTGAAACACAGCTGCAGGCTGCACGAAGGCTCAGGCATGCTAAAGCSCTCAGTACACACATAATCTGACTAGTTTATGATCAGGATTTTGCTTGCTTCTTATTGCTGGCAAGTGTAGATGAAGAAGAGAGCAGAATTTGGGAAGTAACTCAGTTTGAAAGTGGTTAAAGAATGTACATTCTTTCTGTATATTTTATTAGTATTATTCATTGATTCCTTAAAACTGAAGGCTTTTTAAAGGAAAATGGGAAACATGAAAGACTGATTTCTGCCAAATGTTTATAGGGTTTTAAAAGTGAACCTGATGTGTTAATGGCTCAGCCACATTTGAAGATATCATAGGCTAACATATAATCTCACAAAGCTTACTGAATCATTTAACTGGATGCAAGCAAGAAACCTGCTTGCATAAAGAAGTACATGTTCTGTTTCCATGCTGGATGTTCAGCCTTGATAGCGATAACACCTGCAGCACATTGAACTCATTGAGGAGAGGGGGAATGGCACAATGTGGACTGCCAGCATGGGTTGCTTCAGCATGCAAACCCCACCCTTTCTCACCAAAAGAGCTTGAAATTACCGTATAAGCACTAAAGTTTCTTGGTGTCACATCAGGAAGTCCTTGTTCAGATGAACTTTCTACAGTTTCTGTAACAGTTTGCCTGAGAATGGCACTCAGAATTTGATGTTCTTTCTCACTGCCTTCAACTTATTTCAACTTATTATTTATTTATTTTCTTTTACTTTAGAAACAGTGACATAAAAGCAGAGATTCTACTGAAGTAAGAAAGCAATAGCCCCTGGCTCCCAAATGCTGTCTCTCAGAGAGATTTCAGGTGTTTTTTGAAGCTTTTTCTCACAACTATTTCAAAATAAACAATCAAGACAAGCACAACCTCAGCTTTTTTCCCTTTTGTCATGTCTGTCTGCATTAAACTCCTTTTGTTTGTAAATTCTGCTATAGCCACAATCATAATAGGGCAGAGAGAAAAATCCTGCAGAAACAAGCCTAAAATCCCAGAAAAAGGAATAAGCATGTGTAGTATTAAGGAGACCAACCAAACATACTGTTTATTTTTAATATATTTTATCAAGACAGCAATAAAGAGGTGGATCAGAAATTTTGATGCTGTGCTATACTGAAAAGACAAAAGGAGCTACTACAGGTTTTCTAGCCCATTGCTGGAAACCGAAATGGTTATGAAGGGCAAACACTGAAGCATAAAAACCCTATGAGCAATGTGGAGATAACCTTATTTCTTTCCTTTCTTTCTGTCTAGCGGCACTGTTATGAAGATGGTAGAAGAGTAGATATTTGAACAYGTTCTGTCCAGCCAGAAGGTAGGTAGGTAGGTAGAGAGAGGGATGTGGTGGCTCTCAACCTGAACAAGTATGATGGATGCACATCACTCAGTGGTATTTTCAGAGGGTCAACTGTGAAGAGGATATTATGAATTCTACTTAAGACAAAAGTAAAATGCGGTAAGTATCTACGAACAGTAAAATTTTCCATCAGCATGCCTGTTGAGCAAGTGCTTTCAGTTAATGAAGTTTTCCTACAGATTTGCTTTGCTTATGGATACAGGAGCAAACTCCACCTCTGACAAATGTGCTTGAAAAGAATACTTTCTTATCTGCCTTTAAACAAGCAATAAAAGAGAAAAAAGAAAAAAAAAGAGAGACACATAACCAGCCTAGAATAATCTAGGGCAACATTAAACTGTACACTAGAATAAATTAGCCATCTTTATAGTAAAAATATCCAACTCTTTTCCCCTTTAAACCAATCCACAGAAGCAGAGGCCTCTTTCACAGTCTTAACCTTCCCATGGAAAAAGAAAATGAGGGAAAACAAAATTTTGGCATGCTGCTCAGACATTTGAAAAGCAAATCCTTTGTTTACATGCCTAAATGTGGATCTTGGCGCCTAAGTGTGAACTTCTATTGTTTTAAAACTTGGTTTTGATTTTTCCATAAAGAAGCAGTGCTGTAAGAGCCTACTTTTTTTTTCTTCTCTCTTTCCCACAAATGATAGAGATAGGAAAGCTATTCCGGGTAGGAAGTTATTTTTAAATAGACATTATTCTTTCTCAGAATCAAACTGTAAGTTTCTGTCTACTTTTAATTGCTTTACAAAGTAAATTGAGTCCCTCTAGTTATATAATTAATATCCACGTTTATCCCTATGTTGAGCCATTTACAGCTAAATTCATTTTTTAAGATTGACCAGGAGTTCAGATACGCTTTTAATCTCTGCTGAACTTTGTAAAATATCCATTTTTTTCCAGTGCAGGACTGACAGTACAGAGAAATATGTACTGTAACTGAGACAAGCAGAGAATGGAGATGCTATCAAGGGGCTTGAACCAAACGATCTAAGCAGATCTGTCCTCCATACACTGTTATGTTCATATTCAACAGCAAAATGACATCGTAACTGTGTTATTTATTCTATTGCTTGAAATTTATATAAAGAAAGTATAAATTTAAACATTAGACCTTTAAATTGCAGGCACTGTGGCATCTAAATCTAATTTAGAGTTAATTTTTAAAAGGCACAACTTCTTATATTGACTTCAACATTTTTTTGTTTGTTTGTTTGATAAGCCTTCACGTGGATTCCCTCACAGAAAATCTTTATTTAAAGAGGCTGTGATCCTCTGAATGTTTTACAACCTTTAGCCTTTTAAAGATAACGTGCTGCTTAATGAGGAGAAAAATGTCAGCATTACTGTTTCCTGTAGCTCCCTCTCGTGGTTCTTTGCTCCCACTTCATGCTCTTCAGTGAGCAACGAAACATTGAAACATCAATGATATAAACTCAAGACAACTGATCACAAAGAACAGGTGAAAACTCTCCTTCTTTACAATAAAACAATTCTGCTATCGCTCATGCTAARCTTAAAAATATTAAGTTTCATAGGCTTCAATTGACAGTATTGTTACTAATAAAAGTATAAATGTTTATAAGGTTTATCTTTTCTCAGGACTGACATTTTTTAACTCAACTGTTTTGCTAAAATAAAGTTCAATTATCCAAGATGCTGAAAGGTTTCCTGTTAACATACAGTCCAGGCATATTAATATGCTCAAGAAGTGCCTAAAAGCTTCTATTRTTTTCCTAACAATACCTATTCATCTGGATAAGAGGTCTTGCCTCCACCTGATCTTTCTACCACTTGCTTAAGACATGTATCCCCAGAACACCTTTCTGGAGACATGGCAGGGGGCTAAYGCACAGTTAGAGAAGAGTGTTTCACTTCTTGTCTGTAGTATGTTGTGCACATGTACTGCTGCAACCTTTAAATGAGTAAGATCACTTTACTGGGAAGATTCTGAGGATGGGATTCACCTGGATAAATACTGAGGTCTACCTCTAGATTCTCATCTCAACTAGATGCCTTTCTAGCAAACAATTTGTAACATCAAGGAGATATTGATTCTATGATATCTGGAATAAGCAGGATGGAGTTTGTTCCAAAAAGGCATTAAGTTGTTCACCAACTATAAAGATATTTAGGAGTATAGATCTCTAAAGTTACATTAAATGAATCATGTTCCAAATTGGCCTCTTGGGGCTCTTTGCTAGTTATGTTGCTCTTCTTCTTCAACCCTACAGGGTCGATCTGTCCTACTTTGTAAAGTCAGTTTAGCCCCTATCGCTAGACAATTAACATCTAACTTAGGCTGACCGCTGGGGTCAGTTAATGCTAAATTTATTTCATATAATTCATCAGGAAGCTGGATTATATTTGATCCTTACTGAACTTCATGAAACACCCTGAAATCCAACCATCACATACTAAATTAATGGATGGACTGAAGTGAAGCTGAGTTAAGTTAACTGAGTACTGCCACAGACTGCTTCCTAGCTAGCTCATTAAAAAACTAGCAGATCTTGATGCTTCACTGCAGTCTGCAGCACAGACATATTTTAAATGTCTTACCTATGGTAACTCAAAAGGTCTAAGGTGGAGCAGAAAGTTAAATCAGGTYTTCTGAGTCCCAAGCTAGTGATTGAACTAATAGAGGGCTTTCTGTCCAGGAAAATATGTATCAGCACTGTGTGCAGAGGGGAAAGACAGTGGCTCACTGTCTGTCTTACTCTAACAGCAATACCAGCCCAAGAGAATGGACCAAGCTCACTACTTGCAAACAAACTGCACTAAATCTGTGTGTTGCTTTCGCCTTGCTCTGCAACTGAGTGTCCCGCTCTTTGCAAATGTAGGCTTTTATACCAAATGGCTCTAATATATCTAACATATCTAAACAGGGAGTTTAATGAAACAACAACTGAAGTTGTTCAGTGAGCTATTTCCTTTACACAATGGATAAGAGGTCACAGTCACACCAGTTTTTCATCGCATCTCCAGCTATTACAGCACTACAGCAACCATATAATGCCATGAGAAGCCCAAAAGTGTGCATGTGCTGATGGGCCAGCTGGCTACTGCTGCTGAGTGTATGCAATAGCTGCACTGTAAATGCCTTTTTCTCCCTGAGAGTGCTAATCTGGTGCTATTTTCATGCTTATTTCCATGAAACTTAGAGGAACACGATGCATTTTGACACTCTAGTTCCTTTTTCAAATTTGACCAGTACTAACAGGTTCAAAAGTTCTTAGTAGGAGAATGAACTGACAGAACATTCACATAGCCCCTGCTTCGTCATGAAGGAAGCTCAAGGGAAATCTAGACTGGAATCTAGGCTGAAATTTTCTTGTATAGTTAATTACAGTTCTATTTTCTTATACAGTTATATTGGTAAAATAGGATAGAAACTGCTTCATAGTTTCTTCCACAAGAGAGATCACCAGGGTAGTCATCTTTTGATTTGCAACAAGATAGTTGCATACAAAAAATGCCAACTTAAACAGAGGCCTCACCTACAATTATGGATTATTAGAAATGTGTCTTGCTAGCATAGAGCTATGCCTCAAGCTCCAAATKCTCTGCATGAGAATGCCCCCAGCGTGAGTTTTCCTACTTATCAAAGACAAGTCACACAGGTAAAGTTATTTGTGCATAAGGGTTCTTACGATTGCTGGGGTGAGCTAAATGGATGCACAATTATATGATTAAATACAACAACTTTTTACTAACTACATGTAATTTTGGCTGTCACTCAAAATTCAATTGCATTAGATGATTCAATAAATGACTAAGGTAGGCTGGAATGTGTCCTACACAGACCTCAGGGAATACTGCAGGTATTGAGCTAAATCACACAGCTTACTTCAGACAAAACTGTAAAATGTTTACAAGAGAACTAATCTATATTCATCTTTTACTCTGTTTGACTTCTCCTTATGTTTTCTTGCATTTTTAATCATTATTACAGATTTACAAACAAATTCTATCTGTGTGTATATGTGCTAAGTTTCTCTAGGTGTCCAGGGGCATACCCAGGACTATGCATCCTAAATGATCTAGTCTGGTTTCACAGATCTAGTTGTTAAAGCAGTCTTTTCCTATCTAGCCATTAAACATTGCTTCCAACAAGCTTTTCTCCGTACTGGTGCTGTAACTCTTCTAGGAGCCGCATCACCTGTGTTCGTCTTGGCAAGCTAGTTTCTCCTTTTTCATCTCCTTCTCAGTCCAGCTTCGACCTCTGGATCTTGTTATTAATTTAGTAGCAGAGGGTATATACATACTTGGATTACTAATACACAGAACAGTGTATCACTATGACCTTATCTATTGCTAACAAAATGCACTGATATGTGCCAGTGGATGTGAGGGGAGTGGGAAAAATATTTCCTTCTCTTTCCTGTTTGCATACACAAGTGCACACGTATGTGATGTATCTGATCTGTTTTTGAAAATCTGTGCTAACAGATACCTAGTCTATACTATACAAGTATACACAAATGGAAGTCAAAGTACACTAATACATACAACGCTCTAAATATGCATACCAGCACTCTTCTGGCACAAGTCATGGGACAAATAGAGAAGAACAGACACACAGATACATTTTTATATAGATATATATGTAGCTATTATATCTATAGATATAATAGATAAGAACACARGATGGATATCAAAACATCTTCACTTTGACCAGAGTATGTACAGTCCAGATGCAGAATGGGAGAAACACCAGTCTAATAGAAGCTCTGAAGATTCTTCACAAGATAATCAGAGCCAGCAATATACTCACCTGCTATTAGCCAGTATTTCTTGCTTATCACCCCAAACAAAATAATTATTTTGTACGAATCTGTTCAGTCRCTGATTGCTTACTATGCAATGCACTGGACCAAAATTACTATCAAGGAATCACACACAAATTCCACACAGGTGTTACTGAAGACAACTGATCTAAGCTGGATCTGAAYGAGGAGTTTAGGCACCAGAAGCAGTTCAGCCCATTACCAGTCCAAACTCAGCTTTATTCTTCATAGCAGGTATGCAGTCAAGGGACTGGAAAGGCACACTGACGCATAAAGTACTTCTCTCATTCAGTTCTGTCTTGCTTGCCTAAAACTGTGATTTCTCCAGATCCTCACAGCGGCTTTGTACCATTAGAAGGAACCTGCACAGAGCCAGCTGTCCATTGCCTCTTTTTCTCCAGCTATCACCCTTCCTTTGACCAGTTGAAGAGGGGAGATGTGAGCCTTTGTTTTTAATATGACTAAATTCAGGCTCAAATCCTGCTTGCTRTTATTCTGGAGCAAATCCAGAATGACTCCAGATTTACAGTGCTAGAAGTGAGAACTAAATTATGCCCCCAAAAATTCATTTAAAAATCTTTCAGACACCTAAGCAGATGGATAAATCAAGCACAGATTCTCAGGTCAACCTCTACCAGAAGGAAACTCTCATCTGACTTATGGTAGAAGTAAGATGCTACAGTAGCAGCTAACAATAGAAAGAGYGACATAGTAAGGGAGGGAAATATTTCTCCTTACCAAACTCACTTGATTTAATACAAGGCATGTGCAATTAATGATGGCTTTGAGTGATACCTGTATGTTTTATAGGTTTATAAATTGGTTGTAGTAAAATCTTATACATCCTATATCACTAGGTATTGTTTCAGCCTATTACAGGAGATATCTATCTAGAGTTGACTGAATTGTATTAATCTGATCCTAGTTTAATGATGCCTTAACATTTTTATGGGAGAATTTAATGTTTGCAATATCCATGTTCCTTATTTGAAAGTGTGACTTATAGGTTCTCATCTTCCTTAAATTATGAAATCCTTCAGCTAATAAAGGAAAATGATTATGGTTTGCAAAAAAGGCAAAGTCATTTAACAATCCATATAACTGTCTATTGTAGGTCTTTGCATAATAATTGTAATTTAGCTATTAGGAGTTCTAAAGGCAGTTATCAGTCATATGCCGCAATTCTGAGGAATAAGGGAGAACTTCAAATTATTTAAGGTCTTTGTACTTTGAAAAGGGAGAAAAAATAARCCAGGAATCAATAATACATTTAGCAGTGAAAAAAATGGTTTTCCTGAAATAATCACTTGTTGATGGTAATTTTTCTAATTATCCAATATTAAAATTTTCAGCTTTCCTCCTTTTCACAGCTGCAAAATGATCTTCCATTTTTACAGGTACTTGTGTGAGCAGAGAGGTAAAAGGAAAGACAGAAAAGGAGAGATGGGTCTAAGCCACTGAATTCARAGAGCAATTTTGAAAATGCTGAAGGTAGCTTCTGCACAACTCCTCAGGGACTTACAAGGTCATATTAGCTAGTCTAAAGCCAAGTTAGGAAAAGAACCTGCAATTCTTGATTATTATCTTTATCTATGTTTGCCCTTGGTACATGAAAAAAGGTAGCCAAGAGAAATCAGATGGACTGTAGCCTTAAGAATRTTTATTTTGCAATTTGAAATGATTACTGTAAGCTGACTTCGTATATACAGTATATCTTGACTATTCCTTTCACTAATGAGGAAGCTGTACACTTGAATCTTGCTTAGGTAGCTCCATATGCTTTCATATTTCAGGCAGTATGGTACAGTCTCTGCAGCTGTAAGATTCTCCCTTAAGATCCTTCCCCACTGCTCTTCTCAGTAGGCACTGTGCCAGGGAGATGTCCACCTGTGTCAGGAAAGACTGWGTAGCAAGTCTTGCTGGAAGCCATTTCCAAGTATGTGAAAAATTTGTGAAAYCTTTAACACAATCTCTCCTAGCACTAGCTGACATGAAGAAACGGACTGGACGTGAGGACTATAAGGAGGCTGGGAAATTGGGTGGATGGTCCAGCTAAAAAGGTAGTGATCAACAAACAGTTCAAAGTCTAACTAGGACTGGTTTCTCCCGACATTCCTCAAGGGTTGATTTTGGGACTGATGCTATTTAACATTTTCAYTGAAAACACCAACAACAGAACAGAATGCACCCTCAGCAAGTTTGCAATGACATCAAACTGGGGGCAGAGACTAAGAAACTGTGGGGCTGCCATTCACCGGGACCTAGACTAGCTGCAGGAGCAGGCCAACAGGAACCTTATGAATTTCAACAAAATAAATGTGAAGTCATGCATCAGTACAGGCCAAGGACTAAGTAGACTAGAGAGCAATTGTGCAGAAAAGCTGGTGGTCCTAGTAGACAAGTTGAATATGAATCAGTAATGTGTTCTTGCAGCTATGCAGGCCAACTGCATGCTGGTCTTTAAGAACACAGCCAGCAGGTTGAGGGAAGTTATTATTTCCTCCAGCTTGGCACTTGTGTGGTTATTTCTGGAAAACTGTGCTGTTTTGGTGCCTCCAGTGCAATAGAAATATTGACAAGCTGAAGTTGGTTCAGAAGAGAATTGCTGGGTTGATCAGGGGGCCACAGCACATGATGCACCAGGAAAGGCTGAGGTAACTGGGTTTACTTAGCTTTGAGAATAGCTAAAAAAAGCGGGGRGATTTAATTGCTCAACAAGGGTCTACAGAGAAGACAGAATCAGACTTTTCTCAGAGGTGCAGAGTAAAAAGACATAAAGAACAGGCACAAGTTGMAGTATGGGAAATTCCAACTAGATATAAGGAAAAAAGAAAAAAAACAGAAAAAAAAAAAGGATGGTTAAGCACTGAAAGAGGTTTACCAGTGAGATTTCAGAATCTCCATCCTTGGAGATTTTCAAAACTTGCCTGCACAAGGCTCTGAGCAACGTGACCTAACTTCAAAGATAGCCTTGCTTTGAGCAGGGGTTGGACTAAAAGATCTCCAGATACCCCCTCCAACCACTTGATTCTATTACATATGTTCTTCCTTTGCTCACCTCTCAAAGCTGCAGTMGAGATAGCACAGCCTCTAAGGTTTKAACTAGCAAGAARTTTCGGCCTAACTGAGAGAATGACAGTGAGATAGAAGGGTATTTCCTGTGGACTGTCTGGTTGAACAATGCTGATGGTCACAGGCAAGTCTAAGGATACTCACGGAAAACATGACTGGTGTTGTGACACCTACAAAAAGAATATGCACTACTTCCTCTTTTAAAGCACCCTTCCACTGCTGCAAGGGTATTTATAAAGAGTTTCAGTGTACTATCAATGAAAGTTAAAAAGCTTGGATGAAAACAGTCTAAGTGTTTATAAGCGTTAAAACTAAAATAGTTAGAATATCAATTATTACATGATATTCAAAGAACATTCCAATAGGAGCACTCTGCCTTCGCTTCATCTATGACATTTGTCATTCAATCATATTCTTGTCCTATTTCACTTACATTTGATACACAGCATATTTTTTATAACAGACTTGGAGGTCAAGACACAAAATTGAGAGATGTGCCAGGCACATAGCTACAAACAAGCACTATGGCATGCAACAGTTAACAAGAATGCAAATCTTTTCATCAATCATCTATAGCACAAAATGCCATTTAACAGACCAACACAGAYCCCCAAAAATATATTTTGAGTACTTCCTTTACACTCTGTATTTACAATGATGATAACTATCTGCTGTTGGTAAATGTTGACCACCTTGCACATCAATTGATTTTTGCAATGATAAGATCCATTCTTTAGATGGATCRGCAGAACACGCTGAGAAAACAAGCAGTAATGTCCTGACTGAAAATRGATTACTTCTGTGAATTGCTGATGTCCTTTAATTCACTTAATATAGGTGAAAAATACAGAGGCAAGTTAAAATAAAAACAGTGCCAGTTCAGTAAAGGTGAAGAAAAATAAGCTGTTCTCATGCATCCTGCTAGATATTAACTCCTTTGAGAAAAGTAGGATTGAAAAGTCAATTAGTTTCTTACCTTTTAAAAAATGATTTCACTTAKTGTTACAAAAGGTTCTGTTCTATCTCTTTGAATGGTTATTCTCTACTTATATCAAACCAAAAAAGTGCTTTATGAGAAATGTTCTGGATGCTGTATATCATTTAGAAAAAAGAAAAAAGAAGCAAAAGAAAGAGAAAAAGAGAAAACATTTCACTTTGAATTAAACTTTTAAGCTATTTAAAAGACACCAACTAATGCTGTCTATAAAGGTATTAAGAAATAAAGTGGATTCCTAGGAAAACCTTTGATCAAAGCATGATTACAGTAAAAATAAAAAAAATAGAATAAAATAATAATAATAAAAAAAACTACAAGTGTCACCTTTTTATTCAGAAAAACTGTTCCTGGTGGCTTCCTAATATGTATCAGCCCTTCCTACTTCAAAAGAGGTTTTGTGGGATCCTCAGACAATCTAAAACTGTAAAAATATCTTAAGTCCCAACAGGTATAGRGCAGGCAAAAGCACTTCCATCCACTGCTAGTTTCTAAGAAAAGTCTTCCCACTTTTCCTTTACTRTATTCATTTTTCATAAGGCTCTGTTCATCCGCACTGCTCTTGCTACTTCTAGTATATTCTGTTCTCTGCTTCAGATGACTGCAGCAGTCTTCTYGGCAAAGATGCCAGTAATAAGGAAATTAGGAATAAGCATGACACACACCATCTTGGTGACACAACAAGCAGAGAATGTGTTGTGCAAGGTTTAACTGACGAGAGACTTGATCCCAACATGCTGGAATCATTGAGAAGCTCTTGACTGATGTCAAGGTGCTGTGCACAAGCTCATCTAATTTCAGGTTCAACAAAGGGTCACAAATGGTCACAGTCTTTCATTTTTATTTCATAGAAAACTGTATCTGGGTTTCAGTGAAGCTTTCCATTAGTGACTTCTGAGTAATTCAGGCTAATAGCGTTGAGTTATTTTTACCTTATTTACAGCATAATAAGTAGTTAAAAGGAGCTAATGAAGGCACATCTTAAAAACCAACCGTTCCATGATTTAGGCTAATATAATACACCATTGGAAGCTGATTATTTTAGTTAGTTAAGCTATAAAGCTCCATTTAAATATGACTAGTAAGGAACCAGGCTATTAATAATAATTATTGCAAATGTCACTGATTTCAGATTATAAAACTTAATAGACTATCACCATTAAAACATGTGCTCTCCATAATTACACTGTGTACCAACTTGTGCTTGATTGTCTCTGTGCATCATTTTAACACTCTTTTCAGAAGCTTGGCCTAATRGAAACATTTTAAAGAGGAAAACAGGTGTTTTCTAGGCAGCTGGTGAGAGGTTGAAGGAAAGAATCCTTTTTGTGTTCAAGACTTCATGACAGATACATCAGAGAAGAAAAATCCAGGTATTATCTTCACTGTAAATGTCTGTTTCAAGCCTTGTGGATTTTTCTTTATTAAGCAATACTTCTGCTGCAAAAGATAAAGCATTTCATGAATGACATCTTTACCACTGTTCCTGGAACATCCACAGATAAAATTGCATGTTTTTATAGTCTGAGCTTAAGTGAYAGGCTCTTGAAGTTAGGATAGACTGAGAAGACAATTTAGGATAACCTGAGATTCATGCTACATTTCAATGCAAGTCACAGCAAGGGAACATGCAAGTGGCCGATCAGATTCTGCAGATGACCGTTTTCCTTTTTCACACTTCTTCGTTCCAGCTTCCTCAGTGTGTCACAAATGAGTGGGCAAAGGTGAGCCAAAATACAACATAAGAATGTTGAATGATGAACTCTTATTTGCTTATCTTAACTTCAAACACAGAGCTGCTCTTACAGATCAAACTAGGGCTACGAATGAGAACAATTCTATGTGGTTTCTATATACATAAGTGAAAAATTATGGAAGAAATATATAGAAGCTCTAGCAAATGGCAAAGAAACAGATGTGGGAAATATCTGTTATGCTGTAAAAAGGAAATAGCTGTTGCACTGTAGATTCAGCTTCCAGAAAGCAGGAAACATAGATTCTAAATAAAAATAAGTATTTTAGAACTCCTAAGGAAACAGACCTCTATCATCTCACTTTTAAAGTGACTAAGGCCCTAAATCTTTTATGAAAAGGTGGGATTAGCTTCTGTCAATARATATTAGAGTGAATTCCTTACAGCAAAATACCTCAGTTTCCCAGTTTGCAAAATTTATAAGCTACTTCCAATGTATCTTTAAATAAGGCTTGGAAATGCTCAGGTTAAAATATGCCTTATGTATACGAAAGCTTGCCATGTTATTACTCACAAAATTGGCAAGTTGTTAATATAAAATAAATGAGGCTCAAAATTATGCTATAAAACTACAAATACCTAAAACCAAAGTGACATTTTTACATGGAGAAGACGCATTTACAATGAGCAGAGCATCTAGAAATCAATCCAAGGGGCCTTTAAGTAAATAGCTGAGTTTGTCAATTTAGGACATTAGTGCACCTTGCAAATCATAGCTGCTAATGTCAACATATCATCCTAGTGCAGAAGACATACAACAATAAATGAGATGGTAAATATTTTCTGAGGAGAGGTCAATATTTGCTATGCTTGATGCTATTTAATTCCTTAAATCCATTAATGCTTAAATGACCAGAATTCAGAGGTGTTTTCTGAGCCCTTACAGCTTCCTGCTGACTTTTAATGGAGCTTGGATACTGAGGCACCTTGGRTAAGGAAAGCATCCAACCTGTCTCATACAACATGCGTGCTACTGTGGCTCCCAGATGTCACAAATGATTCATAAGTTTTAGCATTAGCCCCCTCTAAAAAGGCCCAAGGCATGACCTGGGGACCATATCAGGCCAGTTTTGAGGATTACTTATGGTCACAATTTCCACACCTCTTGTGATAGACTATCTCCATCCAGAGGGAAGAATTTTACTTCAATGTGAATGATAGATTTCCTATGCCAATCAGATCACTAGATGAGGATGTTCACATTCTTCCTTATGTGGCTTTTTTTTATTATTTTTTCCTGAGAGTGGGGAGGGGAAGGAGAGAAGGTGGGTATACAGCTTGCTACACCTTTCAGGAGACTTGATTCTTCCAAAGTGCCACACACCYGTCCTCTGAAAGGCTGTCTCAAACTGCATAATCATTATCTTCAGTAACTTTAGAAAAATATAGCTTAATATCATATATGAAATCCCAACCTAAAACTTGTCTTATTTTTGTAAGTTCACTTGCAAACTATCCACACAATCCTACTCTCTTCTGAGGTGTTCTTTAAGCCCACAAGGAACTCTCGTAGCRTCATCTAATAGGGCAGGATTTTTTCTGACTGATTAACTGCAGTGCAGATACGAGTCTTACAGAAGGTAACCTGAGTGGATTCTGTTGGGCTGGTGTGATGTGCCAGCTTTGTCACTTCTAGTTGCTGGTGTGTAACAACTTAGCCTTCCCATGAGAACTCGGGAAATGTTAATACTTAATTCAACAGCTCAACACTGTAATCTCCTCAGAGAAGTAAACAAATTAAACYGAAGCAGAGAGAGAATGACCTTGGATAAGTTGCTTAACAACCTGTGCCACTCTGTACTCCCAACCTCAGCTGCCTCGGCCGTTATTTCGCAGGCTGCTTAGGACGAGGCGCGTATCTGCTTACATGGCTTTGGTTCAGAGCCTCTTGCTGTAAGGGCAGTGCAAGAAGCAGCAACTGGTGTAAGGGAATGCTTAACAAACTCCCTTTATCTACCTTTGAAATACTGCCTTAGTAAAGTAGCAGATCTCAGAGCATAAGCCCACTAATACAAAGGAACTGAAATCCCCAAGGTATCTAGAAGTGGAGGGAGGACATGGGGACAAGGGAACGTAGCTGTTGTTAGAACTGAAATGAGCTAAGATGTAACAGTGRAGATAGTTGCCTTTGTGAAACTCTTCCTTGGGCCTTAATGCCCACAGAAATGTCCGCAGAATTGTATGCTTCCGCATAGGATTGTTTGCGCTTTCCCATAATCACTTAAGATCGTCTCTCTGTTAAGTGATTCAAATAAGAAACAGCTTTTTTTTTTTTTATATACAGATCTCGCTGATCATCTTGATGAGTTTTCAAACAAATTAAATTTACTGTCTGCTGTCAGCACCAATCTCATACACACTCCTGATCAATCTTTTCCTTCTACCTCCAGTTATAAATAAGTTGATATCGACAAACATTTTTTTTCTTCCCTTAACAAACTGTTTCAGGGAAACAGGTCCTCCAGTTAGAGTATTTTTYTCCCTTTTTTTTTGACAGGTCTATACATGAAGATAAGAACCCTGCTGGGATGCTGAATAGCCTATCTGTGTACAGTGTTACTCTAAACATATGGCTCTAAAATTCAGAACAGATATATCACTGGTGAAATCCAGATAATTGATTCATAAGTCAGCTGCATCAGGCAGGTTTTTTGATGATATCTTTATAAATAGGTTGGTGCTTTCAGAGTGCTTGATGGTATCTCTCATATTGACAGGAAAGACATTTGGAGGTTGGAATATGCTAGTAATACAACTTGTATTCCTGGTGCAGCTCATGGGGGCTGTTAGCATCTAAGAACACTAATACAAATGTTTTGGCAAATATCTTTTGTATGCTTATACTTTTTAATATTTAGTTTTTCATTCTTTTTAGCACTTTACTGAATTCTGTTAAATAATTTTGAGGTCTAAAGAAAGAGAAGATAAAGAAGTGTGGTTATTCTTCCAAATTAATATGAATATAAGTGGTTCAAGACTTGAAAGCGACAAAATACAGTTCAATGAAAAACACTTAGATATCCCTGAACTGTTTCAATGCTTTWGTTCCTACCTTTCAGTTCTCAAGTGTTCAAAAACCATAAAAAAAGAATTTGTGTAACTGAGTAGATAACAAGATTGCAAAGTGCTCTAGAAACAACAGTGAAATGGACCTACACATTTCCTACTCGGTGAAATTTTGATCCAAACAATACGGACAGAGGAAAACAAACACATAAGCAAACCAACCCAAAAGAATACCACTTAATGTGGTCCATTCCAGGCACACAAAAATACTGGCCCCTCCATATGATCTGCTTTACAAATTCTAAAAGTGAAACTCAGATCCATAGCTGACAAAATTCCTTTAACAACTTACAGGAGGAATTGCCTGTCACCAGTTCTGTGCACAGCACCCATAGGCTGCTTTGAAAACCCTTCTYTGTATTTTTCATTTTGAAAGAGGGGATGTCACTGGTAAAACTGATAAGGTCTTCTTAGAAAGACACTTAATATTGGCCACATTTAAACATACTCTCTTTCTCTCTGTATGTAAGGTAAATTGCATCTTAGCTCTCCTGACAGAAACAAAAACACTGTAACAGAAAAAAGAATTAAAGAAAAAGGAATCTAATAAAAATGAGGTATATTCACATCTCCTGGGTAGATTAACTAGAAAAAAAATGTATATCTTAAAAAAAAAGCTATTATTCCCTGGAGGTCCTGACTTACACAGTATCTATCAGTATTTATTGCTTGATTTTGCCTTCATGTCACTGACATTTTCAGTTATTCTGTGACATAAAATGAAACAGTATCTGGTACAATTTGAGGCATCTGAATTTCTTACCTAACACTTCTCACACATGAAAATGCTCACTAGCACTTCATATTGTATACTTACAGCGAATCCTAAACATACTGGAAATTCACATCAGTTAAAAGATTTATTAGTTCAGAGGGCTGATTCTGCTCTCACGCCTAATTGTATGCTGGAACACATCCACTGACACCCATGTAACTGAGCTGAATAACAACCTAAACATTTATGGAAACAGAGCTGTAATGAAAATGCAGATCAGAAAGAACTTGCTGATTTGGATGTTCAGTGGCGACCCAAACTCAGCCCAGGTTTAGAGTTTCATGATGCTTTTGAAAAACCTCATACACGCTTCAGGTGGAACCAGGCTGTACATATTTCCTTTGTTATCACACAGAAGCTTATAGAAAGTACATGCTTATCACTCCCTTGAGATAAGCTACTGAAACGTTTCACTGATTAATTATGAGTTAAGGTTTGCACAATAACRGAGATGACTTACGGGCAGGCTCAGTAACCGGGTCTGTACTTGCAAACAAACTAGGGCCAAGGCTCAGGCAGTGGTCTGCAGTGCTTGGTACTGCCTCACAGCCCCACTGGCTTATGCCACACAGCAGTCCCTGAACATATATGGACATGACTCAGGAGACACTGTAACMTAAGCCAGGAACTGTTACCAGTAAACAGTATGAATGAAACACTGGGTTTTGATTATTTTTTTAGGGGGGATGGAGGAAGAGGGAGAAAGCGAGGGAGTAGGACATGATTCTGGGGACCTGGTTTAAATGCCAGCTGAAAGACAAAAACCTCTGGAATCCAAAATTTAATGCAAACTAGAACTTATGCAAAAATATCAGCACAAAGACTTCTATAAATGAAAGAATTGGGAAAACTGTAATTGTTTTAGGGACGTATTTTGGTTTGTAAGCCTGAAAAAAGAAAGCCAGCAAAGTCCCCATGAACTTCAACCAAAAGTTTGCAAAGTACTGGCATGGATATTTTGCATTTGCAAGAAACAATGTCACAGCCTGGCTGCCCTGCTCAGCCATTTCAAGGTGGGCTCCYGCATGAGCAGGCACAGTTTGTGCCAGGTGACTGCAAGCATGGTGGGGCCAGCTCGGAGCTCATSCTCACACAACTCGTCCTTCTCTACTAGTGCCATCAAACCTGAATGCTTTTGGGTACCATTCTGCCTCCCCCCCCAACAATCTACTGCTGCCATTTTCCCAGAGTTGCCATAGCAACATTCATAGCCCCTTTCTAGCACAGAATAGTCCCTCTYCCCCATGTCAGAGGTGCAGAAAAGGCAAGTTTTGCCTCTCGAGGTAGTGCCCCGTCAGCAAGGCCCAGCAGTGGTCCCTGGGCACAGTGCAGTGCAGTAGCAGACGCCCTGTGGCACAGCCCTGCAGCCTTGCAAACCAGGCTAACCACAGTAATGGATGAAAGTTGGTTTTTCCCTTGCTGCTACAACATCCATTTCCTCTCAGAGAACTTACAAACAGATTATTGCAAAAAGCAAGGAAATTTTAACAAGGGAGAAAATAGCCACATAGCCATTGGAAAACTCTGAACAGGGTAGCAAAGGGGCCTTCACCTCCACCTGCCTGCGGGTAATGCATCTTTTAAGAAGTTGCAGTGCTCAATATGAATAAAAGCTCCTGCCTTTTAATAAGGACAAAGATTTTCTTTGCTGCTGATTGATAGAATGAAAATATTGGTTTTAAAAGAACAAACATGTCTATGACTAGTGATTCTCAAAACGCCAGAGTTAATGTTTCACCTCATTAATCTGTCTCTTCTTCTAATTTAGGGTTGTAGAGAGTATGTTTTAGCAGAATAGAAGTTAATTTTCAGCATACTCATAAATGCAGCCTATAAAGCAAGTTTGACACTACCGCATCATCAAATCTGCAGAGGCCACGACATCACTATTCTAATACTTCTATTTTCAGCGCCCACAATAATGTGCAATCACAGAAACACATATAAATGCAGACACAACTACCTTTCTGAACAGTCGCATTTGCTACCACAGCTAGTACAATATACATAGAAAAATATATAACTTTTAACTCAAGAGTTCATATTAAATACTTTCTTATCATTGTGCTTATTGAAATCTTTTCACAATAAACTGAAATGAAACCACTTCCAAAGTGCAGAGTAAGACCACTGATTCACATTTCTGCAGAAGTTAGAAGTGGTTGTGTAGACACACGCTTTGCCCACTTGAATGGCAAAGGCAAATGGCTGCTTGCTCTCAAACACTTCCAAAAGCAGCAGCCTGAAAAATCTCCCCCTCCACACAGMCCTTATCCAAACTGTATCTGGCTGGTTCAGCTACACAGATGGGAAAAACCTTAGGGCTGAAACCTCCGTATAATATAAAATAACCATTACCACACTACACAGCACTGTTGAAAAGGGGTCGGGAACATCACTAAAACCCGCCCCTCCACGCACTCCCCTCTGTTCGCATTCTGCAATGCTTTCCTGCTCTCTTGCGAACACTTTAGAAGTAAGTCCCTCTCTTCAAACCTCCATTTAAAAAGATTATATGCAGAGCTCAACACAAGCAGGAGCTCTGAGCCCAGCATTCAGCTTCCCCAGCAGGAGGTGAGTTCCAGCATAGCAGGGAATTTCAATGGACTTTCCATTTTCATAGAAACAATACAAAAAGAAGCAAGGCAGAGACAGAAATTTTATTTACACAGATCAGAACCAGATGAGAAAGTATCTAAATAGGAATAGACAGCTGAAGAAAATGAAGCTTGAAGGAAAGCCCCGGAGACTGTAAAGGTTTAGGCCTTCTCTGGGGGGTGAGTTTACTACTTCTGCATCTTTTGCTCCATGGAGATCACTGATTGGGGCAAAGGGCGGCTTCTTTGTATGCTCCTGTTGTCTAAGAACCTCACAGATTTTTCTTTTCTCTGATAGCTCTTGCTCTACATTTTTAAATACTAACAACAAAATTCTACTAGCACATCCTTCATCGAGCCAATATCTTAAACTAAGGGAAAGGTACTAAATCCAGATGAAGTCCTGTRGAGTGATGTCAGAGAAGAGTAAGCTGTATTAAAGATTTATGTGCTACTGCTTTCCCATCTGTCTCCTGTTCTTTTCTCCCAGTTTTAAGTCTGTACTTCAGATTATTACTGTGTACTCATCTTCCTCAAGGGCCACATCCTCGTGGGTATGACCCACAGTTTTTGAAGATGGTTAGACATTTTGAAGATTAAAGGCCAAATGTACAGCCTTTAACCATAGCATTCAGGCTTTTAGGTCCACCTAATGCTATATATTGTTCTAATAAAAATGTATTTCCTGAAAATGTTATGTATCTATGAAAAGACTCTTACCATATTCATATCTATAGCTCTACATACTAACACAARAGATCCAGAACACAGTAATATGGGAAAATCCTATTTTAACCATTCTATGGACTTGTGACAAATAAACTGTTTTRCTGTAGGAAGTATGTAAATTTGTTGCAGCGACTAAAATGATAATACAACCCATTCCTTTGTACACATTCGCTTTTGAAAGTGTAAGCAGCCGTTTAAGGTGATATAATCAGTTGACCTTCTTTCTAGTGATGAACCTTGTGAGCTACATATCTTTTAAGGAACTGCCAATCAAATTTGAACGGTCTTTTTCATTCAAAGTGGGCAGCTCTTGCACATGGTACCTACTAAGATTCATAAATTAAAGAAAAAAAAAAAAAAAGATTGAGCCCTAAGTGCAGGCAGATTAAAGCAGTTTGTGAACTACTGCTGGACTACCAAGCCATTCTGAAGTTCATTTTTAGCACTCATGATTCTCCATAGGGTACTAGAATACATACCCAGCCAAGTAACATCCCAGTCATGCACGGCAACCTCACTCTATAGCACCACAGCAGTGCAGAACAACTGCTTCCCAAGTGTCAGTACTCCTCAACCGACATCTCAGAAGCATATTTGACCAGCTTCCACGTTACCAAACTTGRTCTATTAGAAGAGATTATTATGGATAAATGTGTTGTGATCTCATGGTGAGTGCTTTGCAGGGAGCAAAAAACAAACTCCTTTTGTTTTTGGAGGACGTGCTATACAAAAGGTTATTATTTGACGTTCCCCTCTCTGTCCATTCTGCAATCCCATTTTTTTCCCTTCCAATCTCCCCTCTTGTTTCTTTGTCTGGCCCCTCAAATCCTAAGGTCCTGGACTGTTGTCTCATCTCATAAAAATAAATCACTTCCCTTTCTTGCACTATTGTTACTATCAGAAATAATTTGCAACTATTGTTACTATTGTTACTCATTATCTTTTGGATCTGTTTGTTAGTGGCCTGTTCAGCCGGAGCCCCCAGGGATACACATTGTTATCTCTGTGGTCCATGGTATCTCTTCCATACTTAAGCAGCTTGAATTACAGGAGTTCCTTTGTGAAACTTTTCACAATAGCATCCAAATGACTGGAAATCCTCTCAGTCACTATGATTTACTTTTGTTCTTAGAATATCCCTCTGTTTTGTTGCTTTCTTCCAGTTCCTTACAGTTTCTTATAGTTCATCTGCCAGTCTGAAAGGAAGTTTTTCCATCTATTCTGTTTCTACTACCCTCTCTAAGCATTAAAATAAATGTATCAGATACCAGTGGAAGTCATTTGCAACAGTGAAAAAAGTCTTCCTAATTCCAAGCAATTCAGACTTTGGGAATTTTTTTTTCTTGTAATAATTTGTTATAGAGAAAAAAATTATGTAGAAACAAAAAGCAATTCTCAACAATATCGAGTTTGCAAAGCCTCATTGTATCTTGATGCCTGAAGCCCCAGCTTTTTCATATTCCTGCTCCCCAAAGAGGGGACAACCTCTCTTCTACTGAAGGATGGTCCCTTTAGTCCCATTAGTGTCTGCTGTTCTCTGCTGGCATGCTTTCTCCCTGTCTGGTCCAAACCAGATTTGTAGGTTGGCCAAAGATAGGGAAAATCTTCAAAGCTAATAATGCTGGCATTATCCCTTCATAATCCTTCTCAGTATGAATATTACATTTGCTGTTTCCTAGTCAGATGGCACCACTGTTGGCTCAAAGAGTTTATTAAACCTTCTTTCTACTGGACCTGCTCTGTCACATACTATTTCCCATAGAATTTGGGGATGGTGATTATCTAGTCCCACTAACCTGATAATATTACATTTGCTTCCAGCTCAGCTGGAAATGTATTTCTCTTTCAGGCCCTCAGTCCAGTAGTCATTTTGCTTTTGCCTGCATGTTTCATAGCACCACCCTTACTGAAAACTGACACAAATTATTTATTAAATTTTCAAGATCTGCCCTGACAAGCTCCTGAGTCTTCTGAAAGATGCACGATTTGAAACAATTTGTAATAACTTTCTGTCAGTTTTTGCAGATAGGCTCATGCAGAATTAAAGGAGTATCTTTTGAGAGTAAACATCATAATAAGCACACCATGACACAGTTTACATAAACCATCTCAGATCCAAATTCACCAGAAGCACTGGGCTAGCTGAATGCTTTCTTCAGAGCAACTTCTTGGGGGGGGTGGAAGACAGAAGTACTATGCGTTTTTCACTCAAAACACTACAATTAGGAGTGATACCACTATTTTCATCAGCATGACGACTTAGAAATTGGTTCTGTGTTTGTTCTGTTTTCAGATATATATTAAAAAAAAAAAAAAAAA
>NW_028187088.1:3534581-3568656 GCF_003343005.1 Rhea americana
GAAGAAGAAAGAATGTGTGAGTCATAAAGCACCTGGAAATCCTAGATAAAGCATACAGGCCTTTTATGAATTTAGCTTTGCTCTACGTTGTAAATTGTCTTTTCAGTGCTGTAATACAGCTGTTACACTAAGCAGACAGCCTTGGAGGGAAATAATACAAGCCCAATATTTCCTGGCTTAATGCAAGCATACCCAACATACTTCCAGAACTTGAACTTATRTTGGAACCTAGGCTACAAAATTCAGTACATTTGCAAGCCGAACTGATCAACGCAAAGGTGTAAAGTAGAATCATATCTTTAAATTTAGGTTACAGAGATTACAAGGTTGCATGAGTAGCTTCAGTCAGAACGCAAACAGTTTGTACTCCATGAAGATTCTGCAGTTGCAAAGCATAAGCATCCTTTATCGGCACCTAGAAATGCAGCCAGATGTTCAGATGAAAACTACATATTCCAATACTTTGCCAGCTATAATASTGCCTGGATGTTTTGTGGGCATGCTATCTATCAAACAGAGTATCCAGTTCAGCAGTGTTTACGGAAGGATATATTCAGCCTCTGTTCGAGAGTGTCCAAAGTCTTGGATCTACATTCCTGATGACTACAGACATTTCAAATGTAGCCCCTATCTCCATCAAGGTCTTGCAGATTATTCTGGAACACACTAAAACTTCAGGCAAGCTTGGATCTGCTCTAACCAGAGATACAGGACAAAACACAGGARTAATTCAAAATAATGAAAGCTATGTTATAGCAGGTAGTTTCAGTTTCCATGCCACCCATTTAGAGGCTTTCAGCCCAACGAGGCTCCTACCAGTTCAATTTTGTTAGCCTGGAGATTTTAATAAACCCTAAGAGCCAAAACAAAGCAACAGTTCTGTGTTTCATCTTATTTTATGTAAACTCCAYGTCAAAACTGAAATTTTCCAGGGTAAACAATATAAACCAAGTCAGAGAAGTTTGGAAAAAGAACTTTTATATGATTAAAACGATACGTATGATTACAGAAATGCGGTAAAACTGATCTTTTTTTTTGTGTTTGCAGCAGAAACAGTCGAAGCCATTTCCAAGCCAGCAGGTGTTATTACTGCTTTGCTGTTCTGAGGATGTGGATGAGGGAAAGCTTAAGGTAAATAATACATTTTACTAGACCAAATAGTGCAGTTGAAGATGCTAGATTAGCTGTGGGGCAGGCAGACCTTCGCCAGCACCGAAGAATAGTAACAGCCATTTTTCTTTGCCAAAAAAAGGCAGGAGAGAAAGTCAGAGATTCATTTAACTGCTTTTAGACAAAGTAGTTAAAGTAACTGAGTTAAAACAGCTCCGTCTCCATTTACTTTACTTGAATTATTTACTGGGAGTTTTGGGAACTTGGYTGCCCCTGGTGCTCCTTTCTCTTGGGTCTTCAGTAGCATTAGACCCAGCCTCCTTGGGAAGGAAAAGCACTCACACCTTACGTGAGCTGGACTCTTGCTAAGCAGAGAAAGTGGCAACCTACGTGCTTTGGCAAATGACTGCACATGAAAACAAAAACGTCTTGTTCTGTTAGACAAGAATATAGAATTTTTAATCTTCACCTGGCCTTGGATCCCAACTGTCAAAATACAGAAGGGATTTAGAGTAAAAATAGAGATGGTTCAGCCACTACATTAAAAACCACAAGACTTATTAAATGGAGTTTCTAATAAAAATTCTTCCTAACTGGTTAATTGCAGTTGCTAAATGATTTCTTTTTATAGTAAAAGCTTTATAATTAACAAGCCAGACATTGATTTCTAGTCATTATCAATTTCTCTATGATTATTATTGCTTCCATAATAATCTTCGCTGTATTAACATAGATTAAGAAGCTCTTTAAAATAGAGCAGCTTCATTAGCTCCTGCTATCACAGGAGGACCTGCAGAACTCAGCACTTCAGTTAACCACCATGCTGAAGCTGAAAATAAATGCTGCCAGAGTCTATTCCTAGGGGCTGATGTGCACAAAGAAGTGTGAGGAAGCTCAGCGCTCAACTCCCAGCACTGAACTCCCAGTCAGTAAAGCTTCTAAAATCATTAACTTGGACAGCCATGTTAACAATATTTTTGTGTTAATCTTTATTGCTGCATTAATGAAGCATCTTTTATCCTACAGCTGTCACACATTTGAAAAACTTTATAAATCCACTTGCAAAACTAGAATAAATTTTGCTGGGTAAAGGGTAAACCAGCTTCAAAAAACACAGCATTGTATTGAAACACAGTTCTGTGGGAGAGAAGAAGCTTTTTAAGAAGCTGTTTTAACTTCCTGGCTTTCAGGAGTTGGAATAAATTATCTGAAATARGATTCAGGACAAGATCTGTAACATACACTTCTGCTCTTGTGAAATGTGTTAAGGATCTTTGCTAACTGAGTGGCTATTGCTCATCCAAAGGACAGCAACTCACTCACTGAGCTTTTCCTGATTTTTTTTTCCTAGGAAATATGCTAGTCTGGCAGTAACTATGGCTGTCCTTTGGACACACACACATAAATATGCATGCATTTCTGCCTGTAAATAACAGAATTCAACAAAATTTTAATACCTTCTGGGTTTCTTTGTTTATAAAGTTGAACTAATTGAAGTATAATTCAGAGGGCTGCAAAGAAGTCRCATAGTAGGTCAACAGCAAGAGAATACGTTCCTGAGTCAAGCAGGAGTTTTATTCCATACATTAATTCATGACACTTTGATAAAATGTCACCTAATTAATTGTATTTTGAGTGAMTATTCTTCTCTTCAGGGTTTCTCAAAAATTCCAAGCAATCTCACTCAACTTTCCTTCTATAAACTCCAAAAAGGAATAAGCAAAAATAAAACAAAAATAAGACTCAGTGCAAAAGATTTTGAAACTTAGGTGTGACATTTTATACAATGAATGTAACAGGAAGAAGATCATCACCTGCATAGGTCTTCAAGATCTCAGCACAAGCTTACAACACTTTGAGATGAACTTCCCCACAGCACCAAATATGTCAAGATCTAAAGATTTGGTTTGGCCTGTCACTATGATGGAGAATAGCTGGGCAATTTATAGCTGTTTTTACCAAAATACTGTGATTGTGGATGACAGAATGAAAGACGAATCTGCACAAGCTGGAAGATAATTACACTAATGGATTAAAACCAAGAGATATTCAAAAAACCTTTCTCAGGTTTGAAATACTGATTCAATTACCTTTTTTCCCCACTTTTGAGCACGGTTCAAGAAAGAAATCCATTAAAGTTGCTTTCTCAACTCATCTATAAGCAGAAAATACCCTTTCACTCATAAAAGCGTCAGTCATTAAATTTTCAATCAAACTTGATAGATTTATTTTGCCAAGCCTAGCTGCAGCTATCCTCAGCCTTCTTTGGCTTTCATGGGAGCTGGCGGATAGGATGTCACCTGAATTAGCAACTGACCAAAATTGACCAAGTGCCAAAAGGGAAGCATTTTGCGGTCTGTGTGGGTCTTCCTCAAGTTGATTAGGACCAGTTAGGCCAAAACAATGTCTTTTTAAATTTTCTAGTTTCTCAGAAATCTCTACACATCACTCAGAAAATAAACAGGAAAACCTACAGCCTCTTCCTGATAGGTTTGAGAATGATGTAACAAAAACAAATCCACAAGAAACAGTGTCTTCAGAAAGCTTGTTCTCTTTAAAACAAATACTTGGATCAAACTTTAAATCCACTCCAAACAGTTGGAACTGTTTGATTTGTTTCTTGTTCTATTCATCAAAATATGATGAATATCAAAATGTGATGAATATCAACAACAACCCGTGGGAAAAAAAGAAAAGTTATGTTTCCTCCTGATTCTCTGCTTTTCTTTGGACAGGAATAACTAACACATTGCCATCGCAGTGGTGCAGGTAGATATACTGGAGAGTTAGTGTGGTAAGAGAAGCAGTGGAAATTAGTGGAACTTCTGGCTTCCCTTTTGGTTCTCTAGGACTCACAGAGCAGCTTGGCTGTTCCCTTTCCCTGCCTCACAACGGAYGATTACCGTGTTGGCTTGATTCAAACCAATGTAACAGTTAAAAGATCAAAAGAACTTTTTAAATAGAAGAAATATTTTAAAATAGTTTCTTAAACTAGAAAGGTCTTCCTGGGAAGAGCAGGAAATCTCATCTTTGGGCATGTTTAAATCTGGACCAGCCCAGATGCTAAGAARAATACCAAAACAAAGCACCTACATTCAATAAAGCAACAGCTTTTTAGCTGGTCAAGGCATGGACCAACCAAACCACTTTTCCCAGCCCATGAAGAAAAGGTCATGGAGAAGATGCTCGTCATCCCTAAGAAGTAGGGAGCTTTGCCAGTGAGCTCAAGTGCCCTGCCCAGGAAACCAGCACCCACTGCTGGTTGAGGCTGATCCAAAAGGTAAYTCTTGAGGGAAAGCTATATTGCTATTGTCTGCCGTGCTGAGAAACATCAAGCTTCATGTAAGACTTGCTCCTCTCACAGCTCTGCACCATTCAGAGWGGCACAAATATGAAAAGCTATACAGGAGGTATTAAGCAATGGAAGCTCAGATCTTTGGGATTYCTCTTCAACGAAGCACTACACACAGGCTTAGCTTCAAGGCAAACCTAAGCCATTATGAATTCAMCAAGATCTAGGCATGTACTTAAAGTGACCTTTTTAAAAAAACAGAAACCATCTTGAATGAAGCCTCCAAGGGGAAACTAATCAGGTGAYTGGTTATTTGCTTTTCCAGAAATTTTGAGTTGGTGGTGAACAGTTAAGAATAAAAGAAATCATGATACTTCACAAAGATTTGTCTTGAATACATTTTATAGACACTCCACAGTGGTTTAAGAGTCCAAATCAAACTGAGAGGAGCTTAGGGTGTGCCAGAGGGATACAGAGGCAGAGCTCAGAGGGTCGTCATCAGTGGCATGGAGTCTAGTTGGAGGCCTGTGGTTAGTGGCGTCCCCAGGGGCTCAGTACTGGCTCCCATCCTGTTCAACTTCTTCATCAGTGACCTGGATGAGGGGACAGAGTGCCTCCTCAGCAAGTTTGCTGATGATACCAAGCTGAGAGGAGTGGCTGASACACCTGAGGGCTGTACTGCCATACAGAGAGACCTGGACAGACTGGAGAGCTGGGTGGAGAGGAACCTCCTGAGGTTCAACAAGGGCAAGTGCAGAGTCCTGCACCTAGGGAAAAACAACCCTAGGCACCAGTACAAGCTGGGGGCTGACCTGCTGGAGAGCAGCTCTGCAGAGAAGGACCTGGGAGTGCTGGTAGAGGACAGATTGACCATGAGCCAGCAATGGCCAAGAAGGCCAATGGTCTCCTGGGGTGCATTGGGAAGAGTGTTGCCAGCAGGTTGAAGGAGGTGATTCTGCCCCTCTACTCAGCCCTGGCAAGGCCTCATCTCGAGTACTGTGTCCAGTTCTGGGCTCCCCAGTACAAGAGAGACATGGAGCTACTGGASAGAGTCCAGCATAGGGCTACAAAGATGATCAGAGGGCTGGAGCATCTGCCCTATGAGGAACAGCTGCGAGAGCTGGGCCTCTTCAGCCTGGGGAAGAGAAGACTGAGGGGGGGATCTTATGAATGTGTACAAGTACCTGAAGGGAGGGAGTCAAGGGGACAGGGACAGACTCTTTTCAGTTGTCCCGTGTGACAGGACAAGAGGCAATGGGCAGAAACTGAAGCACAGGAAGTTCCGCCTGAATATAAGGAAGAACTTCTTTCCTTTGAAAATGACAGAGCACTGGACCAGGTTGCCCAGAGAGGTTGTGGAGTCTCCTTCTCTGGAGATCTTCAAGGCCCACCTGGATGCAACCCTGTCTACCATGCTCTAGGTGACCCTGCTGAGCAGGGAGGTTGGACTAGATRATCTCCAGAGGTCCCTTCCAGCCTTACCAGTTCTATGATTCTATGAGTGGAGGACTGTGAAGAAACAGAAATGGTTTCTGAGAGAGCTTTGAACTACTGAGCTCCGGAGTTGGGATTTAGAGTCCCTAAAAGTGACTGCATTGTGCTACATTTATCTGTGCACAGTTTTGTGTTTACCTGGATATATAGAGGACTAGACATAGTGCCCAGTTGTGTGAAATAGGTCTGTGGCTGAGCACAGAGACATCTATTACTGCATTATATGAATAGCAACAAGCATAGCACCAGACAGTGTTATGGCCAACCCACTTAGTTCCTCCTCTTGCAAATCCACTTTTGATACTGTTCCCAGGACCTGAACCAGTATTTCTGTGCAGTAATGCACCTTCTGATAGAGACAGACCAGCACGTTCGCAGCAAGCCCAGGATTTGTAATACACACATTGTGTGGTGTAAAGTAACCCTAAGATCCTTCACTACCTACCTGCTTTCAAAAATTTTAAAACAAGTCTTACTTCAGTATTGTGTCATGGAGAACCCTATATTCATGATGCCCAACTGAAACTTGTTTTTAGGAAAAGTCAAACTTTGCTTACAACAATACATAAATATTAAAAATAACTGATCTGAGCATAATCATCAATAAACAACTGATAAGACTGTAATCAGGGAATCAGCATACCTTTTGAAAACTATCTAGATAAACTTAATGGGTACACACAGCAGTRTGATCTAAGGGAATACATGAATTCATTTCCCCTTTGCATTCACCTCAGAGGGTGCTGAAACTTTTATCTAGTGCCACATTAAGGTATAATGTGCACTGATATGCAACAGATGAGGAATCCCCAAAACTTTCTTTGATGTCTTTCAACCACGTTTCTATCAAATAATTTGCTATACAGAAAATACACACAGAAATTGCTAACAATTGCTTTGTAACCAAGCAATTGTTTTAGACCAAAAATGTACTATTTCTAACTTTTATCCTTTGTTCATATATCTGATGTAGAGGGGAAAATTGTGCATATTCATCTGAAAAACTTATGGAGTGAGAAACCAAACTTGAGAACAAAGTCCAAGTCTTTCATCCTGTAATATAAAGAACATCAAAGGGCCACACCTATGAAAATACTAATTCTCCTCTAAACCTTTTATCCCCAGGCCATCACAAATCTCTCTGCTYGTCTGATTTATGCTTCAACAGTCATTCCAGTAACCTCTACTGCTCAWCGTCTACTGAGCAAATACTCTGGAAGTATTGCAGAGAATTGTTATGTCCTAGTAGAACATATAGAGAATAATAAATACATTGAAACAATTTGTTTTCTGAGATATGAAGAACACATGGATGTAATTGGTATTCTAATTTATGGAAAATGCCCTATGTCTACAGTAGCTAGGACCCTGAACTGTAACATAAAAAAAACCCTTCATACGTTCAACATTTTGTCAGATAGGGCTGTGCATTGTCTTCTCTAAATTTGGTACATGGCTATTTTAGCCGCAGAATCACAGAACAGTTGGAGTTGGAAGGMACCTCTGGAAATCACCTAATTCCTCCCCCAAAGCAGGGTCAGCCACAGCAGGTTGCCTAGGACCATGCCATGGGTTTTGAATAATTCCAAGGACRGAGGCTCCACAACCTCTCTRGGCAACCTGTTTCAGTGTCCARCCATTCTTCATACTATAGTATCACTACAAAAGCATTTTTCATAAATGTTTCAGGACACATTCATTTTAGTCCAACTCTTGAAAGACATYCATCTTTCAGCAGAGAGTAGATTAAAGAAAGTGAAATCTCAAGACACAGGGATATAGGTGTCCTGGTATGATCCTACACCTCCTCACTTTGAAAGGAAATGGCGATGCTGTAGCCCTCCTGTTGTCACAGGCAGAAACAGTTACACTAATAAATCCAACTGTCTACTCCTTTATGATGGCTTTAATTTTTGCAGAAAAGACTCGGGCAGACATAACCATATTACYGGTCATTCTCAGGACACATTCAGAAGACTTTCTTCACACGTATAAAGAATAATAATTTAAGATGAATTAACATGCATGTTGAAATCAATTTTTTCATTCCACATTTGTTTATTCTAGCCATAATTCTTAATGCAAAACCCAGATTCAGCAGAATGACACAGATTGTTTTCAAACCTAGTCCTGAACTTCACAACTAGTTTTGACTTGCTAATCTAGAATGCAAATCTTAAGTCCACAAGTTTTGGAAAAGTTAGCATTAGGTTCAGCTGCAGCTAGCGAATCGCCTATGGTTCATTAGAGTCRCTCATTCATACACACTTCCCCCACCATAAATCCCCAATTAGATCACAACGTGATGAGATCAAAGTCTGAAAAAATTTGCAAAATCAGAAAATGACACTTTAGGCCTTGTACATTAAGCAGTGTCTCTAAGTATTTATTTGTCTAAGCACAGAGTACTCTGTTCTCCACAGATGTGGTAACAGTCATTTATGTCGTAGTCCTTTAARTTGTAAAAGTTGTGTTAAATGAAGTTAACAAAAACATTCTCTATGTGGATAGAAGATTATTTTGAAGAAAAATCTTGAAGCTGAAGGAAGAACAATCCTGAAGGAGGATCAAAATATGATTTTACACACATAGAAAAAGATAGTTTTATCACAAAAATAGTAAAGGAATCAATAATAAGGGAATCTAATCAGTAGAAGAGAGAATCCTAAAATTTTATCCAGGAATGGCAAGTTAGCAGACCAGACTTCAGAACAGTAGATGTACAACAAAATTATTCTGCCATGAAATACTTTTATGTCCCATTTTTGTATTACGAGTTGCCTCAAGAGCACTAGTCCTATCAACTCAGTGCCTCTCAAAGAGACACTGCAGTAGCTTCCAGTGTGGATTAATAGCAAGGAATAAAATGACAGGCAGGCTATTGTAATTTAGAGCAGAGGACTTCTACCAGCTTTTGCTGGAAACAGCTCTGTGGTGGCAGACYCCTCTGGCCCTCAGTCAGTGGCAGRTTTATCCCAGTATTTCCTTCTCTCTCCACTCATCCACACTCAATTACTCACACCAGTTCTGGTGTCCATCTTCTAGGCTTCCCATCTTGTCACTATTACTGCCTAAACTACATTTTCTTCRTATTTTGCAGTCTTTTGGCTAAACGCCTTTGGCTCACAGTCCTTGTTTGCATCACAGGCTAAGTCAGAACTCAGGGCTTATGGAGGACAGAGGATTTGGGGAAGACTCACAGTTGTGTAGTATAGCTGAATTTCCTTCACCAAATTTAGAGAAACTGGGCCTCCAGTCTAGCTGAATTAACGCCAGGGCAGGATGGGGCAAGCAGCAGGGATATGGTCCAAAAGATACCGCACTAATTCTAAAGCCCTCATAGTGTCTATTCACAGAAGAGTATCTCATCTTTCATTCTTTTGATATAAGGATGTATTTAAGCTAAGGTTGTGTGAATCTAACACAGAATGTTTTTTTCATAATTAGAYGCTAATACCTCTTCTACTGTTGAAAATACTAGGAAATTATGTTCAGATAGTAACATTTCGATCTGTGTATTTAGCAAGAGACACAAACACAAGCATGAATTATCAATGATACAGCAATTTTAGTAAAAGAAGTCCACAAAAATATCTTAGAAAATAGCTGTAATATTCCAAGTTTTAAAGAGCTAAATTATAAAGTTCTAACAGCACTGATGATATATGGCATTTTGACTGAACAAGCTCAAAAAAACCCYGAATTTTTATAAAATTTAGTTGATTCAGCCTTATTTAATTTACCTTAGTATCATGATGACTCCCTTAGAGTCTTTTGTTTTCAACAGTGTCCACAAGAACAGTTAAATATTTGCATTAATCTTTCTAGGAATAGGAACTCAAGATTCTCAATTTTCAGTATGTAAAGATTATTTCAGGAGGGACTTTAAGAACAACAAATGGTAAATTATTAAGTAAGTAAGTTATTTATCAGCTAAATTAGATGAACAATGAGAGAGAATTAAAAAGAGACTTTTTAAAAATACTAACTACCAGCATTCTGCACAAAAAAATCATCTCACTCAAATCTTTTAACACAAACATATCAGCAGGATAGCATTGAAGGTGTACATTGAAATAATCTATTTGGCTTTCACAGAGCCTTTGACAAGTCCCTCACAAGAGGGGATTTAGTTATGGGTTAATATATAAAATACATATTAACTGAATGTTGACTTCAAACAGGTAATAAATGCAATTAATAAATGCTGTTTTTTAACATGGAGTTCCTCTAGCTGGCAGATACTGTAAGAAAGCAGTCTTCGCATCCTTGCTGCCAGGGAACTCCCTTATGTTCACAAGCYGCTAGGATAAGCCTGGACAGTATGCAAACTGCTTCAGTGTGTGGTGGAGAGTTGACATCAGTGGAGGGTGACTAGGGATCAGGAAAGAGGATAAAATCATGTCAAAAGGCTCTTAAAGGATCCTAGCATCTGCACAAGGAGTATTAAATGTTCCTTGGCTGCTACTAAAGCCAAACATTTCGTAACTGGAATCGAGTCTAATAAAAATCTTCTAGAACATACACACTTTAATGTGAAAGATACTGAAGATGAGAGGACACTTAAATGAAAATGTAAGAATACATATTTATTCTCAAGTATCTAAAAATATTTTGCCTTAGAGGTACAGATTGTTTGAAAATTTTTCTGCTTTTGTCCTGTGATATTAACTTTCTGAAGTAGATTTTACTAGCACAACAGAACTAGTGTCATTATTACACTAATTAGTCCCATTTTTGCTGTTAGCACTGAAAACACTCGCCTTTTTTCCCAGTTTGCCTCCTTCAAAGACATGCCAGATGAGCTCAGTCTCCGTTCTGAGACTGTAAATTAATAGCAGTATTTTGATCAAGCTGCATTTAAAATGACTATGTTCACTTAAAAAGCTTGTTAATTCAAGGCCGCTGAAATGAATGGCTGATGCTCTTCAGCCTTCTTTTTCCGGTGGGCAACCACAGATACAGAAGACTAAGAACGAAAACCAGAGAGACATTATCTGCCCGTAGTAAAGTCAAGCAACAAATCACTTCATTTCCGTAATACGATTTTTCCAGAATAAAAACAGAAACTGACAGTTTCTGCTTTGCTTTACATTTCTTTCCTCCATCCGCYGTAGAAACCACCCGTGGTGCTCAGATATCATGCAATGCATATGGTATGCAGGATCACACACTGTTCCGAAAACTCTGCCCATACCTCAGCATAAAAAGATGAGTTATGGATAGAGTGACAATTTTACAGGAACTGAATTTTCTTTGCTTTTGTGGCCTTCAGATAGATTCTTAAAAGAACACAGTTTGAAAGAGGCATACCTATGGCAGCCATAGAAATTGTACAGCACAGCTACTCCACGGCTATATTATTTTAACTGTTAAAAGGTGGGGAAAGAAAAGAACAAGTATCTACTGTAGTCGAGCACAGCTACAATAGCAGAACTCCCAATTCTGTAATAAACACACACCGAGGCTGGTTACCTCTCAGTCCTGTCCTGTCCCACTTTGCCTTGCTTTTTGAAGAAAACAACAGTGGGAAATGACAACTCAATGAAATTTGAATTTTCACTCCAAACCACTGAAACATTTTTTCCCATGAGAAGTTTTTTTCTTCTTGTTTCTAAAATATATGTTTTTATATATATATATTTATATGYGAGTGTGTGTATATATATATGTAAGAAAATTTTTACGGAAATGATGGAAATGTTGCTGCTCCAGTTTTGGTCAAAAACAGAGACATCTTCTGACATCTTTGGAGCATCTGATGTTGGCAAAAGCTACATAATAATCTTTGTACTTGAGAAAACATGCTGTAAAATCATAAGGGGATGGGGGGCCTTTCAGAAAGCAAATATACTTTGGCTAAGTAAGGCACAGAGAGCAGACTTACTTCAATGTACACTGCAATCAACTCAGTATGACATTTGAGTCACACTAAAAACTCCAGTTCAAGGTTCCAGTAAAATTGTCCTTGAAGCAACGCCTAAACTATCCTTTTGTTCTTTTTCTTTGGTCCCTTAGCTTTCTCTATAAACCGGGCTGAATCCATCCCTGGGGTCATAAACCAAATGAAATGCCTCTCTTTAAGAAAGAAACTAATAGTGAGGGGGCCTAAGGGAATAACTGCACCTGTTGGCTTGCMAGAGCTAGCAATGGTTTAACCTGTTTGTTGTAGTGCTACATTATGGCTGATACTTAATGCCTGAAAATAAYGTTTTCTGCACTAGTGCTGAAGTGCACATGTGGGTGTGTAAAGCTATTGTATTTCTGTGCCTCTGACTGGTAGTAGGTATCTAGGACCTTTCYGGCTGTAGAAGGGATCAGTAACATGGAGTCTGAATGACCATATTCGATATTGTGGATCAGACATGACCAAGTACTATATAGTGAAATTCTTCCCATCTGCAATCTCAGCACAACATCAGCGCCAATCAGAGGAACAACTCTGCCTCAGGAACTGATACTAGTCAGAGACCAAGGCAAAAAATAAATCCCGTTCAGCCTTCCTCTTTTTCAAAGCTGTCACTATGCAGAACCACGGAAAACTAAAACAAACAAAGCTTCACCCAACAAATATGAGAAAAATCCTAATAACCCCAAAGGTGAAAGTCAAGTTCCCATGAACTTCAGTGAGTCCAAGATTTCATCTGTATCTTTCCAGTACATAGTACTTGTTCAYATAAATAAGAAAATACAACTTGAAGAAACAGGTACAAGAGTATTATCCACCGTAGCTCAATCACCATATCACTATAAACACACCCAGCTGCTACTAAAGATTGTACAAATAACACTGGCTCGAATGTGCTTTTGTGGAAGTGTTTGCACGAGTGGGGTTTTGCAGGCTGCAGTATAAGCCAACTGGCTTCGCCAAGTGCACCGCTGCACACACCATATAGCGCACAACAGCATACACAGAGATGTTCCTCTCATTTCCTGAAGTAGCCTTCAGAGCAAAAAGAGGCAAAACCTCAACYTTCTGCATTATGTTCCTGAGTTGGTGAACCTTTACAGTGAATTCAAATTATCCGAATTCTTTAGGCTTTCAAATTACTTCATCACTAGCTGAAATTTACTCAAATCCACCAGTTCCAGAAATTGTTGGTGTTCTTTCAGGAACATTCAAAGCTAAAAAGAAATGCGTTAACTGGGAAAAAGCATATCTCAACCTACCAAACAAACTACTATAAATCTTGGTATTTGCAGCTGAGTGATACTACCAGGGTATTGGATGACTGCAGACAACATTTAAACAAACAAGCTAATACTTCAAAATACAAGTTTTAAGTGATCCCCTGGGTTATTGAGTTCATTAGCTGTTACTCAAAAAAAAAAAAAAAAAAAAAAAAAAAAAAAAGAAAAAAAAAAAAAAAAAACCCTGTATTTTAGTTCATCCCACTCCATGATAACACTACTTCATTTGGAGCTTTTTGCCTCTTGATCCTGTTGGAAGTCCGCTCTAGTACTCTATTCCCCTTATTTTCACATCAATTTCATTCAGGATTTGTTGATACATATTTCCTGGCACAGCTGACCCTGCCCATCAGTTTATATAGTTCTTTTTCTCCTGAACATTTATCTCTTGATCTTYGTGTTCTAAGCGAAAACCAACTAGAATGTATTCTTACTTGAATCTAAACCCACATCAGATTTTGAGTCACTTACTTATTCAGGCCATCTTGCCCTTCTGGAGATGCTGTTCAGTACAAGAACACAGCTGCAAGGAAGTCTGTTCACAGCACAACAAACAAGTTTCTCTAACAGGACAGTACTTTCAAAGATAGAGAACCCATGTTTTCCACAAAATTTATATAGGTCATAAGTCAAAATTTTTTTTTTTTAAAAAAAAAAAAAGCAGCACTAATTAAGCAGCTTAATATTCAAGATTGAGCATTCAATACAGATAAAGAGAGGAAATAACTCAAAATCTATGAAACTTACCATGTATCAGTAAGAAAAAAACCACACTGTTGCAAAAAGTCCACTGGGACAASCAGCACACATACACCAGGTGCTAACACAAGTAGTTGCAGCATTGGGGCCATAATCAATTTAGTGAAGACAGGCAACAAAGAGGAGGCAAGGCAAAGAGCAGCAAATGCAGCCAACTGGGCTACAACAACCAGCAGAACCAGAGATGRTCAAAATGAAAGGGCAAGGAAGAGATGTTCATTTCAGAATCTCTATTTCCTGAGGTCTAAAACTTCAAAACAGCTTGGCCAGTCTCCTCCCATCCATGCTGTATAACAATCTCTAAACCCTTGCTGTCGCAAAAGGCTGATGGGAGTCGGAGGTAGGCTGCAGAAAATGCAAATAYGCCTACTGAAGCAAACTGAGCTACACTGGTTTGCAGTTACCCCACCCTGGAACGTAATAGCCATTCAACTGTTACTCTAGTTTGTTTTAAACTGTATGCTTAGTTTGTGTGTGGCTTCTGAAAAGAAACSGTCACCTTTCTCCTTTTAAAAATGTCAGGCCTCTTTAAGAAATCTGAAATGTATTGTTTTTCTTTTTCTTCCTCTAGGAATCCTTAAGCTTAACAGCAGTACCACATTTCTAATTAAATGGACAGACAGGATAYAGATAACATCTGCCTTCTGTAATAAAAACTATTGATATTGTTGACCTGACAGATTATCTGCAACAGACAGARCACAATGGCCAAATCTAAAAAGCAGAAGAGGAAGAGAAGCTTAGCACAAGAATACATTATATTATTACTATCTGTTCTTCTGTCTCTTGGAATTATTAAGAATTATTATAGAAATTATCAGTCATCTCTGCTTCTTGTTCTGGCATATGAAATGGAAACAGTGATAGAATGTCACCAAGAACTTTGATCGTTTTTTTTTTCCTGATGCAATGACTTGGTAAGGTGAACTTATYTTTTATGGTAGCATCTCTTACATGAATCCCTAAGATTTACGACAGCAGGTGCCAGTTTTCAAAAATGTTGTCCTGTGTTGTATGGAGTGTAACTTACAATAGTAAAAGAATAATCCTAATAATAATTGACATTTTTTACAAAGCTTTTTATTAAAAAAATTAAGCATTCCTTTTCTAGTTTGATCCTGGTTTCTACTTAAAGCTTTTGGTATTCCAGGGCTTGCAATAAAAATAGGTCTGCTGTGAATTCAGGTCATACAATTGCTTACTAATTACCTGTTCAGCAGTTTAACGGCTATGCTTAAAAACTTAGCATTCAGAAGTGTCATATACTCTGCTTAATTAAAGCATCTGTATTGCAGTAAAACCCTGGTTCTGCTTTGACCTCTCAAAGAAAATGTACATTAAGCAGTTAACATTTCAACTTGACCCTTCATGCAATGTCTAAAGAGAGATTAGGAACCAACTTCTTCCATACAGCATCAAATTCGTAGCTGGAGTAAACTGGCAAGACTATGGATGACTGTGGTCACTACACCACGGAGATGGCCCTGGTTCTACCTCGTCTTTCCTCTCCAGGGCTGAACTATTTGCGATCTACCCATTCCAACCAGAAGCATTTTAGCTGCCCATGCYACTCAGTTTTGAGTTGCAGGATGTCTGGAAATCAAGCAAAAAGCACCAGGCATCTATTTATCCCTCTCTACTGAATTTCCAGAGGCAAACAAACAAGCAAACAAAATGCTACTGCCGTAGATTTAATTTTTTCCATTTGCTCCCCATGCCAAACAGTTGTGCCTTATTTTCAGAAGCTTGGTCCATGTCACTTGCCAAGTGTTCAACGTTCAGGAGTTGGTTAAATGCTTTAGCTTAATATTTATCCAGTCTTTTTTTTTTAAAAAAGTATTCAGTGAAGCATTTATCTAAATTTTTCAGTAATCACATAACCAGGGACTTTAAGAGAAAGGGAGGGGAAATATATATGTATCTTAATGGCTATGGGGGGGTCCCTTATCCTTGGATTAGAGTTTGATTTTCTTTGTGCAATAATTGTAGTCACATCAAAAAATATTACTTCAGATGAAGAAATCAAAGACAAAATCAAAAAATATATAAATATGTGGTTATATACCAAATTCCTAGGCCTTTAGGAAAACCAGTGCAGAAATTTAAAGTGAAGATATATAACCTTTACTTTTGCCAATTTTTCATTATTACCTTCAGAAAGATTCACTTTTCACAACAGGAACACAGAAAGTTAAATTTAAATCGGATTAAAAAATAAAACTCAATTCAGTTTATTGAAATATGTGATTTCTCAATACCTATTTCATATTATTATTTCTCTATAGTATTGCTCACACTTCGTAAGTTCTCCTGTCACCTAATATATATTGGTTCTTTAAACCAGGCAACATATCTGTAAGATACCTTGCTTGTACATGGTATTTCAGCAAACAGGGTTTATTCTCATTGCAGCTATTTTTAGGTTATATGATGACATTTCTTCTACATTCTATGTTTTTGTGTTTCTCAGGAGAACCTTCCTGGCCCTTTCTGGGCTAAAAAAACATCTACCTGTGTTCTTCTCACATTTGAATGAATTAAAACTCCAACACTTGCCTCCCAATTTTCCAAACTTCCAGTGTTTCGAAAAACTGCTCTTCTCCCTGGATTCTGAACAGCTCTTTAAAGGCCTGTTGTCCATTAAAAATACTCTCCTGATCAAATCCAATCTTCTATCCAGAGATGCAAAAATACTAATGTGCCTATAAGATTTTATTACAGTATTTTCTGCTGTTACTCAAAAGTCAGGTGTCTTTACCTAACTGACAGGTATCAGTGGTGTAATTGCTTGTTACTTACTCATATTAGACATTGTCCTTAGCTCACATTAGATAAAAAGTACTGATGATTCCAAATGACAGTCACTTCCCCAAACAGAAGGCCTCATATTCAACATCATTTGCCTCAGGAATGTAATTAATACCATTATCCTAAATTCACAGTTGATGGCCTTCTGGTGACTTCAGGCTTACATATGATATGCTAGTTTTCTTCCTGTTATCAGACATATAAAATGATTTGTCTACTGAACTTCAGGGTAAAAGCTGAAAAAAGGCAATCATTTCAAGATAGGAGCTCAGCAGACAAGGTTAAAATGTGAAAAGACCTGTGGGTAACTTCTGAAGGAAATCGGGTCATGTTTCTGATACTCTGCAGCACCCATGAGTTTAGTCTCCCATATAGATAGGATTAGTATCAATGTTCTGCTGGGTCAGTAGAATAAAGATATTAATAACTGTGTGTTTTTCAAAAATATGAAATAATATGAAATTAAAGGCATATTTTTGATGGTGGGAAATAYTTATGAGAGGAATATGAAATAGCTGCTTGGTCATTTTTTTACATCATGTTTCTATGTAACTAGATATTAAGAGTATACAGATATATGTACAGATTTCACATAGCATTTTGTATATGGATCAGAGTCAATCACATCAGCACTTCAGAGAGATGCTGCATTATTTATTACATAATTGGAAAACATAYGACAGTGGAAATGCAACTGTTAGTATCTGAAACCTGGAATATTTAACAAATTTTGAACTCTAAAGGGACAACCTTGATTGATTTTGCATCAGTGAAAGAGTAGAAGACAACATCTAGTTTTTGAGGTATTATGTTACTTTCCAAATCGAGATGTGGTAGAAAAAGTGACTGCTGCATTGATATATAGAGTGAAGGAAAAACAAATAGAGGGATTATGAGTGTACACACCAATTAATCTGTATATATACATATATAACTTTTTATAGATGTGCTATGGGAAATGACTCCTCCTTCTATGATAGAATTTTCACCCTTGATTCTTTCAAATCCATCTAAAATATAGTCTTGTAATTTCAAGCATTAYCTAGCACCCACTAGCGACTGGAAAATGATTCTCAAAAATAATTCAGATTCTAGGGCAACTGCATACTTGAAGAGGTGTTTGCTTCTGAAAGATCACACATATTACTGATTGTAACATTGTTATCATTGCTAACAGTAAAATAGAAACATTTGCATCTTGGACTTAGAAGTGTTAGCAGTTGGACTAGTATCTTGAAGGGAGCGGTTCTCAGCATCCCAATAGATAGTGCCTGCAAGAATGGCGCTAGACCTGGAAGCAATAGCAGATACTGCATTGAAACAAACAAACAAACCAAAACATATATACGTAATAGGAATAAGGCAYGTACTACATTTTTATGATTCCTTGTAGAATTATGCTCTCAGTAACTTTACAGGTGGAGAGGTGGAGAAACACTATGCATATTGTTCTATCAAACCCAGTAAAATACCACTGAAGGAGTCCTGACCTGGCTTTTACAYGCATGTAAACTGACACTCAAAAGACATGCATCAGTCTAATTACACCTACATAATCATGATAAAGTAAGCCTAATAAAATATGTACAAAGCAGACCTTTTTCCCTTGACCATCCTTCCAGTCTATTACGAATGCTATGAACTGATAGTAGAATTTATCACCCCTACCAAAGTTTACAAAACTCCTGTTTTACTTAGGTTATTCAGTTGTTGCTCTTACGCCATTCTTCAGAAAAAAAAAAAAAAAAAAAAAAAAAAAAAACAGTAGTTTGCTTCTTCAATTTGTCAATGTACAGGGGCTGATCTTTAAATGCATAAGAGCCTTCCTGCTGATTTCATTTTGGCTGGGACTTTAGCTCTCATACAGCCTCTGAAAATCCATTCAAACCAGAGAAAACAGCAACTTGCAGTTCAGCTACAACGCAGGAGCTGACCAAACCTCCAATTCGCTCCTCCACCGCTAAGAACAGCTTTGTAGCTGTTGAAGCTTTATATCTCCTCTGGGGAATGAACTACCACTTCTTTTTTTATGTTTTAAGATCTTCAGAAATGTTATCATATTTGGCATACACCTACTCATTTTCTTTAAAATATTAAAAGCATAGGTTTTGGCTGAAAAAATCCAAAACAGCTTTGTTTTACCCCATTTATAGAATTCCACTCTTCTTTCCAAAATTAAATCTTGAAAAAACTCTTCATAKAGACGAAAGGATACTGAAATTCAGTACAGAGACTTTGAACAGTCTAAAAGTATCTGAATTTGATTTTTTTTTTTCATTTTAGTGAAAATCAAAAGTTCTTCAAGGTTCTGTATGACCATGCAATTTTTCTGAGAACATTTCACAGTTAATATCTTATTTTTTTTTAATATAGAGAATGTTCTATTAGTAGCACCTTGATCTCTGACAAGTTTCTTATTAAAGCTTTTGCTTTCTACTCCAAATGCTTTGGAATGTGCCTAATAGCTAAACTCATGTTATACCTTTCCATCTAAATATCAAAGACCTCCATTAAGGAGCTCTGACAAGCTTCAAAATCCTTCTAATAGCATTTTTAGCCACTTGAATTTTAAAACTTGTTTATGCAACCAGTAAGCTGTAAATTCTTTTYGCATTTGTTTTTTACGTTACAAACCACATTGACACCATGTATACAGCTCAGTGCCCAAATAAATGTAAAGCTACCATGACAATAACAAAGCAGAGGTTTAGAAACATTTCAGACAAACCCAGATTAATTTCTCAGTGTTGAATGCACAGGCAATCAAGCTTTGTTCTAGCTTTAAGCATATATGTAAAAGAAAAAAAAAGACAATCCAATATTCTGGGTCATCTAGAATAGGAAAGAAAAGGAACGGACAAATATGGAGAAGTGAAAGAAAAACAGGAAATCAGAAACATTGTTCTCACCACCTCCTCCAAATCCTGTATGCTCTGCATTAGRTCAGAGGGACTCATGTGACCTTCAAGGTAGATCAGATTATGAAAGAAATGTTAAGTTTATTACCTTCATTGAGAACTTAGAATATGAAACAGATAGTAGATTTGGTTGAAGTATGCAAAGTGTTTGCAAAGCAAATCTAACTTCCAGTGTACCAGTGCAATCAAATAGATCCGGACTCAGGAAAGTGTTTTAAGTCAAGTGCTCATTGCATAAGAGACTTTCATGAAATCTTTTGGGGAATAAATTCTTTTATATTACATACCTGCTCTTTGAAAAACACTGCCTGTTACACCTCCCCCCTTATTTTTTATTTTTCTTTTTTAAATCTCAGGCCTGATGAGCATTTGCTTGTTCCAAGGAAAGGTCCCTGGGAGCTGTGTATGGATTCYTTATGGACTCCACTTTAAAGTCTAGGAGAACAGCATTTTTGCCAACCCATGTTCCACATATGACTCAGAGCCAAGGAGATAGGAGCTCTCCTTCCACCCCTGTCATCTTCTTCACAAAATTCATGTACTTGCCATTGTATTACCGGGGGGGGGGGGGGGGGAAGGGGAGAGAAGAAGCTAAATTTCACTGAAAGGGCCATGGAAATTTCAGTTTGCCAGAAATTTTGTAACAATTTATTTCTTTCTTTAGAACAATAAAATTTAATTTTTTTTACAGTGAATTTCAAAGAAAGAAAAGTCGATAGGTGTTGGCGTGGATTTACATTTACCTTCATGGTGAGGCCTTTTAGATGCGAGGGAGATGTTGTTCTGACACTATAATACCCTAGACTAGAAATATTTACAAACTGTCCAAAAGGAGGACCCTCTCTGCTCTGCCTTCCAACAGTTACTTCAGTTGCATGGGTCATCCCTAATGGCTTAACAGAGCACGTAGAGGCAGCATGTTAGTCAGACAGAAGTGGAATCAAAAACCTCTCTCTCCCCACGCACACAACACAAGCTGTAACATCACCTTGGATATTGCTTCTCAAACTGCTAAACATAGTGGGTCACMTGCAACCACAGTTTCAGCAGAAATTGCTGTTAGTCAGTTAGTGCTCTTCCATTAAGAAAGATACGTGTCAATTCGATTGCTTCTAGCAGTATCTGAAAGAAATCCTAATGCTGCCAGATAACAGCAACGTCAGCAGCAATAGTGACCAAAAAGCCCAAATGGGCAGTAGCCAGAGTTTTGCGGGTTCTCTCTCACACCTTGCCCCAGGCTCCCTTCTCACTTTTACTGCAAGCTATGTAGATTTGACAGGACACAAGTGAAATTACTTAATGTTTTCTTCAGTTTTTCCTCTGGCAGAAGCATGTGCTAGACCAGGGATAAGATTTGGTTKGGCCCCCATGGTTTTCAAAACTCAGCTCTCTGCAGTCTCTGCCTGTGGCAATCTCAATACCCTTTCAGCCATATAAGGGTGCATTAGTAGAGCAAATGAAGCTAACTATGGATTATTGAAAGGTAGCTTGTTTTAACCCCTGAGAAAGCAGCTGTCAGCACCATCCATCTTAATGGCTTGTGTGTTTCTCTGAGCATGCCAAGCACCTAGCTTASGGGAAGGAAGATGAATTTAATGGGAGAAAAAGATCTCTTGGAATGGCCAGACTGTGTTCCCTAAGCTGTTACCGGAAGAGAATCCAGCATGGGACAGAAAGGACAGTCCTCAGCGTGGCAGGAGAGAGCACTAGAGGATTCATTAAGAGTGAAAAGAGAAACAGTTTGTTTGAGAATGGGTGAAAAAGCCATTTATCCACAGAACAGATACAGTTAAAAGGAAGAACAAAAGAGGGTAAAAGAAAGCCTAGAAGACGATTAAAAATTTATACTCTATTCGGAATTTATTCCACACAAAGCAACGTCATTTACTGGAAAATGTATTTTCTTACTGATGACACTTCAACTGTTAAATACGGAAAAGAGCAGAATGATGACTGGTTCTTCATCCTACAGATTTCATTTTCATTAAGCACAAAACAACTCATTAAAATAGCCAAAACCTCAGAAAAAAAAAAAATAAACAAACTCTGCTTTGTAGAGTTCAGATGAAGGATCATACCAGAAACCGGTAGATGGACATATAAGAAGAATGGTTAACTTTGTGAATATAATGATGTTTACAAGCTACCATAATTAAGCAGGATAACTGCRTCCATGCAACATTATGCTTGATGAATTAAAATGAAAAAGAACCCAGGAAACAATGTAGGCAACCCAAATTCAGATTGGTGAAATATTTATACTATACCTGAACTCTCATTAATGTCATCCATATACACAGATACTGATTAAATCAAACTAAAGGCAGCTTGAGCCTATGCTTCTGAAAAATGTGAATCTCAGTTTTTGTTTTTAAATATATGTGTAAACATATAGCAGTATTATTAAATACTATTATTATTAGATACCTGTATACACAGACACACATGCAGCCCTCTGGCTGTGAAGAGGACTTTTAAACCAATAATAAATTGTACAAGTCTTAGACCCCACCAGAGTCAGTGACTTTGAGAGTCAGTTTTTGGTCTGGTGCCCTTACCAACAACATGTGAATAGTAGATGCTATTATGACAAGACCAGAACAATTCAGAAAACGTGGTTCATCCACAGGGTATAACTAGGATCAGCTGTCAAGCAACTCTTAGTTTCTGTTGTCGCATGACCACTTTGAAGAAAAGTGGTCTGCTTCTGCTCTTTCTGCGCATAAGGGGAAAATATTACACTGCAGGAACAGAGACAGCATCTACACTTAGAACAGTTTTTACAGCACTTCCAGGATCTACCTCATGATGATGTCTCAGTCTGTGCTACCTTATCCTCATCTGCATTTTATCATCTGCAAGGTACCATTAAAAGGGTACTCATTCCACACACCCTTGCCATGCTCTTACAGAGCAAGAGAGACTCTCTTGCTTCTCAACTATGCAAAATTTATCTACTGCCTTACATCCTCTCACACACCAAAAGCCTGTAATACCATGGCCCTTCAGCGAGTGCACGCAACTTATGATTTGCAGGCTGACCAGCCAGCAGCTCCTGATGAGAGGCAGAGGGAATGCGAAATGACAGTTCGAGGCATGGTGACGGCAGCATCTCTCCCCCTGGACAGAGAACAGCGACAGTAAAACATCTGCACCAACAGAAAGCAACTGCAKCAGAAAGTTCAAGTTCCATTATGCCACATTCAAGTAGCAGATGCTTCCTACAAATAATGATCAGGATCTGCAGTCATATAACGGGATTAAATAGGAAGTCCTTTGCTCTGGTGATTACACAAASTCCTCAGATGCATAAAAAACTGCAAAACATAAACAGTGATCCTGAAGGCATTTGCAACCCATACAATTCTGCATATTTCAGCTTCTATTCCAGATCCAGGGGCTACCCAATACTCTGATTTTCACTATTATTCATTAATGGCTAGTTACATGGGTTCTGAATTACCTTCAGTTCCCTCTTAAGAACGGAGAAGACAGGGAAACCATACAGCATGGATTCTTCCTGCATAATGTGTATCTTGTACACAGCCATACAGACAGAAGCAAAACTCAGTGTTGTGCTGCCTTTTTTATCCTGCTCTGGGATCTTATGCTCAAGGTGAAGCTGGGATCAGCAGCTGGTCCATCACAGTACTAGTGTATGGGGCTGGACCAAAAACATTGCACTGAGCAGCAAAAATGGACATAGGGGTCTTCATAATCTGTGTCGCATAAGGGAGAGAATTTTTTGGCAAGCATTGGGTATCAATAGAAATTTTTAGATGCAGCAAGTATGAATTAGACACGATGAGAAATCATTATTCACATCTGAATAGCGCCAAAGAAATCAGTTTGCTTTGCTCCATGACGGAAGTCTTTACTGAGCTGAAGCTCAAGACACTGGAAGAGGGATCATTTYTGTTTAGACCTTTGTTGATATGGAATTTTATATCCTAAACGAATGCATTACTTAGTAAGTGCATAACTTGGAACTGGGATTACTCTTTAACTCAGAATTTTGATTTCACTCTAAGTGAAAACTAAGAAACTGAAATTGCCCATAAAAAGTTCTCAAAAATACTTAGAYCAGTTACAGTGTTCCCTTTTAATGCAAGTGATTCATCCTCCCATTTGACTCCTGAAGAAATAAAAATTTGGAAATAAAAAGTCATCTCAAAACAAACAACAGAAGACTGTATTTTGAGATAATTTGATTGAATGTAACTGAATTTCATAAATATTGACCTATTCCCAGGACACATTTCAATCTGGATGAGACAGCCTTTTCCAACAATAACTGTTCTGCTGAAAATTTTCTAACCCTAATTATTAATTCTATAGTCTTTTTTTTATCTCTGAGAAGTTTTTTTCTCCTTAATCCTGCTTACCTCTAAAATCTAAAGAATAACTTTTAATTCATAATCCTATTTATGCATGTAAAATTTTCAGTTCATGCTTTCCAACACACAAGGTAAAACAGACAACCTTTAAATATTGTAATAAAGAGATTTTGTATTGAATGACAGCTATTCTCTTTATGATCCTGGCACTACAGAGAAAGCACTGAACTGATTATATTTCTTGCTTTAAATATTCATATGACAATGTTGAAGAGAGAAATGAATATCAGAATGAAAAAATGACAAGAAAAAAATGACTACAAGAAATCTCTAGACATTTATCACAGGCCTAGAGGATACAAACCAATCAACTTCTAAAATCTGCTCTTTGATCGAGATGCCCAGTTAAAGCCTACATTATTAATATATGACTCTGTTTAAAAAGTCTATTAATCAAGTAGGGATGAATGATTAAGTGGATAAAGCACTAGCCTTTGACCTGRAAGGCAACTTTCATGAATCTCCTGTGAATTCAATTCATAAAAAAAGAAAAAGAATGCTTAGATATCTGTGTAAATTATCTGGAAACAATGGTTCTCATTGTTTTTCTCTGTATCATTAAATGATTTTCATTTGTATGCAAGATCACCTCCACTACAGGATTGCTAGGTCTGTTACAGTTTGGGGTATAATCAATAAAGCACATACTGGTTGTGTTTCATCTATAATAACAGTAATAAAAAAAATGTTCTTCGCATTACTCCAGCTCTGTCTTCCAAGTCCACTCAAAGTCTTTAGTAAGGGACTTAGCARGGCAAAAGGTCCTAACCTTGAAAACAGCTCTGTACACATGAATTCTTTTTTTAGTGGATTTTGGTGGAATCCAGGATGGGGAAACATGGAACAGCTTGCTAATATGCATATTTTAAAGCCTGAGTTCCTGAAGACATCAACACTAACCTCTGTCATGCACTGCTACCTTCAAAGAGCACTGGAAACTAGATCTCAATGAACTGAATATTAAGATGAATAACAAACTGAAAATATGGTTCTTTTTATTAGCTACCAGATTCAAGGTATTTTATACTCTACTAATGTTGCTTTCTTAGAACATGTGTCAGATTTTTCCATTTCAAGTACCTAGTTGCATTGAGAGCAGAGCTAGRGGGGAATTTACAATTGGCGGTAGTCCAAGGCTGGAAAAGCCTTAAGTCACTGAGCATTATGTGGGAGAGCCTGTTGGCTTTGGGCACTCAGGAGGCTGGAGACAGGAGGCTCCTTTTCTCTTTATTGAGGAAAAGAAAGTGATATTTTTTAGAGCTTTGAACACTTGGTTCCACACTACAACTACCCAATAACACTAGCTTCATCTTCATGTCCACAAAGCACTTACTTTGGCATCATGCAATATTTATCAAATCATACTGTAAAATATTTCTCTAACTTTTCCTATTCCACAGGAATGTTCTCCACAAACATTGGAAGAACTGACTTCGTATTGATACACAGCAAGTATAGGCTTAATGAAGAAATTACTAATTGAAGCTCTGTATCTGTGCTACACTGGTGTTAGGATTAGATCCCACAGTGATCATTCTGTTTTAAAATGGAGAAAACTAAACACTGTCTATAATAACCCCTCTTGGCCACTGCTTGGCTTACCAAACATGACAACAAACTGCCAGTATACAGCAGTATACAGTTATACAACTGCCAGTATAAAGCTTGGTAGTTAGCATGCAAGTTTGTCCTTTAATGGCACAGTTTGTCTCTAGGACACCAAAAATCTTATTTATGATTAAAGGAATGTAACATTAAATAATGTGTCAACCAGCAATACAAGTAGTAAAAGTTCTCCTGACAAAAATCATGTCTTCTGTAACATTTCACATGTTTCCTCAGTTTCACAGATGACAAATGATTGGAAGTGAATAAGCAGTTTTGCTGTTGATGAGAAGTAAAAACAAACAAAAAAAAAAGATAGTATCTACCTCATGTTCTCTCCAAGGTGAATGGATCCTGAAGGAAAAATAGCATGAAAATTTAATTATGTTACTAAAATAAGCAACAGTGTCCCTTGACAAATATCAAGACAGCTGTGTCATATGCATGTGCTCTCCTTGCAAAACAGAAATTCCTATTAGACTTTTTCTCTTTAGGACAGTTTGGGTATCTCACTGTCTTTTAAAAGTCTGAAAACAACAGGGTCACTTGCAAGSGTGGCAATTTTTCTCATGACAGGACAGTTATACCTTTTGTCTACTCACTTAAGTAGCTCTCCACACAGAGCATATAAGCACAATCCATATCAAAGCTTTTTTTCCCCCCCCCTCCATCTCTGAGGTCTGAAAAGGACATTTTTATGTATAAACTGTACTGATTTCTGATCCTACCATTGTGATTCTCAYGTATTCCAAGACTCATTCAAATATCCCAGAAACTCTAGCATAAATGACTAGAGAACTTGGAGTTTTAAACTACAAATTCCAATGTAACTGCTTTAGTGACCCTTTAATTTCACTTCACAGGAGTACACTGAAGTGTCCCTTCTCCCCATGAGTGGCTGTACATGGATGATAAAACAAAGATACTCTCCCACATTTCTTCCTCTTGAGGAAAACAAAGAACAAAGTAGTCCAGGCTACAGAAAAATCTGCACTCAAACAACTTGACTATTTAAAAATGATATAATCATTCTTATTCTTAATTACAAGGAAGTCTCAGCAGAGAGATGATGCTTTGTTTCGTTGTGTTTTTGAAACACATATTTAAGACAGGACGTTTTGCAAGTTCTATCTGCTAACACAGCACAGGTATTGCACCTTTTCTTTTTTTTTAAAAAAAAAAAAAAAAAAAAAAAAAAGCTCCATAGGACTGACTTGACTAGAATTAGGTGGGCAGAGGCAGTGCCAGAATATTCACAGCTTAGATAGGAACACCTGCTGGAAGCTATCCAAATCATGTTGTATCCTCAAGCAATCTTTGGCTTTTCGTGGGTTCATTTCAGTGTAGCAGGAGAAAAACAGACACTTGATACGACATCACTGATTTCCTTAGAGATATTTAACTCGGATGCACCACCAACTCCACTGACAGTTGTTTTGACAAACGATTCACTGCTGACGTTGGATATGCTGTGACAGATTTAATTACTTTTGTTAATGAATAATACTGCTTAATTCTATATTGTCCTGTACGATAAACTGCTATGGATAATGTACTAGGATACATTACCAATTTGACAGGCAGGCTTAAAGCAAATGGTTCAGCTATTGTTCAGGTGCAGGACTTGAATTGTGCCAGGGGAAGGATGAGGATGGTACCCTGCTTCAGGTGAACCATTTTTTGATCTAAAAGATTTCAGTTAAAGTCCTGGAATAGTGAAAATAGGCTAGAAGTGTTATAACCTTGGACACACTGGGACTCACCTGGATATTTTGGTTTAGCTACAAAGAAAAAGCAGTAGTTTTCCCTTAAGCCTCATATAATGAGGCTTGTTATAGCAAACAGCACTCATTTAAAGGGAGCAGAAGATATACATCAGCAAGTGCCTTAAAGATTCCAGATTATCCAAGGCCAAACCATTTTTTTGTTGCATTCTTCAAGTCATGAAGCACGTAATATGAAATTACCAACCTAATTTTGCTGATACACTTTCATGGGATTCAGTGCTGATGTTCCTGGGTGTTGTTTTAAGGAAGAGTTCACTAACAACACTAGATGTATAATGACTGATCTTTTTTCCTCTCTAAATTTTCAGAGATAAAAAGACACTGGGAATTGTGAGGCTGTTAAATTCAGAAGAAAAGGATTGAAACTGTGTTCAGTCCTGAAACTAAGCAGGCATTTTCCACGTTTCACAACATGATGCCTATTGAACTGAAGGACTTCTGCTATACCCTGGCTATGGGTTATGGGGAAGGAGTACTCTTTGCCTTACTGGAAACAGTTTATCCCTAATCACACAGGCTCAAAGTAATAATGAGGTGGTTATTCTGAAGTCTACTTCTGTTCCTGGATCTTTCAGACACCTATCTCAAGTCAAATCCTCTTTTATCGTCCTCACAATTTGGATATTGTATGTCCTCACATAGAGCAGAACTTCGTAACTATATACTGCATCCATAAAAGACCAAACTGAAATCTTGTGTATAAATACTCCATGTAGTTTCACATCTCAACTTTTGATGTTTTTCAAATCAGGTTTAGCTTTGTTGCATATCCAGATGTATTTCTTCATTGCACTGTTTAACAGTAACAATGTTGTCACAATAATTAAGAATTGTGTGTAATATCAATAAAAATTATCTGTCATGGATAGACTTACTCGAAGAGTCACTACCTGGAACAGTAGGTCCAATAAAAATCATCCCCACTAGTAGAGATAGGAATCAGTTCAGTTAAAGACTGGACATAAATTACAATCCTTACTCCAGACTTCTTTTCATAGCTAGATAAAAAGTCCTTTCCTCATTATGTTAGCCCTTAATGGGTGTTCAAACTGATCTTTGAGCTAGTTTATCTACTGGAAGACGTGATGCTTTTTCTCCTTCACCTACCACCCAAGATGAGTAATCATAACAAAGGAGGAACATACCTTTTCCTGGTTTCGAGGGAAGTCTAGAGGGAAAAAGACATTTAGAAACAAATACAGAAATTTCCCTGATACTTTGGAAGAAGAATGAGCTAGGAGAAAAAGGGTTTGAAAATCAGTGGTGAGAGGATATGCTGAACGGAATTCCTTCATTTTATGGCTCCCTAGAAAGTTATTGCCTGGGTCTCATGATTTATGAGAAGCATTTATAGATAAATGCCTAAGTAGGTAAACACCTTGTAAAAGAACGCACAGAAATTCACAATTCATAAATGCCAAGAGAGGCTAAAAGACAAAATCCTGACAAAATCCCAGTCTTTTAACCATCACAAGTTTTGAGTATATTCATAAGCCTCTACATAATCTTGAAAGGTCAACAGACTTAGATTTTTTTCAACCTGCAGGGAATATAAATTCCAGAAGGGGAGTTCCTCTGCCCACAACCAGCTGCTTAGAAATACTGGAACAACAAASACGAATATCAAATTAAGAATATTATTTCTATTAAGTGCTTTGATTTTTTATATGTACAAAGCAAGGAAAAGTTATCACAGTCAAAATGTAACTGGTGAGGAGAAAAGCCCAAGCCATAAAGTTTGGCTTAGGATCAAAATCTCAACCACTTCAAGAGAGCAAAGTAATTCCAAGCTGTGATTTGAATCTCTCTCACTATTAAATACGTACATTTTCAAGACTACTACTATGTCATTTGTACTATTCTCACTAAACATCATGTTTGAATACTGAAAATCAGTCAGGACTATGATGCTGCAGAGAAGTGAAGCAAGCAAGTAAACTAATTTAGTTTTGAAAGTGCTTCAATGAGACTATCTTCTTCTCTCCATGCCTTCTGTGTAAATTTTCAAAAACTCACTCTAGATCTCAGAAAAACTGGTCATACTTTGATAACAAACAATATCAAACAAATTTACTAAATCTTTTTATAAGCTTTGTAAAAGACTTATGAAGATCATCTCAATGGCAACTACAATACTGAAATTTGTTTAGTACACATAGCACACAATTTAGAACAGGATATGAATTACAAGGTCAGATCTACTTGAGAGTAGAGGAGTGTTTAAATAGAATTGCAAAAGTTTTCTTTGAAAAGATTAACGTTCCTATTTTGAAAGTATTAAGGAAATCTTAAATAAGCCCAGTAGCATAGTTCTATTTGCACCATTCCAGGATTGGTTTTAATTCTGATTCCATCAATTGTGACCCCAAATCCCAGTCCCAATCACTTTTTATAACAGCACCTAGTCCCAAGGTCCATTATCTTTGTCATTCTGGAGGATATTCTCAATCTCTAGAATTTACTTTAATATTCAGAAGGAATCAGCCTGTATCCTTCGTTGCTGAGAGGCTATTCTTCCTTCCAAACTTGGAAAGAAAAATCATAGTTATCAAGAGCTGCATAAAGTATCTCATGGGCATAGCATGTAGTTACTTTGTAGTCTATGGGAAATCATAATTTCTTTTATTCTTTTACACTGCCTTTAACCTAGAAATCCTAGCATCCTAACTGTTCAGCAAGTTGATTCAACCTGCTGATATGGCAAATACTGCTTTTTAAGAAGTTGGTCTGCTCTCACAATTGAAAAGAATTATCCTCTAAGGTAAAATGGTTGCCAGCTTCACCTTAGCTCTCATTTCAAATAAGTGTTTTGCTATTCATTAAGTTTTTATTTTCTTAAATCTCAAATTTCAACCATCTGGTCTGGAGATCTTCCTCTCAGCTCCACATTATTTCCAATTTGAATTTTAAGTAAAAAAAATGGCTCAATCATTTGGCATTTCTATATTTTCTGCTGAGCATCTTTGTTTCTCTATCATTCAGCAAACTTTAAACTTTCTTATTTAAAATCTACTTAAACTCCGGGATATACATATGTATTTTTCTTAAATTCTGCTTTCACTTTGTTCTATAAGCCTTTTATCTGCTGAGCACTGAACACCCCCATTGTCTGTGCAGTATTTATGTGTGTCTGCTTGTTTTAGATACATTGTAACAAATTATTCATGCTGCAAAGAAAAGTTAATATAGATACTGCTATAAATATTATTGGGTAYTGTTTATAGTTACATTTCTGTTCTCTATCTAGTTCTGTTGAAAATAATGAATGGAAATCATATTTAACACTGCTGTGACACAAGCCTGAAGACTATATAGTAAAAAATATCTACCATTTGCAGCAGAGTGTTTGTCCTTACTCTGAAGGCTGGTCTGATAAGGCAGGCTTAAATAATCGCTTCCCCTTGTCTGTTTTTAATTAAAGCCACAGTAAATAAACACTGACTAGAAATCGATGAGAATCAATGGCGTTATGGCGAAGTGGCAGAGAAAAATCTAGCGCGTCAGCCGAGATCGGGGGAGGAGTCGTCGGTTTCCAAGCTGTGGCGCGGCCTCTGCCGCGAACGTAAGGATTCTGCCCTGCTAGCGCTACGAAGGAGGCGGAAAGACCCTGACYCAGAACGTGAATGAGACGCTCTGATAACACAGGGGAGTGTAACCTCTGCCCGCGTTCACTCAAGAAGCCATTCAAGGGAATAACGACTACCAGAAAATGTTTTGATATCGCCTATCATCTGGTTCGCAGCTCTCCAGCCACTGGAATGACGTTGTCCGCTTTGTCTTTCCTGTATATATTCAAGCTAAATAGAGCAGGTGTGAAGCAATACACTCTGTTGCTTTGCTGCCTCATCATTTAACGAAAATATTTTCCATTATCTGTCTGCACAGTTATAACCTCTCCCTTATATATTGCATTTTTTTAGTGAGAGCTTGACAACCATCAAGCAATTAATAAAGTATCCTAAAATAGTATTGCATTTATTTCTCACATTCTTACCTGTTCTGCTGAAATAAAAGGGGCCTCATAAAAGATTGGGTGACTTGCTCAAGGAGTTCRGCTAGAGACCCAAAGCTCTGCCACCTGAATCTCTTCGTCTGCTCCAGTCTCTGTATCTTTATTTAAACACTTCTTTTTGTGTCTTTCTCTGCCCAGACCAGAGACAACCTATCTACTTTTGCAGCAGAATATCACGTTTGTCTTAAAGATAAATGAAGGCACATTTAAAGTCTAATCATTGGATTTTACTCGTTATCAAGGTAGTTTTTATTTTTTTCTAAGACAAAAAAGTTGGATTTTAATTTCATTTTTAATGCTTTTAATGCTACGGAAATTACACTTCCTAGTAACTAGTTTGTAATTTGTGATCATGCATGATTCTGATAGTGAAGGAATTTCATTACAGGTACAGCAAAAAAGGAGAATGCATGTACATTTGCATGTCTATGTGTAGGTAAATAAATAGTAAACCTCATTGATAACAGAGGCCATTATAATTTGAATAAGATTATATTCTCTCTAGGAGAGATAAAGGGTAATGAAAGACAATTCAAAGCTAGTTTGTTATTACTTCATCAAATACCTCAGCCTCAAGCTGATAAAATTCCCTTGTATAGCTCCCACGAGACATTAACTGCAATGATGCTGCCAGCCATTTGTAGTGATCTCTAAAAACATTAATATCACTATTTAAATGAGTTTGTGATGTAGTATAACAGAGGGTAAAGCTAGAGGTGAAACTGCTACATAAGCTTTCATAAAATGACTACAAGTGTGTTACTGGGCATGACAAAATGAATTATTTTCACACCAGACAGGTGCTCCAAAGAGACTTTAATAGAGTTTAGCAGAAGGCAAGTTGGAAAATGTTTTGCAAAGTAACTTTCACTGTCCTCACCACCCTGAATCACAGCCAGAACTTTTACCTCTCATTTTCAACCAAGGAGTATGAAGGTATGAAGCTCCTGTTAAGGAGCTTCAAGGAGCCTCAAATCCATTTATTCTCATCTTTCCGTGGCTTTTTGTCATGTTTCCTAGTCATTAATTATTATAATTATCATTCTCACGTGGCCCAAAGCCTGTGAATATTTGGACAAATGTGGCCTTGATTTCCCTAAGACTGTGCATGGTKCAAAATTAAGCATAGGTGTTGGTGTTTGTCATGTAGTAACTGCAGTGACTTACTGCTGAAAGATATAGTATTGCAAGGAGTTCATGTTRCAAAGAGAACACAAGTTAAAAGCATGTTACAGCTTTGCATCAGGATTTCAGAGGGAAATCTGTTTAAATCTACTATATTACAGAGCCACATATTTTTTGTTAATCCTTCCCCTAGGAACAGGAAACATTCAGATCTGTAGAGAATTAGAAAGCTGCTAATACTTCTGACCAGCAAAATAATTTGTAAATTGAAAAGAAGTACAATTCACATTTTCTGAATCAACAAAGTGATGGGGAAAAGTTGGACAAGTAGGGCAGCTGTTTGTCCCATTTCAGATCAAAATAGCTATATATTAAAAAAAGATTATGCTTGACTACAGACTTACGTTAAAGTCTGTTCCTCATAAGTCTGTTAACTAAAACTTTCTCTTGAGGGGTAATTCATTAACTCTTGGAAAGAAGAGACTCAGAAGCAAAAAATATTGGTGCCACAGCATGTCACTTGACATGCTGTGAGGAAATTTAACATTTCCTCACTTCCAGGAATATTCTGGAGACACAAAATAATTTTGTACAGAAGGAATGACAGAATAGACTGGGGATGGCCTAAGGAAAGCACCTCTTCTCCGTAATCTCTCTTTTTTTCTTAATACAGTTCAAAGCCTCCTTTCGGGAGGTGAGCCTGTCAGTTGGCTACCTATTTGTACACCACAACAAAGATTTCACTGTTCCAACATAAACAGTGAATGGCAGTAAAATGACCTCTCCTCCACGAAGACTAACAACACGGCTGCTGATCAGSAGTTAGTCACTGGCTGTGGACTTGAGCTATGAAAATCACTGAGATCTAAGYTAAAATCTGAATATTTTGACATGAAGTATTATATAAGAGATCAGGCTTCCTTCAAAATAATAACAAAAAAACTGTGAGGAAACAAGGAAGTAAAGAAAAGAAACCAAGTCTTAGTTAAAAAAAAGAAGTAATGATTCATAAGACTCCTTGGACTATTTCATGAGGACAAGCTAACAAATGCTCTATGTACCCCTCATTTAGTACTATCTTTATATTTATTTATTTTTTAAATATTTTGGATTGTCTGGGTTACTACCTATCATCTCACTTCATTAGTAAAATAATTCAAAGCATGCTTAAATTGCTTCCCATTTATAGCCAGCATCTCTCAAAATATTTTGGTGAATATGGTTCTCCAAGTACTTATGTTCTGCCTGTTAAGGCACTATCATTTTAGGAGAACCTGTACAGACCYGGGCTTGATGTGACTCTCTTCTGATAGCTACTAGAAGTACACCACAGAAGTAGATTAGTATTTGCTAAACAGTTGAACTTTGGGGAAAAGTAAAAAAAAAAAAAAAAAATCCTACTGGAATCAAGAGACTTTTGCCACAATAAGGTTTAGGAGAGCTCAAATGAGTACAGATCTTAACATGATTGCTCATTATTAATATAGCACAACAGGTTACTAAGTAATTAAGGGTGTTACAGGCTATACACTAACTGCTGTATGATTTCTATTCAAAGCTGCCCCTTATTTAGGACT
>NW_028187088.1:3568733-3573899 GCF_003343005.1 Rhea americana
TTTTTTTAAGTTGCAGTTGCTTGAAGATATGTCCCATTCACATTCTTCATTATCTTTTTCTCTCTCAGAAGCAATCCCAACACATAACAGTAACCATTGYGGCAACAGTGTACGTGTCCTGCTCTTCAAGCACTGCTATTTCAATCCTTGTCATACACACAGGCAGACTTAAGAGCTTACTTGTCAAGACTGTTACTGTCAGTGTCTGAATCACAAGCTTCTCTCTAAAACAGTTGCATTAGGACTCTGGCAACACTGACTGTTCGTTTTCAGCAGAGAGGTTATGCTAGTTCTGTTTTTCCTTTGCTTGCAGGCTGTTAGGATGAGGAATGACTGCTAAGCAGCTTTACTCTTCAACACAGTATCTTCAAAAATATGGCCTGACCCCCTAAGGAAACCTCTATATTCCTTGAACTGAAAAGAGAAATAGGAAGTAGAGCCCTATGGGACAAGACCTAAAATTTTGTGAACCTAAGACGAAGTGAATGGCACCTGAGAATTCCAAGGTACTGAYAAGAAAAGTCTCTCCTACAGGAAATCTAACAATTCTCTCATATTCAGTCTAAGTAGGTTTAAAATTTATACYATGACCATTAGCAAAATCATTATGTTGTAACAGGGCACAGCAGGAAGCCATAGCCATGCACACTTCTGTCTCACAGAGATCATAAATAAAGTATTTCCATTCACCTCAGTAAGGGCAGGACTGGGCATACACATACTATCAAAAGCCAAGAGGGAAAAATTAACAAAAATATTTACAATAGAAATGCTTTTGTAAAGACTAGAAGTTAAAGATCAGAGGATTATAATTTCAGCAATAGAGACACATCTGGAGACTTTATATGGAAACATACATCAGTGTGACAGTGCACACTTTCTAATGGCCTATGACTTCTTAAACGCTAAAGCATCTTCCCATGAAAAAATTCTCCTGCTGCTGGAATGAAACATGCAAACCATGCTTAACTCATTAARAGATTATTGTTTCTTAGCAAAAACACCTAAAAAAATTGTGGTGTGATGTAGTTGGAGTGAGAAATGAAACTTCCATTTTCTGACACGTATGCATATAAAGATTATACTAACATAGGACCAGATCCTAGCATCTATGGGCCAGATCAAAACAAAAGAGAGAAAAAAAAGAAGTATTTGGATGGTTCAACARCACTATTAAAGAGCAAAGCCGAGCTCTGTCCCAGTCCTACCTAAATTCTAAAGCCCTTTACTGTCCTTAAGCATCCCTGATCCCTCAGCTAAGGATCATTTTGGCTGCCTTTACTTTGGCCTCCTTTCCAGACACACAGCTCTGAGGAGAGGTGTCTATGGCTCGTTATCTAGGGCACTTTGCAGAATGAGAACAGTAGTAGGTCTGCCTCTCCTTGTAAYGAAGCTGTTCTCTCTGTATGAGTTTGCTAAGGATGAGTCTCCTCTGTAAATGGTTGGCACCTATGCCAGCTGTTTTAAAAGAAAAAACATTGAGTGCGTCATCAACATATGAAGAGGCCATTTAGATATGCAAGTGTAGAAGAAGTTTTGCGAACCTCCAACTCCCAGCTGCTAACCCTGAGTTTTAGAGAAGCATCCATGTTTCAGGAAAATTAGCTTGGATTTCAGTGTTTTTCCTCATCATTCCCCACTGGTGCAAATCAGATATTCATAACAATCCAGGTGCTACCTGAGATCATCCTCTGAAATTAAGCATCTGGCTGAGATCTGTGCATTTCCCTCTGAAAGCTAGCGGCCTCTAGGTAGGTGCTGTTATATAGGTGCTGTTATACCTATCGATCTGGACTGAAACACTGGACCATATGCAAAGTCAGAAGCTAATCTCAATGGGATTATTAACAGAAACTTAAGGAAAGGCTTCTGAACCTCCTCCCCAGCTAGTGAGGGAGTTTTTACAATTAGATGGATCTGAAAATCAGCACAGATCTGYACCTCCTCCAAGGCCAGAGTGAATTTTAATTTCATTCAGACTGTTTGGATTTGTTCCTCAGTTTTCTCTTTTGCATCAAACTGCAGTGATCAGTGGCAGACCCAAACTCTCTAGACTCTACATTGGATGGAGGTTTAGCTCCAGAACCTCACTCTCATCCTAGGAGTCTTCACAATGGTAATTTTTACATTTTTCATAATGTTTGCACTGAATGTTTTTTCATGCTCCAAGTAAATGATACTGCATTACTCTTTCAAAGACTTTGCTCTCTGAGAAATGGGTTGGGTGAAGATTTTCCAGTTGTATCACAGACCTTAAAATCACAGCAGATACGATCAGTTTTTGAAATGCCCTTTATACCTGTCAAACTAAGAAAGATTGCAGGTTTGTCTGCTCACAGAAGTGTGATGTCATATAGTCGCGGCAGCTGCACTCTGAGTCATTATCCGTCTCATCTGTCAGTGCGGCATGTACGATCTGCAAGATCAATGTTGGGCTTGTTAAAGGGGAAGAGCAACTGTGATAGTTTCTGAATTCTCAAAGGAAAAGCAGAAGCCAAGATGCCATCAAGTATGAGTGTCTCTGTAGAAGTTAACTAGAGGTAGATCATTTCTTAACCAGTAAGAAGTAACCAGTTTTAGGGCAGATACCAGGAAACACAATAGGAGGGGCAAGTAGAAAACTGGAGGAGCTTGGCTACATCTTGCTTCATTCACAGACTCATAAGCAAGACCAAAGCAGCGAGTGAGAGAGAACAGGACAGACCATTTTTACACAGATAACCAGAGCTACTCTGTGCTTTRTAGAGTACTAATGTTTTCCTCCTCCACCACACTCAGGTAGTAGGTACGTCTAACTCTAGGAAAAAACTGCCTGGTACATAGCATCCCYGACAGGCATGACCTGCAGGGCTTTAATTTGGCCTATGGAAGAGAATTAGGAAGATTAGATTCAGAAGCTGAGACTTCAGAAGCTCAAAGCACCAAAGGAGTACCTCATGMACAGAAATTAGAGGGGCCTATAGCATAATACTTTCAGATTAATAGTTCTCTATAGATGTGCCTAAATTGAAATTCTCAGACTGAATTTCATGAAGCTATGAGAAAATACGTGTATGAATCTAGCTGTCAAATCTGTTCATCATGAAGGGCCCTGTTCCATTCTTTAAAATTTAGCATTTTCAACTGTTACCAATAATGTCATAGCCTGTTCCCGTATTCAAAGCCATTTTTTTTTCTGTTTTGTCTCAGATATATCAGTGACGTTTCATCAATGGACAAAGTTTCATACAAACAGCATTTAAAAATGACAGTTTCTGTAAGCTCTTTTTGGCTAGAGTGACGTTTTTAAGAGGTCAGTGGAGCTTACCACATTGGGAGGATAAGAGAAATTCCTGGTCCTTAATGGGAATGAGTGCCCACAGAAGTGCCACTGTAACTTTGATTAGTGTTCTTCAAATGTGCTGGACAAATCATTTCGGGAGAGGGCATTTTATGAATTGTTAATTGGTTGCAGTGACTACTTGCCACTTACTGTATGCAGTCAAAGGTACAAGTCAAATAGTTTTGTTGGTTAGATGACAAACTTAAAATGAGAAGACAGGAAAAGGGCTGAGCTGGGATGAAAAAATCTGAGATAAATAATCATTTGTTGTAGAATAAAGAACAGCTGGGAAATCTATGAGGGTATATCCACATATTAACCCTCATACAAAATCATTTCCAAGAAATAAGTTCTGAGCTGAACATAGGCTCAGATTCACAGGGGAAAAAAATGTGACCTTTTTTTTTTTAAAAAAAAAAAGTCATTAAAACAAACCTATTCTTTCTTGATAAATTCCAAGGGACAAATTCCACTATCTTTCTTTCTTCTGTGTTCTTCGCATGTACATGTTTGACACGTGCATCTTCAAGAATTGCAATATTGTGGCAATTTATTAACATAAAAGACAACAAAGAAAGGTGAGGTATGGCATGAAGCCTGATTCTCTCACCCAAAAATCCACAGAAACACACTGTGGAAGTACTATTTTGTTTTGTTTTTTAAAGAAGAAAACACTGACATYGCTTTGAGTCACAGCTGTGACACCACCTAGCACCTTTCTATAGGCTGCTATAGAAAAGCAAATATGACTCAGCTTGTACCTAGAAAAGTGCACCTTTGGATCAAAAGAAAAAAAAATCTACAAACTCCACCAGGCAGAAGGAAAAAATTCTGTCTCTATTGTTGAATAACAGAGGTCCAAACTTGGATGCCCTGCTTTGAACTGGGACATTCTATTCTTAGAGACCAGAGTATTCCTGAATCACTGTGGCTCTTCTTTCTTTACAAATAATACTTGGAGTTACAGCTATGCTTGACTAAGCAAAAAGGGAATCTCTTAATTCCTGGTGTTCAGATGGACCTGGCTATTTTACAGAGCATTAACCATACACAATGTTTTATTTATTTTGCTGTCAAAAAATGCATGGTCTGCCAACTTTATTTCAACTTCTTTTCAAACTGGCTTCACCCTTGCATGCAACTTTCTGACAGTATTAATCTCACAGGCTGTATGTACAATGACATACCATTTCTGATGTTAAACTCTGGAATCCAATTCCAATTTTCTTCTTATATACCTACAAGGATCATCACTTGGAATCATACATGAACTATATGCCCATCTTCCACATTCAATAATTAAATCATATACTGGGTCATGTTCACTCAAACCAGCTTTCTTTGGTTCTACTGAGGAATTTAAAAAATACATATTTGTTGCTAAAATATCATCATTTTAAATTCAATAAAAGCCAAATCTGAGACTTTTTTTTCTTTGTCTTTTCCATCTCCGGGAGAAGAGAGGGAGCAGAGAAGGAATGCTTTTAATGCTAAGTCTCTGCAGTTTTTTTGATGCTTCAATTTTTAGCAGCTGATGTTCTTGATGTTCCAAGTCTTATAAATGGGACAATATAAGGAATCACAAAAACGTATAGAGTGAGAAAATTTTAACAGCAAGCCTCATTTTCATTTCTCACTGAAACAGTACGCGTAAAGTTTCTGAACAAAGATGTCCTTTACACAAGCTCAGCATTGTAACTTCTAGCATTCCTCTGCCAAAATGATTACCACAGCAGAAAATTCAAATATATCATAACAAAAATCTTCCCTGTCCCACTTGCCACTATTAGCTTATAGATAAGTTTTTTTCTTTATTTTTTCTTTCTTTCTTTCTTTCTTTTTAT
>NW_028187088.1:3573905-3896405 GCF_003343005.1 Rhea americana
AAAGAAGAAGAGCCCAACCAGGAAATGGTCTAAGTTATTTCATTATCTAACAATACAAACTCATGTTCTGTGGTATTTTCAGTCACATTTAAGCAGGTAACAGGATACAACACTGACTTTTGCTGAGATTCTGGTTCCATTGATCAAGCAATAGGGCTTAAGTGGACAAAAGAACTAAAGACATAGGTGCTTAAATGATCTGACACATATAATCCTTACTTTCTCAACAAGCAGCTGGGCCTGTTTAAGACAGTATGTCTCCCTAAGTCTACTACTTGCTGCCTTCCAGTGATGCCACCCTTASAGTGTCTGCAGCACAGAACACACAAGTGGCTCATCTTCAAAGCAAAGTCATCTGCCTTAACTACAACTCATCTTCATCAGCTGTCCTGACATGTGCTTGCACATTGTAACCAGCTGACTGTACTAGAGAGGAGGTCACCTCTCAGCTGAAAACTAGTAACAAATGGTATTGAGAGAAGAGGAAAAGAAAGAGGCATAGTGTTATTAGTGAAGGGGTATCCTGCTTCTACAGATATTTTTCCTATTCCCAGGATCACATAATCTGCCATTTCTAGTTTCAAGAGAGTGAATTTGGTCTGTGAATTTAAAGCATACAAAAATACAGGCCCTATATATTAGACAAAGGAAAATGTAACTTAGCTGGAGTGACTCCAAAATGTACTCAAGTTGGGAGGTGGGAGGGAGCTGTTCATTAACAATTTTGTCAGGTGCACCTATTTTAGAATAGGTGTTCTACTGATGTAAACACTTAAGTCAATGAAGTTTCATGTTCATGAAATACATAAAAAAGCTATAATTAATGAAAGTTCAAATTCAAATGTGCAATTGCAAGAGCTTAGGAAAAAAAAAAAAAAAAAAAAACGGCCTGGCAAAATGTAAGCTACCCATAACCCAATGATCAACAGGATTGCGTTAAGTCACTCAGTCATGCTAATTCACTCAGTTTTATTACTAGCTCTTCATTAACACTCACACTCAGTGTAATTATGCAAATATCTCTGAAGAAAAATATGTTAATTTCAAACTTGTTTTTCCAGATCTTGGAGAAATGTAACAACATATAGCTTTTAGATACTGAAAGACAGCACCTATGAACTTCACTACCTTCACTACAGCCATTTCATTAACTCAGACTGAATGGTTTTCTAGCTTCACTGTGGCCCAGCACAGTCTAAGAATATTATAAAGGAGAATATCAAATGAATCAACCTCTTTGTATACCTGAATCTAACTTTGACTTACTGTTGAAGTTAGCCCTGTTCTGAGAAGGATGTTGGACTTGATGACCYCAAGAATCCCTTCCACTCCCTAGTTACTCTATGATCTTCATCACTGAAAAATACTCTATGTCTGAACATGCTGTTTCCTGAACTGTATTGTGAACTACACTTGCACCACTTTTGCTGGTTGTAAACGTACAGCTCTTCCTCACGTACCAGGTGTGCTTGGGATGCAGGGTCAAATAGTGAAAGAGAAGTTGACTGCTTTCGGTGGAAGGGGAAGGTGGTGAGTGCAGCCTAACTGCAGTGTAGGGCTGAAGGCCTTGCACTGCCAAATGACCTGATGTACCAGATTTGTCCTCCACCATGTGATCAGACATAGTGCCACCTCATGTACAAGAGAAGAAAGTACCAGATACTTCTGAATACATGAGATTAAGGGTCAAGAGTTCYCTCACAACATGTGAGGAATAATCAAATCAGAGGCATTTCAGTACTGACTCAGCTTCAAAACCTTGAGTTTGCAGCAATTCGGTGTCTGTGCTCAGTGGCACTCAGGTCAGCAGTCAATACAAACCCAAAAGATGCAAACAAGACAGACATTAAGCATTTGCAAGCACAGGCCAGGATCCAACGGCAATAGCCAAATGCAGAACTCCTAAGTCTCTCAAAGGTCAGTCTCTGTTTTGTTACTGACTGGAAGAGGTGAACAGAGAGGTAGAGATCATTTACTGCCGACTGATTATCCCAGAAACATCCACAGTCATATTTCCTTTAGCATAGAACCCCCCCAGCTGTCTCCAGCCCTTTTAGATGTTAGATCCAAGACATGCTGGGTCACAAGTCAAAGGTAGTGAACCAACTGCACATATGTGACATTCCCAAAGCTGTTCCCTAAGTGCCTATGTTAAAAGCACTGGTCCTAAAAATGCAACATATATTCTCTTTGTCCCTCTGGACTCGCTATGACCATTCCTCACTACATTCAGAATTAAGCCTCAGGATCAGCAGAGCAGAAACAGCCCAACTGGTTCTGATCAACACCAAGACTAAGAATAAATATTAATCTACTATCTGCACTTTCTCTTCCCTATTCAGAAATGCAAGAGAGCGCTTAACATTATACTTAACTGTTCTGCTTACTGAACAGCTATAGGATTAGGCTCAAGTTTGACTTCATTTTTCACAGAATCACAGAATAGTTGAGGTTGGAAGGGACCTCTGGAGATCACAGTCCAATCCCTTTGCTCAAGCACAGTCACCTAGAGCACGTTGCACAGGATCGCATCCAGGCAGGTTTTGAATATCTCCAGAGAAGGAGATGCCACAGCCTCTCTGGGCAACCTGTTTCAATGCTCTGAATCTTTAAAGGAGGGGTCAAATGTGTGGGATTCTCTTTTTCTATAATAGGAAAGATATATCATGAAGTCTTGGCCACAGCAGAAAGAGTAACAAATCTTCCTGTTGCATTGTGGGAGAGTAAACTGGGGTGAAACTTCGTTTAAGACAGCATGACTGAATTACAGATGTAATGCAGTGCCAAGCAGGCTATACGACAGAATCTAAAATGGGGCACTAATCAGATAAAAATCCAAAGCAAAAAAACATGAGGAATCTGCTCCTAACTCTGTATCTGCTTCTGTATACAGGGTATCCAATTGCCAAGTGTACCTTGTGACAGGTATTTGAATACCTCTTGTATTTATCTGATGACATTGTTTAGCAAATGTGTTTTTCATTTCACAAGTCACTAAAGAAAAGAGCCGGATCTACTTAAGTCATGCTCTTTCAGCCTCTTAGGACATCACACTTGCTCATTCATTCTATATTTTTCCTAATGAAAAGGACCAGTGCATAATAGTAAATTCAAAAATAAGTGAGCATCTTTTATTATAAAGATGAGATTAACATGAAACACTGTGTACATCTCTGGGCACGCGCACATATACACTACTTTGCTCCATGATCTCACTCCTCACAAAAAACAAACTGTTTAATTCTGATTTTTAAAGTGCAAAATCATTTGCTATATTGAAACAGCCCATTCATCACATAAAGCATTTGATTCTGTCACCTCAAGTACTTGTTAAATCACTTCCAGCTGCTACAATCAAGGGCTAGGTACTTCCAAGGTCTGACACTTTCTGAGCATTATTACATCTTTAAGTATGATTCTTCAATCCAATTCTAGCCTTCATAATAATCAAGTGCCCACTCCACTTAACTTCAAGGCAAGTGGGGAACTTGGAATTCTCCATATATATCTGTAGCTGATTTTCAATCAGATCTCTTCAGCCCAAGACTGAAAGCTCCTGAATAAGTACTAAGTACTAGAACAGCAGCATTTGCAACTGAGATAGTGTCATTATTGGCACTTCCATTGTTAAGCCTCAGTTTTCTCTCAGTCCAACGCCGTATGTTTAGACTGAGGCTGAAATTAAATATACCAGGTAGACTTTAACTGCAAACACACATATACACACACAGTGCTCGCTGTGTAAGCAAACTCTGTATATGCATACAAATTGATTACGTGGGTCCTAACTAACCTGCTGCATGTTGCTAAATTATGCTTTAGGTGTTTAGAAATAGACCTATCACATATAATGTTAGCACTGGAATGTAGATGTTAGTAAGAAAAAGTGACTCTGATTATTAATTTGTTGTTTCTAGTACTAACAACATGGTGCAAAACACTAAAATGAGTCATTCTAAAAGGAAGCACTGGCTCCTTAGGATTTTTTCCACTTCTGTCACACACTAGTGCAAAGCCTAGAAGAATATGCAGTTGCCAGTTTTCTTTCTTCCTCTCGAAGCACTAGCTTCTGTCCATCTCAGGAGTGAAGGACTTTGATGCATTATTGCAAAGTAATCCCTGTGTACCTGCAACTGTCAGTATGTTGGGGATGAAACATATACAGACTACTTGAATGTTCCTGTTCCCTACATCCTTGATCCAGTGTGCAGTTCTCCAGTTGAGTAGCCCTTGCTGTGTGCTTTCTCTCTGTCTCACATACACACACATTTCTTTTATGACTTGCTGTGGAACAAGCAAGCAAGCAGCAAGAAAAGTGAAGCAGCAACAGTTTTCCTTGGACAACCACTAGAGTCTCACAGCACTTGAATATTCTCTTCTTTTGAAAGAAGGGAGGGGACTAGAAAATAGACCATATTCGTCCTCCCTTTGTCTACTGTCAGATACTAAGTTGAAGAAATATTTACTCTCTGTTAGTTTTTTTAAAAAAAATCCAAGGCTCTTAAACCTCACAAGTGGAGCAGCACAAAACTTGTGTAGCTTGATTTCCTATGGCTTTGTGTATTTAGTTTGGACTCTTACATAGTAAGTCACAATAAGAAGTTTAACCTTTTTCTTATGGTTGGTTCATTCCACCAATTCTTTCAGGTATTAATTCTCTAGTGGCTAAGCTAATAAAACTGAAATTCACAGTGCAGTCTTTCCATTAGAAATGATGCTTCTGAGGACTCTTCTAACTGGTTGTCTACTTTCTAGAAATTTATAGGAACATAATATCCTTAAAATTCTCTCTCTCTCTGTAACACGGTTAAAATTAAACAATGTATTCAGTAGTTGTTAACAGGCACAAAGTGATTCAGAATCTAAAATTACTCAGAAGATCAGCTTAAAATACACTAAATCACAGAATCCTTTGTATTTGTCTATGCATATAGTGCAAAGGGTTTATTTGTTCAGTGTACTAGAATACTTTAGAAAATGTTTTTGTTGGTTTTACTGCAGGCAGCATTTTTAACTCTCCATTTCCAAAAAAAAGATATTTTTTTACTTGCTTGGGTATGAGGAAAAAAAAAAAAAAAAAACTTCAGATTCTTCTAATGCACAGTTGAATAGCTTAGCTACCTAAAAGCTTTTGAAATTAAAAAATTTTCATACAACCAGTCCTGATGTCTAAGACAGACTACTGTTTTATTCTTTATTTTCAAAACAAACATTCCTATGCTCTTCACTGAATGTTACAGGTAAACTGGATATATTTTACACAYGAAGTTGAATATACAAAGTATACACTAGATAACATTCAGTGTGTCAAAGAATTCTACCAATAATTTTTTGAATTAATAAATTTAAAGTTTCCTCCACTGTACCAGAGAAGCACACAAGCATTTTTAAGACAACGTAATAGAATAAGGCACCTATTGTAAGCGTTTTTGTCTGCAGACAACTTTTTCTTGGCACTCAAACTGATTCTGCTTCTACTTCTACTGAAAAGAGCTGTACTACTGACTTCAAGAGGGACAGAAGCATACTCACTTTCCCTTTAATCCTTTCAAACTGGGAGCTGGAAATTCCAGATGTGGTACTCCTTGCTGTTAATGGGCACACAAAGGCTGTTTGGTGACAGTAGAAAGAGAAAAAGAAGCAAGAGATAGGGACTCCAGGAAGCATAGATGAGAAGAACTAAGATTTGACACAGATGCATTGACTGCTGCCCTGAAAGAAAGGGGAAAAAAACAAAGCGCTATAGCTCTTTCTAGTCTAGTGAATAAATAAATAGAAGATGACAGAAAGTCTTTCAGATGCTTATAAATGTCAAATACTTTAAAGTGACTGCCTTTCCTTGTCACTTAACATTAAAGAACCATACAAAATACACTTATGCTCAGTCATTTGGGTACGGACATAAGGCTTAACTGATGTATAACAACTTAGACTCAGATTCGATATAGATTTTAAGATTGCTTTTTCTTTTAAAACAGCACTCTTGATAATTTACCAATTTTTATTTTTATACTTTTTTTTTCCTCCAGTAGTGGTTTACTTACACCGATGAATATACAGAATTCAAATTTAGTTCCAAAGGAAACCTTCTCACACTCAAGACTAGCACGCATGTATCCATGTTGTTTTTTAAAAGATATCTCTAATAGATACATACATAAATAGATTTCTCCAGCAGATTTTGCATTTTTCTGGTGCATGGAAACAAAAAACAGATCCAAACAAGAAGTGAAAGCAACTAATCATTCCTAACTAGAGATGTCAATTTTGCTTTCTAAGCACCAGCAGTAACTATCAGAAAAGAAAGTCATTTTTGTTTTCTATTCTCTTGTTAGATTTCCATTCTTTCATTTACACTAAGATATGAATTAACTCCTTGGTGACTACTCTCTTCGTGAGTGAGCAGAAGTATGTGGTACTAATGCAAACAAGAGTAAGCTGCAAGGGCCGGAAAGCCTGTAATGACAACAAACAGCTGGACCAGCTCTTGTCTGTGAAAGCCAATTGCTTGCTGAGTGGCTCTAATTCTAACACAGTAGGTGAGAAAACTCAGCTGAAAAACAAAACAGCACAAGTAAGGAGTTAAAGCTTTCCTGCTTGTAACAGTAAACTGTGTTACTGTTAACTTGGGAAAGGAATTATCTTTAACTCCCTCCTCTGTGCCAAGGAAGCATAGCTTAGCTGTCCCATTCAAACACCACACTTTCACTGTTTTTTTTTTCATCCTCTGATCTGCATGATTTTTTTCCTTTCRCCACTCAACCTCATCTTGCCACGTACCTATAACCAATGGCTTTATACTAAAATCAAATCCCCRTGAAGATAGCCCTTCAAGAACCTACAGTTATTGCCAAGTCACTTTTTTTAAAAAAGTAGTGAAGTATCATACTAAGGAGAGGGTTTGGTTTAAGGAAAGATACTTGCAAGGTTTTTCTGTTTGTTTGTTTGGGTTTTTTTCTTTTTTGGGGGGGTGGGGGCAGAAGGAAGCAGGCAAGATAAAGACCAAGTCCAATTGGAGGCCTGTGCAGATATGCAGTTGCAGGAACATCATAGCATTATAAATGTGTAAAAACAAAGCACAATTCTACATTAACAGGACAATGAGGTGAATTCTCTTTCTGGTAAGTCTGTATTAAAACATAGTATTTAAGCCCTTTTTCTTTGCTGTGAGTTTCTGTGCCTTATTTTTTATTTTTATTTTTTTTTAAGAGTTCAGCTGAATTGCATTTACACATGTTTTTCCTGTGCTATGGGGGTTTGAAGTCAGCCACATGAAGTKGAAAGAAGACAAGGTAGATAACCACCTTTCCTGATGAAAAGAGGTCACCACTGATATGGCATGGTCATTCATAAGAGAAAAACAAACCATGAGACTCACTGGCACAAGATATTAATGATGACAACAGTTTAGAAGGGCTAGATAAATCCACGTCAAAAAAAATAATCAAGGGCTATTAAAAAACCCTCTAGCCTCTGTTCCTAAACAGTAGACTGCTGGAAGAGCACTGCTGTGGATACATCAGTCTGTGCTTCCTTGTTCATGGCCACTGCTAGGGAGAGCTTCCATTTTTATGAAAAGCGAGATTCCCAAATAGTCATGTAACTTCCAGAAAAGCTGCCAAGTGGCCTGTGTGAAAAAGTGTACATGTTAGCAAAATTATGCCCAACAGCTAAACTCTATCAAGTCTTAAGAGAGTCTGTCCTCTAGAGCAAGTTTTGTTTAATAACTAACACCGTAAATTGATCGACCTTTTTCCTCAGATAGAAGAATATCAAGTTTYCACACTTCCTATTTGCATTATACTGGTGGGACAGGCTTTGGAAAGTGCACAGAAGGTCTCTTGTCCCATCTYGTAGGCGACTGATATTCTCATTTGTTAACACTCTGCAATGCTGAAAGTAAGAGTAAAAATTACAATACAGTATATAGAATGAGGCACTTGAATTCAGAAAGATTAACAAAAAGCTAGAATGCTACCTTGAAGGGTCACCCTTCTTAGGGAAGGAAAAATAAAAGATTAAGAAAAGTTAAATAATTTTGGTTTTGAAATACCATCACCCATTTACTCCAGCTGCATTCTTTTTTATGTTCAGTATTAAACTTTATGGGTTTTGGCATTAAGCTTTCTAAATTGCATTATATACATGATCAACTAAACAGAACTAGCCCCATTAAGAAACACTCACTTTAGCAATAATCCTTTTTTGAATAGAACCATAGAGATGAAGCCCTATCTGTACCACTATAAAGCTGGTGCAGCGTGTACAAGCCACCTCCCTGAGACATTGTTTTTCATCTTGGATTCTTTTCCATAAAATAATTATACAGTTCCCCCGTGCTCTRTTTTTACTGAGCATTTTGAATTGAATTGCTGAAAAGTCATTGAAGAGAAAAGTATTAGTGACCAAAATGGGACTGGAATTGAAAACACAGATCCGCCACCCTTGAAAGTTTTGATTTGGACCTCAATTTCAAACTTTGCTACTTTCTATCACTTGTACTTACTGAGAATATAAATATCCCCACAAGTTTCAAGAAGGTTCAAATACAAATATGAATGTGAACTTTCTGGTTCCTGCTTTTCTTTTGACTTATAAGCTCATCTCAACAGCAGGCTCATCCACATGGTACATTCTTATTGAAGTGCATATTTTGTGTAATACCAAGCACTTCAAAGCACACTCCCTTGTTTCTCTAGTGTTCAGTGGCTTCAGTGGTGAACAGCAACTAAGTTGCTAGTATTATGTCTGGCTCCTACTTCAATACAACATCAAAGGGACATATGTATATTTTAAGGAATTACAACCAGAGCTGTGCAAAACTTGCCTTACCAGCCCAAAACCTTYGTTGTATGTTTGTATCTTCACCTTTCTTTCATATTATCCATTTCATGATCTCTGTTGGGATCACAGAAAAGCTGTTTATAGAACAACTCCAATTACCCCAAATAGGACCAAGATATTTTAAAGGTTCAGATAATGAATGACATCCTTGCTGTTCACAGGCACTGGGGAGATTAACTTGTTTCAGTTAAGAAGGAATGCCAAATAATCATACAAATAATACATGCCCAAAGCTCGTTACATGTTCAGTCTATTTCCTTCTTGCTATGTCTGATATGTATTCTCCCAAGTCCTCTTATTCTCACCAAATAGCTTGTGTGACTACTGTGCCTTCCTAAAAAAACATGTAAACCTTTTCAAAAGAACTTTTTAAACATACACTTGACACTTCTGAGTTTAGGGATGCAAGTGGATGTTTTGCTGAAGTTGTTTACCTAAAGGTACTTTCAGTGACCCTATTACWGGGTTATCATGCAGCAGTTGCAAATCTCTCAATCTTTCACTTATTCACCTTCTAAATACCCCAGTGGAGGTCCAGAAGTGCTATTATCTCTGGTTTACAATGAGGAAAATGAAGACAAGAGAAACAAAAAGCATGCTTTCCAGAAGTACTTCAGATCCAAAATCACTCAGCCCTGATTTCTAAAAGTACTACGCTGGTCCTTTAACAGTACAGATAAACAGGCAGCTGTTTCTAYGCTGTTCATGGGAACATAGGAGAGCACTCCTCAGCAGCCCACAAGCTGGTTCTGGAAAAAGAAACATTATACTTGTATACACTGCACTATACCTAAAGCAGTAAGGCATTTTTCAGAATAGCAGACTGTTTGCAGGCCTTAATCTGAAATGCTTGCAGAGCATGGCACTGTATGACAGTGCTCTTACTAGACTGTAATCCTTGCACTGGTCTGGACTCCTTGCAGCAGAGGAGCCCTCAGTCTTCCTATGAGGACTAGCATGCTAAGTGATGCTCTGTGTTTGCAAACACGACTTAAGTTCCTGCTCACAAGTGTTCATGAAAATTTTATCCTTAAGCAAGAAGGTTAGAGTGAAGGTGACTGGAATCTCCCAAAGCCCAAAATCCTGTCCTAACCAGAGAACCATCCTCCRACAGAGGAGGGGTGGATGTAGGTGCTTACAAGGTACTTAGTTACTTCTGTCTGTTTATTCCCTAAGATTATACAAGGAAATTAGTGACAAGGGGGGCTTGTTTGATGCATTTTTAAAATACTGGCTATTAACATCTATCAAAATTAAGAGAAAAAATGATACAACACTTCTTTCACTTACACTCATGAAATCCAGGAAGTTGATTCAGATTTAAACCAATGTAACTTGAAGCAGTTTTTAACTTCTGTTTCCTAATAAACATCAGGATGCTCCAATAAAAAGCTCAAGAAAAGCAACAGAACATAAACCTTTTTCTCTATTGCTGGTATTTTATAGATGACAGGGCATGAAATGATTGAACATGCACTGTAATGATGGATAAGGACAATTGGCTGAAAGGTCAAAACTATTAAGTAAATAGTAAAAAAAGAAAAAGAAGGAGAAGGAACATTTCTCTCTGAGGCATAGTAAGTTAAATGGCAGGAAACCTTTATGTCACACAGCCATGCTGCTTCCATTAGAAATTAACATGTACTGAACTGAAATATATCAGTCAAGTATTTCTCATTTTCTTTGACAAGTGAAATTTGGGCAGAGTTAAGGATGTTTGGACTACCTGAAATATGCATATTCGTGTTTTCAAATCTATACTTTTTGTAAAAGRTTTCAATAAAATAAGTGTCTCTGTTACAGTATGATCTTCTTGCTGATTCCTTTCCTTCACTTAGTTGTTTGCATTTATGTATTCAAGTAGGATTTTTATCAAGGAGTATGAGCTTGAACTTACCCTTATTTCAGGAGTCACAAATCTCTGTAGATTTTAGTATAGTTATGCATTTGTTTAAATTCAGTCCTGGAATAGATTTAATAGTTCACATGCTACTAAAATGCAGAGATGCTTTCAGTGATAGCAGCTCCTCCATACTTCATTGGCTACCTTCACCTATCTCTGGTAATGAGAGTTCAGGGAACTCAGCGGAGTACCAACTCAGCACATACGAACTGAGCTGAGAAGAGAACTGTGAAATGATGCACCCTGTGGAGCTAATGGCTGTGCTTAGTGATCATGACCAAATTCTTCTGAACTGACATTGCAGACCAAGGTCTCTATAGAAATTCACGGTATCCTCTGACAAAGGAAGACCACTGTGTGAAGGCCTTTTCTCACCTCTACTGCCTCTCAAATGGACTTGCATCCATTTCCTAACATCCTAAACAGTTTTTATTAATGTTCATTTTCAAATGGCCAGTAATAGGTATATGTTTTTCTGTATAAATAGTAATATTGTGTTTTTTTCCTCCCTAAAGAAGGCTACACATAAATAGTTCCATTAAACCCACAAACCACTGAATCTATTTAGCATCTCAAAGAGATTTTTTTTTTTTTTTTTGAAAATGTGACTTTTTGTGCTAGTGCATTTGTCAACATTAGTGTAATTAGCTCAAGTTTCATCAACTAGCTGGTGCAATCTGTTCAGAAAACAACTTGGAACGTTAAGAATCCTAATAGGCTTCTCCAGCTTCACAGCTAAAGCCTATGGGATTTGATTTCAGTTCTGCCTAAAATAAGAGGAAACCTTTTAGAAGATAGATCAACGCTGCTGAAAAATGGAAACAAAAAACATACTAAGAATGATGCAATTAGGTAAGGTATTTTTTACATTTTCAGCCTGTTGTGTTTTTTTTTTTTTTTTTAATTAACCAGGATTTTACAAGGGAGAAATTAGATTAAAGAAAACCTGGGATCCGGACATGCAAAAGCTTCCATTCCCAAGTAACCTCTCATTTGTGAATAATCTCACTGAATTCCTGAGTATTTGAAAGGCAATTAAAAAAAAAAGTTACTAAATATTTACACAGAACAAAATAGTTATGCAGTAAGTCATTTTTGTACTGCTGTGGGCTCTTGCTTTTCCCGTTTTATGCATGCATGTGTGTATGCATGTTAAGTACAGACAGAACTTCATTTAAAACAAACAAAATAAAGGAGCTTTTTAATACATAAAAAGCAGTTAYTGATAGGGATTTGTCTCCACCAAAAGGCAGCTCAGAAAATGGAGGCTCTGCAAACATCTTTAAACAGCTGCCTGCTCAAAATAAAAATTCATCTTTAGGACACTAAAGCAAAGTCACTTTCTCTCTGTGGCAGTAAGTTACTATTAACAGCTCAAAATGAGAAAAGAGCAGGAAATACTGTCAAGTGTAGAAGCTACTGAAAGAAACTGTATTAACAGAACTGGATTATACAGTAAGAATGTTATAAGAACTAAGGTTCTTACACTAAGGTGCAAAAAGGTACACCTTAGGTAGACAGTGAGACTTAGCTAAAGGAAAGTACAGGGAAGAACTAGTATGATAATCCGAGATGAGAATGAACAGAGACTTGGTCAGCTTCATTCAACAATCATAACCCGCAAGACAACAGTGCGCAGGCAGGACAGCCTCAGTGTGGGTGGAAGGAGAGAGACTGCAGCCTCAYGGATACAGCCTCACGTGCAATACAGCTGGCAACAAGCACCTCCCGGTCATTACTTAGGAAGTGGCATAAAATTCGTACTCTTCCTCTTACACTGTCTGTTGCATACTTTGATATAGCAGAATTATTAGGCTTGGTGCACATGCTATTTGAACAGTAGGAGGACCAAGAGAAGAGGGCAACCGAGAAAAAATTCTGAGGGCAAGATGGAGAAAATGGAAAGAGAACTAGGGAAAAAGCCAGTAACACGTCAGTGATAGATCAAGGAAGACCACTGTGCTTCAGCAGCCAAAAGAAAAAAAAATGGCACCTCTTGCCCATTTGATCACTTCACAAAAAAAATCTCTTAAGGAGTGCCTTTCCTGAGAGATTGAATTAGGCTATAATACATTTACTAATTAGCAGCAATGCACTGCATGTTACAGCTTGCAGGGTTTTAGCTAGTACTGATCTTGCAAACAATAAAATTAAGTATGTTTTTACAATCTGTTCCCTAACTAAATTTTCCTGGCTTTGCTTGGTCTCACACCACCAAAAATAGAGTGCTACATTTTGATCTTTAGGCAACACACCTGTGCACCCATCTTCTGAACACCGCTTGGCTCCAGAGTGGGGAAAGCAGGGGAGCTCTCTTCAGCAAGATGAGATATTCCTTTGTCATAATGCTGGGTACACTCCTGCATAAATTATGAGCCATGTTTTGGCCTCACCATGCTTTTGTGGAATATAGATCCCATAAATCCAGTCCTCAGTAGTTAGCTCATACTGCTCAATTTGCAGCATCCCCTTCCCAAACACTGTATGGGGATGCCAGAATCATGCTGTTCTACAGACTGCATGGAGGCATCTTGAAGGCAACCAACCAGCYCTAAGGCTGCTCCATGTTAGCCTTGACTGATTGCCAGTGACTCTCAGAAATTGCCTCAGAAAGGAGGGAGAAATCAGCTTAAATCCCATGTCAAGCTGYAGTATAGATAAGTATTTGACCCAATAGCTTAGTTTACTTCCCTAGCTTCTTAAAGCAGTACACAAATAAAGAAAAGCCAGTCTCTTCACTCCTCAGAGATTGTCTCACATACCAGTGACTCCAATAATTAGATGTCTATGGCAACTAGGGACAAAACTGAAGTCCTGTTGCTAAAGACCATGGAAGCAGGAAGGAGTGCAAGAGGTACTGATGTTTCTTAGGAGATTAAAATTGTCTGGTACCTAGTTAGTAAGTACCATTCACATCTCACATTAAGCCATAAAAGTCTGGAGAAAGAGAAAATTTTTCCTTTTAAAATCACATCAGCAGGTGCTGGGTTTTTGTCTTTTGTGGTGTGGTGCAGAACCTACCGCTATTTGCTATGATACTGATAACGCCTTTGATCTCTCCTACTACCTTCACTGTTTTTGTAATACAATCATGGCTTTTTGTTTGGTATATAACCTATATCAACTTCACTGTTTTCTTCTCCGTAACAGGGAGTAGACTTCAGTCATGCAAGTAGGTCTTGATAACCAGTCCCAGAGCTTACACTTTTTACCCACTCTATTATGATAACAAAAGGAACAATTCAAGYATATACACATTGAGAGGGAACAACATTGCTAAGTTCTGTTTGATTTTTGTTTGCTTTTCTAGCTCATCATGAATAACTGGTTATGAATAGTTAATCATATATTAGTTACTTATGCACACAGTATTAATAACTAAACACAAATTTCCTCAACTATATTTATTGCTTGAGCTTGTTTAACATGCATTTTTGAGTCTATTGTTAGACCTATAAAATTGCAGAATATATTGTCACTTGTACTACTSTGGTTAGCTGGCTTTCCTTGCATATACAACAGTTGCACAAGTAACCTCTTCTTCCCTGAGCTGATAAGTGTAAATGTTATATCAAGCACTCCAGTTAAAGATTTGCAGGTGCGAATGCAAAAATACTCTGGTAGATCAATCTGAAACTTGTTTTTGACTTCAATGGATCATGGCTAAATTTTGCCTACTATCAAGTACCTTAAGTGATGGTTTATTTGGTTCAGTGTGCAGTAATTTAAAGATGGACACTRTCCCAAGAGAATAACAGCTAACAAAGAAATGAAACAAATACTAAGGCTGGTACTCAACAGGCAATTCAGTCATACAGAAGCAGGGTTTCCTCCAGTCTTTCCAGGATGTGGCGAAGAGCAGTCTATATACAGCTGGTCTTGCCTGTGACTATGTGCTCACAGCAGGGACATTGACTAGACTTTGAGGTTCCTTCCGGGCCTATTTTCTCCATCTGAAAAAGACTGCCTTTGATGACTACTCGCAGATTTTTCTCATGCAGAAGTCTAACATGATATAAAGATACTCATCTGATATTTCATTCCTASTTGTTGATGTAATGTATACAGCTAGGCAAAATGGTACAAGGATGAAAACTCTTTATGCTTATAGCAACCCTTGATAGCAGTTGTGATAGCAGTTAAAATGGGAAGTCTAAATAACCTCCTTCAAACTTGATTCTGCAAGCTAGGGCTAATTCTTCATATGATCTATCAACGAAGCCTCACAGAGGTGAAAGGGRCTTATTAAGTAGACTTAACAATTCTTAGTTTTGCTATTTTTTCAATTGGACAGCACATTGATAGCAGTTGGTATAAACAGAATAGCTGGTAGATCGCTCAGATTTATGCTTCTTCCAATAGCAGACAGYTCCCTAGAGAAGATGGTAGATACCAACGTGGCTTAAAACCCTTGCACAGTTTGGCAGCATTTAAGGATCTGAAGAACAGGGTTGCAAATACACTTATAAATACTGAACAGCAAAAAGACATGTTGGCCAATAAAGTCTTAACACTCCATCCTTTCAAATATGGTCTACTGCAACAGCAACAATCTTTTGTAGTCTTTAAGTGGCATAGCATGCCATATTTTAAGATTAGCTCATTGACAAAACAAGCCATTGAACAGCCTACATATTTTGTTAAAGTGTTATTGCTCTTCTGTTACCATAAAATGGTCTTTTCCATCTAAAAAAGTCTTTCCTTTTTGAATACCACTTCATCTATCAGAAGATAACAGAGAAGTAGTAGTTTGGGTATTCATCACCAAGTCAGTTTAATAATTTAACTGTAGCTAGCTATTATAAAACTATTATTCAATAATGCAGTGATAGTCCTAAATGGAATGTTTTTTCTGCTGTCAATTTACCCAGAGGGTAAAGACACATCTCAAGTATAGTAGAAAAAATGGTAAACAGAACACACATTTCTGAGCTGCTGTTGAAGACAGAAAAGAAAATGGAAAGTCTAAACAGCCACCTTCAAATTTGATTCTGAAAGCTAGGGCTAATTCTTCATATGATCTATCAATGAAGCCTCACAGAGGTGAAAGGGACTTGTTACGTAGACTTAACAATTCTCAGTTTTGCTATTTTTTTAGTTGGACAGATATGTAATAATTTTCTAGCCAAAGTGACTAATAAAACAGTGTACCCTTTTTACGTATTTTTCCTTCATCTGCCTAGAAACAATATCAAGCAGAGAGTTTTTGCTAAAATACTACTTAGTATCCTTATCCCAAGAGAAGAACTCAAAATTCCCAAAGTATTACCCTTTATTTATACCACTGCACTTTCTCCCAGATTCTGCTGCCAGGGTCCACCTTGCTCCCAGTGTAAATTAGAGCAGCCTTAGAGACTAGTTGCTTCCCAGGCTGCTGTAAGAGGCGAAGAAATCAATTTTTAGCTGTGCCATGGGCTCTGTGACAGTGGCAGACACCCTATAGATATTTTCAATAAAAGCCTTCTAGCCTCAGAGCAGCCATAAAAGGGCTATGGCAAAAGAGAATTGTGCCCCTTCATGTGCCTGCCTCCCACCCATCCCTTCAGGATACAGAAACGAGCCCAAGCCTGTTTATCAGCTCCAAATMCACAAAAACTTTGGAGAAAGTTTGGATCTATAGTGGTATTTTATAGCCTATCTCTCCTCCTGACATATCTTGCTGTGCCTGTGATTAGGAAAGGTTATGGCTGTGAATCATGGCTTGAGGAAATGTGTAGTACACCTGTGTACAAGAGTAAACTAAATTCAGTTTGCTATTTATCTACTGTATTTATCTCAGTTAAGTAAACTTTGAGTTTGTCAAGATTTCCTGCTGGAAATTCTCATGATAATACAAGTATAATTGCCTTTTTATTGCCACAGACATCTGCTACAGTTTTCAAACAAAGAAAATACTTTTCCTCCTTTCTCCCCCCAGCTTTCTCTATAACAAGGCAAAAATCCTCTCTTACTTTTTGTGTAATAGATTACAAAACCAACACAACTGCAGGGCAGTGGAAACCAACCAGGTAATCTTTCTTTCGTACCCTCCGAGAGGACAGGAAATAAAAAATAAATAAATAAGAATTGAGAGTTGCATAGGTAAGCTATAGTTTCTTAAATGATTCTGTCCTCTCAACAGAARTGTGCACACCGGCGTACAGAAGTGATTAAATAGTCCATTCCTCTGTATTCCTGCTACAGATATTTTGTAGTCAGGAAGTCTGTACTAAAATCAACACGGCCGAGAAACTATCTTCCTTAATCTACTGGCTCTTGCATTCTGTCATGGCCATGTGAAGAAATTCTGCATTTGACTTGACAATAAGGAGCCATTCCTGCCACCTGAGCAGACCAAGGTGGAAGTACCCAACCCAAGAACCAACCCAAGCAAGACTAAAGCTGTCACATGCCACTACATCAGTCCCACAAACAGAGGTTTGTCCTCATCCCCACTGATGGAAAATATGTTGAACTACAGCTTTCACACAAGTACATCAACTACAGATTTTCATACAAGTACTGAGGTTAAAGAAGCTCAAACGAGCCTGTAGCAGTGCCAGGGAAGTCTAATATTGCTCTAGAGACTTGAGGCATTGCCCTTCAGCTAAAAAGTATTCCAGAAGCATCTTGGGGAAAAGTCCTGATGACCATGCAGGATCCTGTCTTTGCTGGGAGAGACTTCGTCAGCCTGTGAGGGGAAGAATTCTCAAGCATTCATTCACAGGGATATTTCTGGAGAGACCTACAGTGAAATACGTAGTAGAGCCTCTCTATTCCTGCAGGCAGGAGCACAAGCCCAGCTGGCTAAAGTAAACCACCATCTGGCTTACCACAACATCACAGGGCAATGAGTTAACCTGTCAAGCAGTCTGCTCCAAGAGCTGATTCCAGGATGATCAGAGCAATCGTTCTGGTGACAAGCAGGAGCAGAGTTCTGATGAATCTCATCTTATATCTTGGAACTAAGAGACTGCATGAGGAGTTAGAGCATAATCTATAGAGAAGACTAAGACACAGAWCTGAGACGCAGATCTGACACACAGGATGTGTCATTTAGATCAATTTTGGATCCCAGTCTCACACTAGCAACTGGACCTCTGCAGGAGAAATGATGCTCTAGGACAAGGGAAGCCACACTTTTTGCACCTCACAGAGATACCAAATCACGTAGGCAAGCTGTATGTCCAACAATTACTTGTCTGCAAGCCCATTGTGGCCTGGTGACAGTACAATACGTTAAAGTAGATAACTTTGTCTTATGTTTTCTTCGTGGTCACCACAGGGAAGGGCCAGGAGCAGTGATATCTACTAGTGCTACAGTTTCACAGGAGTCCTACTCCCCCTTTTCAGCAGGCCAGGTGGCAGAGAAGTCTTGAGATGTTTAAGGCCTCTATATTGTAGCAAGGGATTTTCAACTATGTCCAAACAGAATTGTACAGCAGCAGCTCCACAAAAGTATGGAGAAGGCTAGCATAAAATGAGGGTTGAGGGGAGAGAACCAGACTCCAAGGATTGCAGCTGGCTGTGTAAGAAGTAGTTTGTGGTCGTACTGTGACTGTGGACTCAACTGCTAGCTGCCTACAGGAGGAGTTTCTCTCTGTCTCCCTTTCCCCTCTGCCTCAAAAAGCAAAAAAAAAACAAATCTCCAAAGCAGGAGGAGATTCCTCAAGAACTGTTAACTGTATGTTGGCTTTTAGGACTTAGTCTTTGTCAGTACACCAACATAGTTTGCTTGCAAACTTGAAAACATTTTCCTATTAACAAAGTGTATTTGCACTTTACAACTTGTGTCAGATATCTTGACTTGCTGGCTTTGTAGAAAGTAATCCTCTTTATTGCTGCCTCCCTCCTATCATCATGGGGTGCAAGTTATACCTATTTAGTCAACTCCACATCAGCAGGGCCTGTATAGCTCTAAGCCAGGCTTTTAGCTTCTTGCAGAGAGCACGTGCTGCAACTCCTATCTAGGGAAAATGGAAGAGTACGTGGAGCAGTAGAGCCTACTCCAGAGGAAGCCAGTGGTGGCATAAAGATCTGGAAGCAGGGGCATGATATCCTCCTGACAGGCCTTAGAATTTAACATGGCTTGTTGACTATTTTGCTTGATGTTAAATGCAGAAAAAGGCCGTAACACCCCTAACCCTATATGCACACATACTGCATAAGGGAAAAGCTATGGCTGCAGCAAGGACACCAGACAGTGGAGGCATAGCAGGAGATCTATGTGTATGACGGTAGACTTGAAGCAGATCTCTCCCCGTGCAGGTTTCCAGACAGTGGATTTCTACACAGCATGCTGCCAAATATAGTACTGCCAGCACCAGCAGGAAGTGACTGCTTCTTATACATGCCAGTAAGAGAAGAGTGGAAATGTTTATTACCTTTGGAAATTATTTGGTTACAAAGGATAAGAAAAACAGATTGTCTAGCCTGGCTAGCTCAATGTCTGTTGTTATGGCAATACAAGGAGCTGTATGCTAAGTAAATGGGAAAGGAGACTAGAAGAGGAAGAACAGGGAGATGTTTGGAATTTGAGAGAATAAAGTCTGAATATCAAAGTCACTCTGGTTGCCAGAAGTTGGGCCTTCCAATAATATAAACGCAAGATTGCCCTACCCATGGGCACATCAAGCTTGCTACGGAATGTTTGGTCTTTGCTGGACTGGTTTAGGGCCCCCACCAGTATACTATGAAGCAGAAAGACTTGGGTAGAAGAACCCTGCAGAGCCTTTGCACAAGCCAGTGAGTGCTTTACCAGCCATGATTATCCTGACATCCATCCAGCTCTTTAYGTGGGCACTGAGCTAATCTCATAAGGATCAAGAGCAAACCTTGAGACACTCTGAAGTATGCCTAGCATACTCGTGAAATCTCATTAAACTTCGAGGACTACAATTGTTGGTATAGGGCTACAAACATCAGGATACTAAAGGAACAAATGTGATATTTTCAATGCAATTGATTATGATGTTTTGCAAGGAGAACAGAGACAGACTTCTTCCAGAMGGTAAATACCAAACCTTAAAAACATGCCATTTAGATGCACATACACTGATGTCACCATACTAGCTAAGTGAATTACACATAAACATCAGAATACRAAGCATTACAGCATTATATATTACAGCCTAGTACAGCCCCTTCAAATAATCTAACAGAACAATACCAAGGAATTATTCATGTGAAAGCTTTCAGACTATTGGATCTACAAGAAATATCTATAAATCTTATTAGAGCAGCCTCCAAAGTTATGTTTTGGATATTTCAGTGTGTGGTTAGAATTACCTTGGGAAAAACCTTCTTTGTCACAGTATGCCTCTTCCACTTCTAATACACAAGACACTTCACTGACAGTAAGATCTAACTGAAGATTCTGAGATCTAGGAAATGAGAAATTTGATCCCGTAAGTCTGATGAACAAAACTTAGGCATCCGTGAGAAGGGAAAAGAATGAGTTGTCACATTTTGTCTATCCCAACACTTGTTCTCTTCTATAAGGCTCAGTTCTCAAATGTTAGGTAACTGAAAATACCTTTTTAGATTATGCAGTTTATCTCCCTTATGATACAGGATATTTAAAGTGAGWTTGTTAGAAAGAAAAGCAAAAGGACAAGGAGTTGAGAGGCACTGAGGTGCCTAAACTTCTACAACCTCAACAACATCTTCTGAAGGCATATATACCTACAGAGTGCATTAATGCAGATRATAATCAGCTTGAACTATGGCAGTGGACAGGAGTGAAGCCTGTATAGGCGAACTGTTTTGCTGTACAGCTCCCGTTACATATATTTAATTAGATTAAGGAACAGGAAAAGGCCAAAAGAAAGCACTTATCTTCATGAGCAGTTAATATTTTCCTCTTTTCATTAAAAATAATAGTTAAATAARCATATTAAAATATCTTTAGAATTTGAAGTAGTAACTCCAGAAAATCTAGTAAATTGATATACTAATGTTCAGATGAACAAGCATTAAAAATCTGACACCACTTCTCTGAGCAGTGCACAGAGAAGTACATTTAAATGAAAGTTATACATATTCTGACTTTTTATCAAGTATACTCCCTGTGATTTAAAAATAATCACATCAACAGATGCCCAATGTGGTGAGAATGGTGGAACAGTCTCAGTCATGACATGGAGTGTAAACAAGTCATATTTTATAATCACTGATTTCCAATCTCATGTACACAACTCATCAAACAGAACAATACTCAGTCTGAGCCATGAATCACAGCAGCTACTAATGGAACTCATTGTTCCTTTCCACTTTATCTTCATCATTTSGCTTGAGGAAAACATGTATCCCCCACAACCTTAAATGAATTGGAAATAGTTTCATGAAGTCCACAAGGATATAGTGTTGGAAAAGCAGCAAAATAATAAGTGTGAAGAATCTACTTCTCCTTTTATACCATCTTGTACACTTATATAACGAATTCCTCTCCCCAACCCCTGCACCAGAAGTGAAGGTTTTCTACTCTTAAGATTTAAAAAATGCTTGGTAGAATGGGGAAAAATAAGCTAAAAATTAAAGGAAATTGAGTGCACATCATGTTTTTCTTCTCATCTGAGGAGAGTAGAAAAGATTAGAAAACACTAGTGTTACCCCTTTCTCCTCTACACCTTTCCAAAATCCAATAAAGCAATACACGCATGAAAGAGAATTAGCTTAACATTCTGGGAAYATAAAATGCACTGACTGAAGAATGGCTTCATGAGAGAGGGAGTCATTTCTGAACAGACATCCAGTGATCTGTCTGCTCATTCCTGTCCTCTATATCCCAGTTTACCATCCACTCAGCTGTGCCAACGCAATACTGTTTACATCCTGAACTAGCTCCATGGCAATAAAAAATAAAATAGACAAAAGGCCTCCATCCTCCCAAAAGAGTTAAACAGGAAATATCACAAGAGAAAAGCATCTTCCTTGTCTTTTGCTTGTACATTAATGGTAAATCTATACAAGTTTATCACCTATTCCCAGCCCATCACTGCAACAATATTTAGGAGGAAAAAAAAACACATTGTAAAGYAATGAAGTGGAGGACCACAGATGTGAACACCAAATTGACTGTTTAGCTACACCTTCTTCAGCAATTATCTTACGCAAGTCCTTACAAAGTAAGTRCAATCATTGCTTCTCTCAGCTTTTTATTCCCCAGTGACAAAATTCWACATCACTTTGTTTACATGAATTTGAGCTCTTCTGGGCAACTTTAAAATCAATGGACTAAGGAGAGTATGGATGTATAACTTCTAGCATACTGAACTCCTGAACTAAAACTAAAATTACTAATATTACTGAAATTCTCCTCTTCCTAATAGTAATAAATTGACAAAGACTGCTTGGATTATCTCTCTAAGTAATTGGATCACATCAAGACAAGTGCTCTAAAGATAAATATCAGATATAAACTCCTGACAGCAAGACATCTTAGAAGGAGAGATAGAAGAAGTTCTATTTCTTGAATTACATTGATTTAGAACATGAAAAAAAGACCAGAAACTGTAGCACCATTCAAAGCTTTGGACTAGCTAACAGTGTAAAGGGAGAGAGAGTAAAGGAAAATAATATCACAGCTTAAATAACTCACTCTAAGTTCACAGCAATTCAAAACAGATATGTCTTGATTTAAAATATTTTGTGTGATGGTGAACAAAGTGTAATTGAAATTCAGGGGAAAGAAATTCGGAACAACAACAAAAACAAAAAAAACAGATCAATTACTCTTTAGCAATCCATCTATTTTAGACTGCTTTAATAGCTGAATTGAGACRAACATGAACAAGATCTGCCACTGGCATAACTTTAAATGTTCTTCTTAGGTACAACTATAGTTACTGATTTCAGTTCTCTAAATTAAATGAAAAAGGGGAGATCCATATGTGTATTTGTTTCTAAAAGGAGACCAAGAACTGCAAGAGAAAGTCCCTTGGCTTGTATGGAGATGTAAATTAAACGTTTCCCTAGAGAAGCAAGCACCATTTTATCTTGAGATTGAATGCTGAGCCTTTTATCAATCTGCTTATTCTACTTCTGAATATTAAACACACCTGCTTTCAAGTGTTTGAATGTCACCAGACAACCAGTCTGCCTTATTGGTCAATATTTACCAATATGTACTCTGRGATAGTAACTCCATGTTTTTCTACATGGGGGGGAAAAATAGTTGCCAGTTATTTAGTAGTTAGTAGTTACCAGGGCAACTACTGACTTACAAATTGATGGCTCATATTGAATTGAAGTTGACAGTAATTATAGAGAAACCATACAACCAGGAATGTGTTGTCTGCCTCTTTACCTGGTTATCCCATGTGACAATTCTGGGCTAGTTTGATGCTGACCAAATCATTCTGACTATATATAAAGCAGGAATAATGCTTTGAAATCTGGAGAGAGAAGTCAAGATTTCATGCACTGCCTAGACACTTTCATCTCCTGCCTTCTCTACAGTACTGTACAGTAGCATTTATTTACAAATATGGCAGAAATAAACCTACAGATGACAAAATGTGGTAAGTGTTAACAGTCAGTAAAGATGCTATGGCTATGTTTCACAGCATTCTAGCTTTAGATGCAAAGCTGACCCGAGAAATTCGTGTTCCTTTTGTCTTTATAGTGGATGTCTGTTTTCAGCTGAGTTAATAAAGTTCTTTTAAAGCTTTAATTTTCAACTTGGATCAGTTAATTCATTCAGCTTGCCCTGCAAACCCATGCTTATTTATAGCGCAGAAGTGGAGCAGAAAGATTCTGTGATGAGGGTGCGGGACCCAGTGGCATGAAGAACAGGTCAGGGCTCCATATGCTCACACTCCCCCTTAAGCTATAGTAAAATTACATAAAATGGTGTTCCTTAGTACAGTGAGCCGACAACTGTCAGTCCTCTCTAGAGTAAATGACGGGAGATAGGGAAGGGTAAGGATGTTCATGGTAGGAACTTAAATATATGTTCCAAATCACCTCAGAAATTCCCTCTTTACACTGCATTTGTGACCCTGATCAGGACTTAACTGTACAGATGCTTTCAAAACAAAAAGAAACATTACAGATCTTTCTCAATCTGCTTATTCTACTCCTGAATATTAAACAGACCTGCTTTCAGTGTTTCAATGTCACCAGACAACCAGTCTGGTACACAGCAAATCCAACATGGATTTTTCTGAAGTAGTTTGTAAGGATCTGATCACTCCTGCTAATGTTCTACTATAGGGGCAGCTTCCCATACCAGCAGCTGCCTCTCCAGGCATCTCAGCTAGCCCACAGCAAACTTCACTCAGGTTGGTTATTATACTGGGAGAACAGCAAGCGAAGTTTACTGAAGTTGTATGGCTCCTGTAGGGTACAGGAATTTCAGGGTTATGCTGCATTTCTTTTTTTAATGACTCCTGACAGCTGCTGATGACTGCTGCCAGCTTCCCCCATTTAAGTAATTAATGAAGTGTTAATGTCTCATTGTTTTTTGCATAGTTATGGGCAGGCTAATTTTAAGCTACCTATCAACAATAAATAATGTCTAACTCTGCAGGGATTTTGTGATTTCCTAGTGCTTGAGCAGTTATCTGATAACTTGTGAAATAGCTACTGCTGAGGGCAGGATTCCTGAAGAAACAGCAGGGGAATCAGAAAAAATTCAAAAGCTTTAATGACCAAAGATCCAAGCTATCAGAGACTGTGCAAGGCTAAACCTAGCCTTTAAGTTTATTTACATTGCATATAGACACTTCACTGGCTGACCCTTGAGGGCACAGTAATTTTCCAAACATCTCAGAGCAGAAGGAACACTCAAATCTGATTTATAGTTTTAACTAAGTCAACAGGAAATAGTTTAGGCCTCAAATCTCAGAATCTGCCTGGGCTTCACCTGCAGTTTAAACATGTCCTCCTCTGCCGAGAGAGGCACCTAGAGAAACTGATGGACTGAATGGTGGGTGATGTGACCAACCCCTTAAACTATGCCCCCCACTATTTATTACATTCCTGCATATCTGAAGAGCTCAGCCTTCTTGGCTTCCAGTCAAGTCAGCAAGACCACAGAGGATGCCCTGCTTTCCTGGGGTGTGCATCTTCAGCCAAGAGGAAAAATAAAGACAGATTCAGGAGATACAGGTATCTACAAACATGGTGACCCAATGTGCCAKATCTTCTAAGTTGCCTGGTCCCTGACAATAGGGAACTACCCTACTAAAGCAATCTGTTTTTTCAATTCTTTATATCGTTTTTCCTGAGACTGCCAACAGAAGAGCTGATAACAGTCTGTTTTTACTCTCCTTCTACTAAGAACAGATCCAGGATTATTTTAAACTAGTTTCCTCCAGATCCACAAATAAATGCCTGCCACTGTTTAGCTACTATGATATCACTATCACCAATCTGTTGGGTCACAGATAGGCAGGCAGAGATGGAATATATAGACACATACACTCTCTTCCCACAGTACAAACAGGATCATCTCAATATTATCTGTGATATGTGGAAAGCAAATATGCAGCAAGTGAAAGTTATTCATGCACTTACCACAAGAAAACAATGCAACAAACCTGTATTTGTAAGTTAAAGAAAAGAATAATAGTGCTGAAAGAAGATGCAGACAAAGTAACAATGCCCATTGCCTACAGATTAAAACCTCATTGGCAGTGGTGATGTTTACAACTGCCCTAATCAGATCCTTCTCACACATCTTTATTACACTCTGTACCTCTTGTTGTAAATCAGGCTTTAAAAAGCAGATAGCAGCACTGTGATCTTATGTCAAGAATGAGAGATGTTTGTTTAATGAGGCTTTAAATTGTTTGTTTTAGGAAATACATATACCTCTGCCAACACAGTAACTTTTCATCATATTTTTAACTTGCTCTGTCTTCATGTTATAAAAGAACAACAGGATAAAAATCAGTATAAATAATAATAAAGTATTGCTTGTTTGCATTTCAGCAAACCACTACCTCCTACTTTCTCTGTAGACAGTCTGTGATTACAATCAGTTTTTGGAATATGCCTTCTTGAACAATTCAAGAACAACAAAAAACACTGATTGCATCACTCTGAGCAGCACAGATGTGCTCTCTATTTCACCGTGAGTGTTAGCACAGCTTTGAGGTTAGATTGAAAATCAGAGGTCATGGCCTACATGTAGTTATTGAAGTTGTAAACTCTGAATATGCTTACAGGATTTAGGCATTTGATTTTTGCATTTYGCGGTCTCTTGCGTTCTGTCAGGACACCTTGAAAAGTTATTTTTTAAAGAAAAAAACAACAGCTTGACATATATTGTATGGCACACTATAAATTATCTTTTTCAGTTGCATGACCACATATCTACATCTCTAAAACACTGAGGAAATATGTTTATCATGTACACATACCAATTTTTAAAAGTCTTATTCTATGCTTCCAAGTAGACTACTGCAATTATCTGAGAATCCGACTTCTTTGTTTTCATGATTAGATCAGGATCAGAAGATAATTATATTCAGCTTTTAAACATTTTCCCCCATTAGGTCCACTCTGCACTCAAACACAAGAAAATTTCAAACATAGTTTGTTCACACCAAACTTAACTGCAGAACAACTTATTCTGTGACCTTTATTGCCTGTAAACATATCTGTACTGTATTCATTCCGGTAATAAAACTAGCTCTTCTGGGTCACAAAAACACTTCAGAGATGGAGAGAAAAAGATAAAGCTGGTTTTGAGTGCCTGCTGCACTTCCAGGGCTAGTTTTCCTCAAAAGATACAGAATTACTGTACTCCGGAGCAAACAAGCTGCCGGCTGGAGTAAGAGTTTCATTAACTTAATAAACTATGACTAATTATGGAAGTTCCAAAAAATCCTTGGCAGAACAGTCAGAAATTCCCTAAAACTAACAGCAGGTGATGATATTTATACTTTGTTTTTTAAGTTGCAGAAATTTTTTTAAGGTAAATGTGGCTTGGGTGATAATAAATCGATTAAACCTAAATTGACTGGAAGAAGCAGCAAGCCTTACCCCCCACAGCCCAATCTGCAACTATGGTTTCTGGTTTCAAAAGACTGAGAAGTTTGATGAACTGGTTAGCAAAATCAATTGGGCTGAAAGCTAAGGAATTACAGGGAGCATAAGCTTCCTTCATATATAGGTCAAAAAGCACATAAATTAAACAGAATTTGTATTCCATACGAGGAAATTACAGGGAAAGTCTCTAAGCATAAAACAATGAGAAACAGTATTATAAAGTGTACTAGGAGGAAGAGAAAGCTTTCAAGGAATGGAGGAAGGAATTTATAGGAAAGACAGCTATGTTCATAGCCGAGAACACATAAGGATAAAGTGAGAACAACCAGTCAGACTGACTTTGCAAAGGAAATTAAAATAAACAGCAAATGATTCTTCACCCATATAAATCAGAAGGGAGTCAAAAAATGAGGCTGCTATGAAGATAAGGGGCAGAAACTGAAAATAATTTAGGTATTTTTCATAAACTAAACTTCAACTTTTAATAAAAATGATGGTGCCAAAACTGGGCTCAAAGGCAGAAAAGTAGTATGTACTAAATCTGAAGGACAAGGAAAAAAAGCACGGGAGTATGATGCATTCACATCAATGCAGCAGCTAATTTCTGTTCAAGTATTATGGAAACAATAGGTATATGAAATAACAGGTCATTTCTTAAGGATTCTGAAAATAATTTAAGTTCAGGTAGTGAGACAGACCGATAGCATCTCTCATACTATATCTGGGGAGTTGTTCATCTGGCCTTACTAGAACACAGAGATTGAGAACAAATTTTGAAAGAAGAGAATAATGACAAGAAAGATGAAATAACAAAATAGTGACATAAGCAGAAAGTAAGATCAAATGCAGCATAGGTTTGCTGAAGGTAAACATTGACATACTTGACATTCTTTGATAACATGTTCTAAACACAAGAAACAGCAGATCTATTTGGTATTGAGTGAAGCATTTCATTGCATTGCACATGAAATTTTTAGTCAAAAGGGAAAGGATGGGGATTAGAATTGCATAATTAGTAACCATACAGCTGGTATGATACAGGAACCAGCTAAAAGAACATGACAGTAAGCTGGGCTGACAAGGGTAAATGCCACGCCAGAGGGATGTCCAAAAATGCTTTCTCAATAACTGATCATTGTAACAACCTTTACTGTCATTAAATACACTGGCATACAATACAAGAGCTTGTTAATGAAATTTGAGAACTATTTAATTTGGCAAATATTATCAATATGTAGGAGGATCAAAATATTAAACAGGAGGTAGCGTTACTTCTATACTAGCAATTTCATTTGGAGTAGTAACTGCACTTTGGGAAGACTCTCCCCATTCATCACACTCTGGCTCACATTGCGGAACATGTGAACTGGATTCCCTTTGTATGAATGGCAAGTAAAACAGGTACTTCACTTATTAACGGGCATTAACTTCACAGGACCAGAGAGTATGGTTAGTGTTAATTCTCCCCTATCTCCATATCCTAAATGCACAGAGCACAAAGGTTCTGATCTGATCCTACTGCATGATGTTGCTTGCTAATGCAAACACAGCACAGGTATCCTTGAGGACTTTAGTCAGAAAGGTATGTAATGTACACAGTTCCAGGTCACATAGCTAAAACTAAGCACAAAAACTCATATTTGGAAATGCCAGAGGGGGAAAGAGGTTACTTCTTCATCAGAAGATGATTTTGAACCATAAATGTAACACAGTATATTTGCTTTTGGGCAAAGGATTTCCAAGAGAATAAGAAAAATCTCATCAGGAACACTGCGTACCATTTACATCAGCTGCATTGTAGGAAAAGGACTTGAAATTGTAATGCAGCTAGTAAAGGGCTAGTCAAAGAGGGAATGGAGGCTCCATCTACAGGGAAAGAGTGATTTGCTGCCCAGTACACTGAGGCACTGGTAAAGTAACACTTCAATGCAGCTTTCCCTCCCCTCTGGCTTACAGACCACTTAGAGATGCTTGTGAGGGGAAGGAACACATGCTCAAGACTCTTCACGCAAATTCTGTCCTTGCACTTTAATTTGCCTACCATTTAACTCCAAAGTCTAGGCTTCACATCATCCAATCTCAATGCCTCTCTACCCTTTGCAGCTTGGAGTTGCCACTTCCACACCAAGAGCAGTGCTCAAGCACATTGCCACTGCTCATTCCCCAGCAGAATGAGGGCAGCAGCCCTTCCCCTCCGTGCCCCCTCACCCCCCACTGCTACTTGCCCTTTACGAAGTGACAGGAGAAGGAGACTGCCACAGCCAGGCTCCAACAGCTGTCAGGAAACAGCACAGCCAGCTCTGGCCTCCCAGGACAGATGCTGTTTTTGCAGAACCAGTTCTGTTCTTCCCACCGGTGCCTGCAGCTCAACTTTGACCCCCAATGGGATACAGCACAGCAGAGCTCCTTTGTACCTGGAGGAAGATCTTCATTGCTTCTCAAACAGATCGGTACAAGAGTAGGCTGTCCATTACTCTATTGCTAGTTGCCTCCTGAACTGCTGATCAGGCAGGCACTCACCCTCAGCGGAAAAGAACAAACACTTAATCTGCTTTGAAGTTATTTTCCTTGAGCAGAGGGTCTAGAGTTGCCTCCAGGCCTTAGCTAAGAGACATTCGTGATATTTTCTGGTTTGGTGAGAGGCTAGTATCAGCTGTCTTTCACCCTACACCTGGTTTGGGCAACTCAGGATGACAGATAACCACTACTCAAGAGCAGGAATACAGTTTGGATTAAAAATATAATGTAGATATAGCCACAAGTTGGAAAAAAGTGGCTATACCTTTGTCCTAGAGAGGAGAGAAGGGCTTATGTACACATGAAATGGAAGGTTGTTAGATGTGGTGCAAAAATAAAGGAGTTGGCATAGGCAAATCTTTCCACCCCCTTCAGTGGTAGCAAAATGCTTATGTTATCTGCAGTCAGTCTGCAAAAGGGAGCCAGACCAGAGCTATCTTTATGAACTATTCAGATTTATCCAACAGATTTTTATTTTAAAATATGCCTGAAATAGATTTAAGAGAGAATCATTTTGATTCTTCAGTGTGGTTAAGAATTCAGCAGGGCAGAGATCTGAAATCTGCCCTGAAACTTGGGATGTTAACCTACTTAAGTTACATTATGCTCAAAAGCTATGGTGCTGGATGACATGGAAAATCCAGAGGGAACTAGATCAATCAGAAATTAAGACTTCCAGATGCCATTTTATAAATTAATGATTTGATTTCCCATTTGTACAAGTGCTGATGTAAACAACAATTTTCAGAAACCTCCTAGTATAGAAGAAACTAAAGGGCCCAGCAGCATATTTTAATGTTACAGTAGTTCAATAACTGTATTTATTGAAGTTCCTTGGGGGGTTCTGTAATATGCATCATAGACATAGAACTATGTTTTATGGGCCAAATTCTGCTCTCAAACTTCATCAGAGGCTTTAAACTGGCATAATGCAAAATGAACATGCTTCCTCTGAGATCTTTAAATCTCTTTTGGAATAAAGACAAAAAAATAAGAACTAAAAATATCTACCATCTGGAAGGCACATGCAATCTGCAAAAGAAAAGATGCAAAATAGCCACTTACTCATTGGAGTTGGTTGCCTCTTCCAGATATAAGTAACTATCCAAAGTTCTCTTCTTATGGCAGCCTCTCCCCTAAGATACACTGTTTGACAATGATCAGATATGATTGTTGATTCTAGTTCTTGCTGAAGTCTTCCCACTTTTTTTTTTTTCTTAAACACTCAGCTTTGGCAGTAACATACAAATCTTAGAACCCTTTTTTTTCCTCCAGCAACACACCTTCACTTTTAAGTTGCTGATATGAGCTTTGAAACTGTTAAATGCTAACAGTGGGTGAACAAAGATGTTGGCTGTTTAGTAGTTTAAACTTCATAATTTTTATATCAATCCCTTGATTTTATGGCAATGGAGTTCTGACAGATGGAACTTGTCTTACCTGTTTGTGTAAAAGATAAGTCATACTTCTTTCAAGGAGAGTGGCTGGGCAGTAGAGAGACTGCCTCATTTGTCTTGTTCTAGCATTGGATAAGACAGTAGCTCTTGGAGAAATGGAAGTTACTGCTGCTTTGGCAGCAGCTGAGCATGCTGAAGGGGAGGGACACTTTCAGTCAGCAGGCTGAGGCAGGCAGAAGAATATTTGGGAGATTATGAGTGCTCAGAAATTAGCAGCACTGCAAATATTGAGATAGCCTATTTTCATTGACAACAATGGAGCCTTTTGCAACTAGTTTCCTAAAAGTGTGATGCCTCACGACATGGGTTACATCATTTTTAATGCATTCCAACTTGATGCAGATTGCTTTTTCTTTTCCCCTCCAAAAAGATGTTCCTCCTAACTTACCTGATAATTTAGTGAGAGCTGAGAACCAAAGATCTAGGATGAAAGCATCCTCAAGTCTTTAGAGCTAGAGCCTGGTATACTGAAGATATTCTATCCTTTGTTTTCCAATAACATGCTTCTATAATCATATTGCAGAGAGATCAGTTACTCCCTGTACTTAGTTTAGCAGTCCAGAAATCACAAGCCTCTTGAGAAGAAATATAGTTGTTTCAGCTACCTATGGCAATCATTCAAACAGCTTTTAAAATACATGTTTCATTTGGCTTAGTATGTTTAAGGAGAAGGGAAAGGAAAGGAAAAATAGGAAAAATATAGCCAAAGAAAAATATAGCCTTCTCTTCCTAGAAAAGAATTTAGAAAGCTGAAGCATCTTCCTTTCTCCCCTTCCTATCCTCCTTCGGGTTTCCAAAACATCAGAGGCACTGTCCGAAAAAAATGACTACGAGTAACTATGGAAATGACTAGAAAATGACAAAGAAACTATTTTACTATCTGTAAAAGAATCTGGAAAGAAATAATCTATTGCTGCACCATACAACTGAGTTTGTCCCACCTTTTCAGGATATTTGGAATAATTTGGGACAGTCTGACAAGTGAAGGAACAGTTTGTTGCTGTTGTTTCTACAAGAGGGGCTGGAACATGGCAATAGCAAATCACAATAAAACAACCTACAAGCCAATCTCTCTATTATATTCACCAAGGGTAAAGAGACAGAGCAGAGTGAATATACTAGATTTCTTCTATACTGATTCTGAGACAAAATATATCTGGTGGAAAAAAAACTTTCTCCAGAGAAGGGGAAGCAGGAAACTTTGGAGGCTGACTGTATTGAAGGAGGTAAGAAACAACAAAACTCTACTGAATGCTTATCTCGTGTTTAGGAATAACATGCCTATTAACTGCAACTTCCAGTTCCCCTGAAGTCAAATGCCTGTTCCATCACACTCATTTCCATAGGAACTGTTCACAATGCAGTACGCAGAGGCTAGTATCAGATTAATCTTAAGTAGTCTGGAGGGAGGACAAAAAGAAATAGTAAAACAGAAGCTATGCTGCTTGTGGTAAATCCAAAGGGCTTCTTACAGGCTGCACACCTTCTTACTTGGGGACACTAGTTGGAATTAAGCAAAAGTCAACAGGAGTTTTTAATGTTATGACATTTACCCAAGGCCTCAGGAAAAAAACAAAACAAAACAAAACAAAAAACAAAACAAAAAACCCCCCAATAATCTCACCACATCAGAAAGTACATCCACACAAACGCATACGCACAACAGTGGCGTATTGGCAAGCAGTGTAACACCTGGCAGGGTGAAAGTTTCAGCAGAGATAAAGGGATGGATAGAGACAGAGCAGTAAATACTGTTGTCAGCTCTTGAAGCTGATCACGTCGGGATACATTGTAAGATAATATGGAAATGGATTTGAAGTAGCAAGCTGTCAGAAAAGGGTAGACCCTAATTCCAAGTAATGTTAATCTAATGGAAAGCTACTCAGTTAATGTTCACCAGCTCTCAGTGGGGAGTCTGACCAGGGTCTACTGAACAGAAAGTAACACCAGGGCTGCTGACTGTGAGTCAGTAACACCATTTCTTTCTCTAGGAAGCAACTATCGTGGTGCCCCTACTACCCAAAAAGCTAAGAACGTAATTGAGAACAGACGCTTGAACAGTAACACTTGCTTAGTATCTTAATAAGACACTAGAAATATTTGCTTATTGTCTGGGTCCAGAATTTACCCTTAAAATTGCCCTGAATGAGAGTGAATCACAGTATTTCAATGCAGTTGCACTAGATTAAAGCATGACTCTGTTTATTCTGTAGAAAGATAGGATTTTCAATTTATAATTTCCTCTGGAAACCAGCTTCATACCAAAAACTTTTATTTTCTTATTCCTTTGCAATAAAGAACTAAGATAATCTAAAGATTAAAAAAAATAATAATAACTTTCCCTTCCCTTTATTTTTTCTCCAAATCCTCATGTTCACATAAACAGCCAAAGCACTTTGGCTAGAACTTTTTAGCTCTACATGAAGGCAGTAAATGAATTACAGTATACACTGTATTCAATAACACTGAATACTTCAAAGCCTCCTAATAACTAGGGCATGAATGTAAAATGTGTTGCTCTGCACATCTAAGAGTTTTCCCCTTTCTCATCGTGTTCTTTGAAAAGGTGGCTTTATTCAGATTTTTGTGACTGTTCTTGTTCTACAAAAGCACTTTTAGGATTTTATTGAGGTTTACATACACCAGTGTTCAAGACGAAAGGCTTTCATGTCAATTATTAATAACAAAATCTTTCATCTGTCTATTTAAAAAAATAAAAACATGATCCTTTTTTTCCCTCATTTTGATGTTTAATTTAGAATGAAAATCAAGCTCTTTAAAAAAAGTTTTCCTCACTATCACAAGGGAAACCATGATGTTTTTAAAAATTCTCTCTATAAAAATAATATCAGCTAAAAATAAAATAGAAAATAGTAAAATAAAAGGCTTAATCCTGAAAACAGTTGAGCATACTTAACAATGATTTCAACAGGAGTGGGAAAATGCTCCTGACCTCGTGGAATCAAAACAAAAAATGCAGTTTCCACTACTGTATTTGGGGACAATCAGCTCACTGGCTTTAAGAGTGACTCAGCTGGGACTTCAATATCACTAAAAACTGGAATGATTTACGACTTAAAGAAAATCTTATTTGGATAGGCATCTATTCAGGCATTTACAGTGGCCTTTTCATTATCTGGACAGCACTGCAAAACTTCAAGCCGTGCGTTACCTCTACTGGATGCATGCATCCAATAGTGGTAACACGCACTCTTCTGTTCTGGAAGGCCTTGTTCCGACGATCTTGCTCATCTTGCTGTGGTAATGCTTAATGACAGATCCCTGAACCTGCAGTACATGAGACCAAAGTCAACGGTGCTCTGTAACGGCGCTTACTGTAGCACTAGTGCCCACACATTGTCTCAGGTATCTGAATATTACCTGAGCCTTTCAAACTTCATAGAACTGTGTTAGAAAATTGTATTTTAAAAATGCTTATTTCTGGAGAACTAATAACAACAGAACAATTCTCCTTCTTCTCCAAAATAATCAGGTATTATTTCATTCAAAATAAAAGCTCCCTTCCAAGACTTGCAATAGACATGGTTCTGCCAAATTTCCCATTTAAAAGAATTTGGAATTATTTCTGCTGAGAAAGGCATGCTTACATTCCTTGTGAGGTTTTGTGTTTCAGGTAAGAGCTGATGCATAAATCCCTCTGAACAAGTCCATAGCGTGCATTTCACAATATCACTCTTGGGGGGGGGGGGGGAGAGAAGTAGCAATAGCTAGTGTATAGGTCAGAAAACCGGCAGTAAAATATTTGAACTCTGCTTTCAACTTCACTACTTATCACAGTCTCTGACAAATTACAATTCTATTATTCAGTCTTTCCTTCTGTAGATCAATAGCAATATTTGGGAAGAGCTTAAAAAGTTTTGTACAGAGAGAAACTAAATAAGTGTAAACAATTACTATCATCAGTGATTTGAGTTCTTAGAAGGCTTAAGAGACTCCCTTTTAACATGACTGATGGTTGCATTGAGAGGAAAATGAGGTCTGTAGGCTGGACTCTGCCTTTTGTCACATCTGCCTTTAGTTACACACTCAGCTGCTCCTAACTTTTCTACATCTTCTGACAAAGTCAGTGCAGATCTGTACTTAATCAGATTCTAAACAAAACAAGCCATTTACCTTTTTATTTTATGATATTTGAACTCTCCCATGGTATGTGAAGGCACATCAATTCCCTATTCTTGGTTTCCTTACTTTCTCCTGCCCAAAGAGACTAATCCCGCTTCACACCTACTATATGATAGCAAAGGTGTGATTCACCAGCTCTAATTTAGGCACCATATGCCTAAAGTCCGAGACAGGTACCCTCTGTTTCTCCCTTTATTATCAGTAGAGAGAAACGAGCATCTCCACAAAGCAATTTATCTTATCCTGAGATAGGGTGCCTAAAATAGGTCAGAAGAATCACACTCTGGAGATATCTATTGTATTTCTGGGTCTATTAAGGGTGCCTTAGGAGACTTGCTCAAACTTGGGCACATAACTTTTAGACATCCTACCCTGAATTTCCAGAAGAACCATTAAAATGATCACATCCTGTTAAGTTAGTAGTTTATCTTCTCACTATAATTCTCACTTTCTGCTGATACAATCTGAATGGAAGCGATAGTACATCCTGCATCTCACAGCGCAGATAAAACATGGCACAGAAAGTCATAGTTAGCAGCAACTGTGAATTTGATGCCTAACATTAATCAGGAGATAATAGTCAGAATGTAAAAGAAACAGTTCTTCGAGAACCATCAGATGAACTTGACCTAGCCATCATCGATCAAGGGCTCCCCACCTTTTGCGTCCCATACGTTTGAACCTCCATACATGAGACAGCGATGCTCAAGCGTGCTGCAGGACAGCTCTCTCATCCAGTACCCACATGTTGCTTATTTCTAACAGTGGCAATTAGATGCTATTGATTCTCAAACACCCAGATTCTCTCAGACTAATCATTAACCTTCCTGCAAGGCAGGAAAATTCCCTATTAAGGGGAATCAATTTTATGTTTGGGGGGCTCGCTTTAAAAAATGGTGGATATTTAGGGTTTCTCATGGTTGCTCAGAAACTTGATTAAAGATACTTCTGACAAACTGGTAAAGATGTAAGAAAATTTGTTTTATCACGTAACACTGGAACACAATAGATGGAGGGCCCTAATATGTAGATAATCACCACTATAACCACCACTGAAATGCAGTCACCTTGCAGGGGGACTGTGGTGCATGTTTCACAGTGTGCAGCAAAAGCACCTAACAGTTTAGGACAAGAATTAGCTAAATCTATTGAACCACTGACATTACTTGCCAGGAAACTTTGGTGTGTAGCTTATTAGTGGAGAGGCCTCAATTGAGAAGACAAATTAACAAAGAAACTGCTTAAAGAGAAAAAAAACCACCAAAACAAGCAAACAAAAAAAGAAACAGTTTCTGTATTAAAATGCTTACCGGCACCTCTAGAGAGCTGCAAAAACGTGTCCTTCTTCCGAGCTTTCCACTCCTGCAATCCTCCCTCCACCGCACTCGCTTCATGTTCCCAGTGATGGAGTTGCCTCTTTTATGGCCTTACTAAATCCTAACTCTTCAAACTCCTGGTGCTCACGCCACTGATCATATATTATATTCTGCTTCCAGAAGGGGTCTATATTCCCACTGGCACTCGCTTTCTTTATTTGTAAATCAGACTTACACTAATTCAGGGTGGCATCCCCAAAAACACACAAGACTGCTGTCCTCCTTTTAACTTGTACTGTGTTTTTTTTCCCCATTATTTCTCACTTTCAGTTGACTCTCAGGCTTAGTACCTGTCTCACACAACCTCAGCAGTGGATTTTTCTTTTTTTTACCCCATGTGAATACCACAGCTGTAAGGCACCAAAGGAAACAGTTTGTCAGAAACATCTTTCAAGTGGCCTTAGCCTTCTCCATTGCCTCAACTCTTCCAAAAACTTGAGTTCGTACCTTTTCTCCATTCTGAGGAAATACCTTCTCCCTTTATATATATATATATATATATATATATAAAGCTAAAGTTAAAAAAACCTTAGGTGCTCACACGAGGGACGGAAGGCTTGGAAGAACCAAATTACCTCCTAATGCCTTCAAAAGGAGTCTCATTGCTGATTTTCCTTACACAGCTGCATCCTGGCATGTATATAAATCTAACGTTTCAATCGCCGGGTGTTTTTGCTAGCTATTTAACCAGCAGGAAATAACAGGCAACAAACAGACAGCGTGCATGTTTTACCTGTTGCCTTCAGGCCACGTGTGAATAGAACCAACAGGAGGAAAAAGCCCATTTCTAGCTTTGCTCAGCCTCAAGACTGGAAATCACCTGAGAATCCCCATTCGGCTAACTGGCTCCCAGTTAGCACAGCGGAGGGGAGGCTGCATGCGGCAAACGAAGCGTACCTTGGTGTCGTCCGCCTTCATTTTACCGTCTCTAATTTTAATTTGTCCGAGGTACGGCAAACTATCCGCCTTGAATTCTCTGCGAGTGCAGCTCGCAGTTACTACAGAAGCGTAATAGCTCCCCCTGCCTGGTTTAGATTACAAATGCATTGCACATGCACAGACGTGCACGCACGAGATACATTAACACCTGTGCTAGATACGCAGTCTGTATTAAGGTCATTTGAAAAAACTTAGAGAAAAAGAGATATTAATATTAATTTGCATTCAGTGCGGCTGCAGTAAATAATATAAAATTTTTGCAAGTGGAGAGGGATATATGAGCTAAGTGCAAAAGTTACTTTTATTTTGATTTACTTTTCAATTTGCTATTGAATAGATCTACTTTTTCCCTTTGAATTTTCATGCATTATAACCACATTTTCAAAACTTTTGTCTGCTGGCAGTTTAAGGCCAAACTCTTCTTGTGTTGCACTGTACTTCGGCCGTATTTAGCTTCAGTAAAGCTGATGGCAAAAGTTCAGAGCTAACAGCCTTAAGCCTTCAAACACCTGTGCGTGTGGTTGACACCAAGAAATTCAACGGGATTATTTGTGAAAGTCAACAACTAAGACTGTATCTGAAAGGGTTGCACTCAAATCTGTCATGTAAGACCCAATCCTAAAAAATACTGAGCAACTCTATGGTCACAAGAAAATGTCCAAGAATTCAAAATATACAAATATCAAATCTGTTTTTCCAAGAGTACCAATTAATGTAGTATTATGAGGAACAAATTACATTATGCTGTTGTGCTAATACGTAACTTTTTATTTTCAGGGAAGTGAAAATGAACTTTGATTCATTTTCACAGCCATTGTGGAGGACAGATAAGTAAAAATACCTAGATTTTACTGGTAGTTACAATGAGAAAAGCTCAAAGTACAGGAGAATCTGATCTGATGTAACTGATACTACCTCTGACCTCAAGCTTTGCAGGTAGCCTTATGTAAATTTAAATAACCTTAACCTCAAAAAATATATTCTACATAGGATACAGTGGTATATACTAAATAAAACACCAGGCCGGAACTAAAATACATTGGATATTTTCCCAATTCTGGCATGTGCCTATTGGATGATTTTACACCTCTGTGTTTTGGTTTCACCTTGTACAAAATAGATATCATACTAATGATTATACTGAAGCCTTGAAGCTCCGAGGGTGAAAATGTCTGATGATAAAAATATCCAGTTATCCATCAATAAAAAATATTTTGTTATCCTCTGCTTTATTTCTGCAGGTTATGCATTAATTTAGACCCAGCAAATGCTTGATAATCTTATAGTTAATTTACAAGGAGGCAGTTAGGTATTCTTCACTTTTAATGCAAATTACCAGTGTATATGATAAATAATTTTTTTATTGCTGGCTGTTTACAGTATAGCTGATTCAAAGTATTCACAAACTATAAATTAGATCCCCTGGAAATCATGGAGTTGTTTAAGGAATTATGGCAGTAAAGTTGTAAAGAACGGTCTTCATTTTTTTGCCTTTTCGGTTCCTACTCAGTTACATATTTGAAATGTTTTTCACAATCATAACAAGAGGCAAGATTTTTCGGTGAGTTCTCCAAGTCCTTAACTTCCAAGTCATGTTCGGGAAGTAGTTGCATCCCACGATAAGAATGAAACTGGAGCATGTGCCGTGGCAGCTGGGCTACTGGGTAGCTGTGGGAGCAGAACAGGTACTTGCTGAAAAAAACATCGCTCCGGGAAACACTGTGGATGATTTTGACACTGAAGACACCAAAAGAGCCAAGTAAAGCTGGTGGTGGAGGCTTTTTTACTCCTGCTGTAAAATATGTTAGAAATGTAACTGTTTGTGAGAAACTAAAAGACCACTTTGATCTAGCTGTGGTGATGGAGGTGACTACGTGGCAGCAGCAGAGAGTCTGTCTGTCATGATTTCAGATGCTGAGCTTTAAGAATACACAAGATAGATAGTTAAAACTGAGATGAAGATATGAGATGAGATCCTTATTTCCTCGTGGTTATTCCATTTTGCTCTCATTAGCACTGTAGCTCAGCTACAAACAGCGCAATATTCAGAAAGATTAAAGCATCAGGTAAATGATTTTCAAGGCTCAGTCCATTGCTAATCAGAGGAGGCAATACCTTGCACTTTTGCCCATTGCTCCACCGTTACTCCTCTCACCACTTTTAAGTAGACAGAGAGCAATTCCATTCATTTAATGCTTTGGAATTAAACCACTAAACACTTCCCCTGAGGCTCTGGTCAACATCAAACTCATTCTGTACTCCTAACAGCTATAATAATATGAATATGGATCCTGGAAAATACTGCAGTAAATTGAAACTAAGAAATTTTGGCAGCTTGTAGTCTTTTGTAAGTGAACTACATGTTTTGAGGCATCAAAGGTAAAGCTCCTGTTCAATACTGGTTTATAAATAGGAATATAGTTTTTTTTTTTTTTTTTTTCCATTTTACCAGAAGTCTGAGAAGCAAATATTAACTTCAGATGCCACAAGATAAATAAAGATGAGGAATCTGACTTCCAGGAAATTCCAAATACTTATCACCTGGAAATGAAATTTGACAGCTAAAATTCCAGACTCTTAAAATCATTAGTCACTTTTGAACATCTTAACTTTCTCTTCTAGCAGAAATCTATTTGAAAAGGGGAAATTCTGTAAAAATCAAATGAAATTACCAAATGAAGCAGTTAGAGAGGTACCTTCTCTACCATTTTTTTTTGTAAAGATGTTATAAATATAGAGAATAAAACAATACATATTAATTTTGAGAAAGGACAAGAAGCCAAGAATAAAGAAAACCACCGAAGTTTAGATGATAGGTGTATAGGATTTAGGACAATAGTTTGCATATTTTAATGGTCTGCTTTCTTCAGGGAAAGACTGTAAGTCCCCTTCACGCAATTAAGAGATATATATATGTCTTAAAACATAGAGAGGTGAAAAGGTCAGCAGGTGAAAAGGAAGAATGAGTAAAGAGGCAGAGGACAACGTGCCGTTGTCCGTGTCTAGAGTAGAATTTCTGTGAAGTTTGGTTCAAGTTTGTATCTGTTACCAAGGACAAGAATTTTTCTAAATGGATAATCAGCATGCCCATTTGACAGCCTACATGAACTGTCAGTACATCTAGGGAAAAAGGTCAAAACAAAGAATTCACAGACTTATATATGCAACTATGAAGTTATTGTATAACATTTTTTTAGTTCAACTACAAATTCTACTTGTATGTAAAAATGTCATTTACACTTTTTGCAGAACTTCTTCTAAATTAACTTTCATTATTTATTAATTTAATCTGATGATGTCTTATAATTAGAACTGCTGAGAGATTGACTACAGTCTGACACTTTCCTATAATTAGAACTGTATTGTTCACAGTTGTAGAAGTTTTTAAAATACTCCCTCACACCTCTGGTTGCTTGAGGAAGAAGGGAAAGGGCTAAATATCCTGAAAATACATCAAGTTACAAAATCTGAAAGCAGTTCTTCCATCTGAGGGAAAGAGGAGAGAAGGCATAAAGGCAGAAGATTAAAAAAGAAAAAAAAAAGTTGCAATCTTCATGCTGAGGAGCAGGATATGAACTTAGGTCATGCGTTCAGCTGCTTACACCAAGCATACAAATAGATGCATTTTCATATGTAAGTGTTTATATTAGTGTTCTGTACTTCGTTATTGCTAATCTCTTGCAAGTCCTTTTACAGATTATACATGGTATTTGCAACAGCTGTGGAGTCAGTCACACAGTAACACAGCCAGTTGCCACTGTTCCACTTACAAATGAAAACCATTAAGTACAGTAATTTGATTGCTCGCATATATTAATCCATATCTTCAAATAAGCTTCCTGATCAAAACATCATACCTCTTGGATGTCACCTCACCTCTAAAGGGGAATTCTACTGCTACTTTTCAAACAAAAAAAAAACTCTTAAGTTCCCATTGGCATATTTTGGAGGTGAAAAAGGCTACCTTAAACCTCTCATATTGAAAATTAAGCAAATATACTGCTTACTGGATAAAAGTTTGCTCATAATTAGTTATCACAAGTGGTAAGTTGTTAATGCATGGTAACTTGATTATCTGCCAAGGAGGTTAGATCTATACTCTGCAGAACAGGCTGTGTATCAGAATAGTACTGTGTGGTTACGAACAGAGCGTGGCCTTGATCATTGCTATGACTTTGCGGACCGAAGAGTTAATAATAGTTACAAATATAGGTCAAGAGTAATTTATATTAAATCATTTAGAAGGCAAAATATTATTAGGAAGTTGAAAGAAACCATGTTAAAGTTAAAGATAATCCAGACCATGTTAAATTATACATATACCCTCACTTAGAGGTCTGGCATATAGCTATGCATTTTAATATATGAAGAATGACTAATGATAATGATGTACTGTAATAACACTTTTTATGTATCGTAGCAGGAATCACCTCCATTTATACTGATATCTAAAAGCTGGTTGCTGACCTTCTCCAACAACTGTTTCAACCAAAGAACGGCGAAATAAGAAATGATTCCTTTTCCCTTTTAGTAAGGAGAGAAATCCTGGGGTAAGGAAATGGTCAAGCTACATCTCCAACTTGATTCCTTTTCTGTTATATGTCTGAGATATTGCTTTGTGCATCTGAGCTTTTTATGGGCCCAGCAAAGACAAAAGGAGGACTCTTGGCTCTTGCAGGCCTCCTTTGTGAAGGCGAATCCCTGAGATGTGACACAGGGAGGTGGGGAGTGCAGGTGAGGTTTTGCAGGGATGCTAACACACGGGGATGGCAGGGCAGCAAAGCCTTCCCCTTTCCAGATGGAGCATTGTTAATATTCTGGATTTGTGGCACTGCGCTCTTTTGAAACAAATAAAACCAAGCAGTAAAAAACAAAGTTCGTTTGCCATATGGCTGTTTATTTCTCTGTGCTACCGCTCAGAGATAAGTAATGTATGGGTCCTCAGTATGGGACATCTACACACACACATATGCATACACACGTGCACATACACCAGGTGCTCACAATAAAACATACCTAGATTAAGACAGCCAACCTCCTATGATTGCATTGAGCATGTGGCAGTATGGCTTAAGGGATTTTCTCCATCAGTTGTAGTATAGCATACATTTGACAGCCAGGAGGAGAGTATGAGGAAAAGATATGTTTAGGACTGAACGCAAGTGTAAAGAGGGAAGCAACAGGTGGATGTAAAAGCACAGAAGATAAGTCTTGTACTTGTTAATTCATTTTTTGTCTCAGATTAGTGCTCATGAAAGGTATGATTCTGACAACACAGAATAACAAAGATTTCTCTAAAGGGAAAGTGAAAGATTATCAGCAGTATTTCTGGCTCCCCACCATCAGGACATTTGACTGGATACAAATTTGTTGTACCCAGTAAGGAATGACCAGAGGATGGCAATATTTCTCTTATACCTCAAATGCTCATGGTTGTTGTTTAGTGGAGGACACCCTCCCTCCAACTCCTATAATTGTTTGCAATGCAAGGAAAATGCCTGCGTTACAGATAATTCAAGGCATTTGCTATCAAGCAATAACAAGCTATTGTTAGAATGAACCCCATACCTCCACTGTTCAGCGTGGAGCGGCCATAGTCTGTTGGCTTTGCTGTCCTCTCTTCTCTTTTCTCAGGAAGTGTCATCATCTTTTTAAGATTTTTTTAAGAAAGCTACCAAATATCTTAATTTGATGAGTTACTTCCTTGATGTTGTCAAAACAACACTGCCAAACAAGTGCCAGCCATGACACAAATACAAGCGCCTCACCAGCTCAAAGCATCTGTGTGTATATACGAGAGGGTAGGTGCACATACTTTACACATGTATGTACAATGGCATGGTTGAGGATACTTGTATGTACAGGGGCATGGTTGAGGATGCTAGCATTAAGTTATAGAGCATCTGATCTTCGTACTGGAACAGTATAAATCCAGAACAGGCAGCTCAGAGCAACTATCTAACTCCTATGTCTTATCTTTGGTTCTGATTTGAGGTTTTTCTCACCTATTTATGTGAGACGACTGAAGCTCTCATTCTGAACAGTAATAGTACATCATTGCCCATAGACAAGACGTATACTGAGGGGAGAATCCCACTTGCAGTCTTCAGGTCAGTGATGTAAAATGCTGGCAATGCTGAGTGACTGAAGCTTACCTTGTTGCTGACCATATAATACTCGTTCAGGCAACGTATGTAGTGAAAGGTGGTTCCCCAGAACAATTCTTCTCATGTTTTTTCTCAGTGCTATGTACTTAGGACAACTATTTAAGAAAGTCAGTAATATAATGTAATGTAACATAATCCTTTACAATAACATAATATGATGCCTTTGCAATCAATGAAGTCCCAACCAAAGCCTCCAATAAGGAAACACATATGTGATACCCGCAGAAAACAAAAAAACCCTACATTTTTGCTTTAAGATGAGGCTTAAGATCTTGCAGATTTCACTGTGCAGAAAGTTCTGAGTAGGTGTCAAGAGTAACTTGAGGGGAAAAGGTATTGTAGCTCATCCATTCTAATTCTGGATAACAAGGCAAAACTTATCTCCTGATAGCTCTCTAGCTATTCTGGTGATAGGAACCTAAGTACAAAGCACTTACGCATGCACTTAATTTTAAACCCAGCAGTAATCCTGATTGAATCAAGAGGTCTACCTTTGTGCTTAAAGTAAAGCATGTGCTTAAGTACCTTTTTGTATAGGGGCTTTAATTACATTATGTGTGTGAGAGGATATGATAATTTTAGATGGCTTTCCCAAGAGAGCCTTTAGTTAATAAAATAACTAGGTTTAATACTCCACAGAGACATATGGGAACAGAATTCTGTTCCTCCTCCCACAGCCCAGTGCAGGGTAGACTGTAATTTAATTGTTGGAAGTACAGGAAGTGCAGAAATGCTGTATGTCTTAATACTGTACTGCTAGAGCATGTTTGTTTCTATTATGGAATACCTTGGGAAATCCACTCTGCAAGGCTACCACTACTTATTCAAAACAGCTTTTGAATTTACTGACATTCAGAGCAGGACTTCAGCTATTTTAGTGGATTGGGAAAGGAAAACAAAGATCCAACCAATAGGATTTTTTTAAAGGTGAACTAATTTTAAAAAGCTCTCAATTTGATGTTCTTCCTTTCCAAAAGCACTTGCTAAGTGAGGAAAATTCACAAATAGTAAAGAGTAGATTCAAATAAAAAGTAGAGCAGATCTATGTGTGTCTGTTGCAATTAATGGGTACTTCAAATACCTTGATCATGATTATTCTAGTTTGTTTGTTCAAATATGCAGAATAGTGTGTAAATTCAACCTGTAGCGTGCATGATGCTGAGACAAGTAACGAGCAGAGGTAGAATGGATAATTCACTGCAGATCATCAGGTATCATTTCCCATGCAAAAAAAAAAAAAATACAAATACCGAGGTCCCCATTTCAATCTTTGATTCTGCATAGAAAATCACCAAAATGTTTCCTACTGAAGCAGCCACTCCCCAGCTGGACAAGGAACCCTTCACAATAATAGTTTGGGATGGGCAATAGCCGGCAGGTGGAAGTCTAGGTTTTTACCTGAAAGCATACGTTGCACAGTTTGCACTGACAGCTTTCCTGCTATGTTAGTTAAAAAAAACTGGTGTGTTTTCACTTAAAAAGTAGTCACCAATAGGAAGTAAAGAACTAAAATATTTTGAATAATTGTTATAAAGTCATTTAAAAAAGAAAATCAGAGCAGGTAAGTACACAGCCAACATTGTAATACATATTTACAGCATAGAAAAGTCTTTCACCTTAAGGCAGATGGTAAGATCCTATCTCATTGTAATTTAAAATTTGTTGTAATGCATCATAAGGTTTGCAAGCTGCTGTTTTAAAGACCATGTCCTAAATAGCTATAGGTAGGCAGGTTGCTGGTAGCAATGAGGTGTGGTGGCACAGTGCGTAGCACGGGAAAGCACTCTGCCAAGACGCTGGGTCAGTTAGTCCACGCTAACCCAGGTACAGCTAAATTTCTACTGCTGGGTAGATCCCACCTAAATCCCAATTCTACTTTTAGTCCCTGTCTTGAGTACTGTAAAAATACGGTGGTGTTAAGGGTCTTGAGATTTTCCTCCTGTTGACTCTCAGCCCTCATACAGCACAGTGTGCTCCCTGCATCTAGGGCTTGCTGAGTAATTCTGAAGCAAACTACAGTATGTTGACTACTGACTGCTGGACTACCGACTAATTTAATGTGTTCAGAAGTCCCGTCTCAAAAATGTAGGCAAAGCTGACTGCTTTCCCACCGGTAAATTAATTGGCACACAAGACCTTACATACAATTTTAGAGGAGAGTTTGATAAAAGAAGCATCAATGTTAGTCAGGAAATTACAGTTTAAAAAGCAGTTTTCGATATTGTTACTGTTTACAGGCTTGACCCTGTTTTCAGCTGAGTCAGCAACAGGCATCCAATGATTTCAATTCTGGAGGTTGAAGCCCTCAGTACCTTTTGAACGATAAAGTCACAACACGGATTCTTTATCTGTAGACCTCCTGCTGGCCATACGAAGAGAGGAAGCAATGAAGGTCTATAAAGTATATATTCAAAAGTCTGAGGCCTCATATAGGAATTAACTAAGCAAAATCCACCTATATTATCATAAACTCAGATTAAGTTCAGATGTATGTAACAAGAAGCATTCAAAGTCAATTACTTGAGTAGTCAATGTGCTTGAATGGCTTAAATTTAGTCATATCTAGTCATATCTCATGTTGAGAAGGGACTGATCTATTGAAATATTTTACATTCAGGATTTGCCTAAATATTGAATTAGGCTCCAGGAATTTCATTTGTTGAGTAAATTTGATTTCAAATCAGTGAGGTAGGAAGGGAGAGGAAATCTTCTGAAAAAAAAGACAAAAAAACACAAATGGAAAGGGACTCTGACATTTCCTGTAATTGCCCTCTCCCTCCTGCCCCTTCTTATCCTACCTTCACTGCATATTGAAAATTTATTGCCATTCACTTCACAGAAACCACTGAATTTGAGGACTTCTGATCTTCAGACTAAACAAGTGCAGTCCTCCCAAATTTTGCTCATAAGACATTTTTCTATAGGTCTTTGATCATTTTTTGTCACTTTTCTCTGGACTATCTCTGCTTTGTTCACATCTTTCTAAAAATGTAGTAACCTGAACAGCAGATGAGAGTTGAGGGCTTTATCAGAAGATTGAAAAGATTGTTTCACATGATTTATATCTGACACGTCATTTCACACATCCTAGTACAATTGATAAAATTTATTGATTATGTACAGATTATTTTTCTTTATAACCCCCAAATTCTGCAGAAATTGTCAATTTGGTTAAGAAGAACCAAAATAAGCTCAGTACCTTTGTCTGGGCCTTACTGAGCTGCCTCCTACTTATTCTAGACTGCTAGTCTAATTTTTTGAAACTGTTTTGAGTTTTATTCCTATCCACCAAGGTGCTTGCAGCTTCTCCTGACTATATTCCACCAAAAATAATAAATGGGCTCAATTCCACCTATCATTAATGAAAACGTTGAGTAGTGTCTAATCTAGGACAGACCAGCGTGTGATTCCCCTCCTTTGCTATGAGTAAGAGTAACCCATTTATAACTACTTTCTGAATTCATTTTTATAACTTGATATGCTTACAGTAGTTGTCCATTCTGCATTTTCTTAGTTTATTTATGGCAGTGTCTTTCAAATTATGTCAGAATTTTATGATGTCTTACGACTTCTTTTCATGAATCCTGTTACCTTGAAAAAAACTTGATAGGTTTGACAGACTGTTCTTGATATATCTTTGTTGGTGTTACTTACCACTTTTATATCATTGGTTATTTGAATTTTAGTCCTTATCTATTTAGCCTATAATTCCCTATATCTACAATTCTTATCTGTTTAACAATTGGATACTATGTTTGCCCATTTCCTGTATTCTGAGTTACCAATCTATCTCTCATTTTCTGGTTCACCCATTCTCCAAACATGTTTCTGGATTATTTCAGCCCATGCTGAAATAATAGTGAAAAATCAGGTCTGTGTATATGGTCTCCAATTTAATCTTTGCTTATATGATGTTCTTGTTTCCTTGTGCTGGACAGCTGATTATTATTATTATTTTAATTAACAATAGAGTAAAAAACCCCGGGACTTCTCAACATCATGTGTTAGTTGGTCTAGTACCGCCAAAACCTTTTAAAAACTCTTCCTTATCTTCCTCTTAGCGATGTTGTACGAATGTAAGGGTTTCTTATCAGCTATTTTGTCCTTTGCTAATAGCATTTCATTTTATACTTTCCATAATTTTATTCCTGCCTGCTTATGCTATTTTTTCCTTCTCATCCTTAGTAACTTGACACAGGTTCCATTCTTTGTGCAACTCCTTCTTGAGTTTCAGACCACCGATGACCTCTTCAATGCCTTAGCACTTGCTAGCTCTCCAGTCTTTTTCCATTGGAAAAATTCCAGTAGAAACTGTCTCCTCTGAAATCTTAGCTATGAATTCTTGTATTTGTGTTAATAAAGACAAATGATAACCATTTTAATGAAAAATATTAAAATGTGAATAAAATTATATTAATCAGGCTTACTTTTATCATTTTTCAATCTTATTTTATCACATTTAGTCCTACAATTTTACGATCACACAAGTTGATTTTCACCTTCACACTCAATTTCTCCAGTGGACAGAAACAAAACCAGCAGAATCTCTCTACCACCTTTTNAAAAAAAAAAAAAAAAAAAAAAAAAAAAAAAAAAATCCAAACATACCCCAAGAACTTAACTAAACACCTGCATTTTTATGTACTATTTTTTCCTAGTAACATCAATGCTGTGTTTCAAATGATCCTGTCAGCTGATTAAAAAAAAAAAAGTTTTGTCCATTTGATCTTTCTGATTTATTCCTATATAAAAAAACTACCACTGTATCATGTTTTTCTTATCCTTTTAAGTTTGTTCAAGTCTACAACGTATTTATCTTCAGCTACACTACAGTCAGAAATGGACATTTTCTTCTGCTTCCTTACACAATGTTCAGATATGAATAGCTAACAACAGCAGAACAGCAGAATTTTTGCATTGCAAATAACATACATTATTGCAAAAATCTAGTAGCAGAGCATAATAGTGGAACGTCAGGCTAGCATGTTCACAGCTTACCAGTTCACAATTACGGTACAAATGAGAGTAGTTACTCAACTGGGCCCATTTGATGTCATAACTGAGACCACAGTTATGCTTACATTATGTAAGCATGTATACAAATATAAATATATATTTAACAAATAGCATGCCACACATTTGAAGAATCAAATTAGCAAGAAGATGAAAAAGCTTATGAACTATTTTAAAAACACCTTTTCAACATCAGTAAAATTGAAACCTTGGAAAAAACCTAGCATAGGGACTTTCTCAGAACTACAAATACTGTAATTATAATCTGTACAATATTGTACCCAATCTATTAACATATGTATTTTACATATATTTTTCTTTTCATTTGTTTATTTATTGAACCTGCACAAAAGTGAATTTAACATGAATTTAGAAAGAGCAGTTAGGCAAGTTTCTCCTTTGCATTAGGTGCAAACAATTTATAAATATGCCACTAATATTTCTTTTTATTCATGTGTACATTGTAATACTTTAATATGTTCAGGAACTAGGGAAATATACATGTAAAAATGTTGGTATGAACTTGGTCGCATGGTAGGGCTTTCACTTTTTCAGCCTGAGCGTAGTAAAAGAGAGGTTAAGGAAAAGGGGGAAAAAAAGAAAAGATCTCTAATAGAGGAGACATCCAACATCCAGGCATAAATGGAAAGTTTTAGATTTGCCAAAAGTAAAAAACAAATAAAAAGCATGACTTTGTTACCGTGCACTGTCACCCTAAGTTTCCAAGCCTGTTTAAGACTGCACCCTAGAAACAAAGAGTTCATAAATGTTAAATTAGACAGACTTTGCTCTGTGATGCAAACCATGGCTGTGACCTAAAGCAAGAATATACAATGCCTTTCAGTTAGAGAGTCTGTCACTCTCATTCCCTTTGATGCTCTTCGTTCACTTTCAGGAAGATAGCACAGGGAGTTCAGGTTTGTGGCCTGCTCCCCTGTTGTCCCTCATTTTACAGGCACTGAAATCCAGATGAAACCTCAAGCTGCACAAGAAACACACACACACAAGAATCCCGCTCGCTTTCATCAGTAACTTTTTCCTTTATGAAAGTTTCTATCAGAGAGCCAGTGAGCCTTATTATACAGTCATCCAGCTCTAGTTACCACATAGCCATTCAAGATGAAGCACTATAGAAACTCTCATAAAAGGTTTCTTCATCTGAACGAATCCTCACCAAGGTCCTTTCTTCCTCCTGCTTTGAGGTGCTGCAGGACTGAATGAGTCTCTATGGGCACACTAGCTCCTGCAGATCACAGGGGCCTCGGTGGCCCCTCATAACCTTCTCGGTTATCTTTACTCTAGCAACAGCACGGCTGTAGAGGCAGAGAAAGCTGAGTCAGCAGTCTAGACCTATCATCCCTTTGTTAGGCACCTGTCCATGAATAGTAGCTGTAGGCCTACCTTTACTCACCCACTAGCAAACTTGTTTCTCTGTTAAAATTGCATACGCTTAAAAACATTGCTGGAGCTTCTGGTTAAAGGTAGTGGAAAACTTTCGGTCTTTCCTGTAATTAAAAATAGCTAAGAACAGCACGGGAAACCAGACTTGGATTTGGTCAGAATTACCCAAGAYGTGTGCTGTGGAAGGCTCCCCCAAGAAGAAAACGAGATAGTTCATGCATTTCTGTCCCTCATTGAGGGACATAGCTGGACCATTAGTAATGTATCAAGGACACAGGGCATCTTCAGAGACCTGTGTAAGATGGGATACCTGGTTTGTTCAGTGTTCATATCCTGACTGCAGCTATGTTGTCTGGTCTTCGAGAAAGGTACCAAGAGCAGTAATATTGATCTTTGGGACTTAAGGGAACCCACTCAGCAGAGTTAGAGCACTTGGCAAAATGTCTGGAGTTCTCTGTGCTAATGYCCCTTCTGCAGCTGGCAGGAGGAAAAAACTGGAGATGAATTACTGGTCTTAACTTCTCTAATTAAGGAAGAGCTGGAGGGAATATATCATGGGCAGTAGGAAAGAAACTGAAGAGAAAGAAATTTTTCTGGTTTATGCTTCAAATGATTCATGATCTGCAATACATTATATGCAGTCCTGATTCAACAAGATTCTTAGGCAAGTGTATTGCTTTAACTTGTAACCTTCTCTGAAAACTATGAGCAAATTGGGTAGTGTTTCATTTCAAAATGAAAGACTAATTGAGGACAGAGTTTAGACCCAAGAGCAACTATGTCTATTATATTGTTTTCATCAGTTTTTAGAAACCCTTTTCTCATTTCAGTCATTTATGCTACCTTGGTAGCTGATGCATTTCACTGGAAATAAATATTGACCTGTCTCTCAGGAGAGAAATAATTTCATTATGTAACAACATAGTGTAACAACAAGCTTGTGAAATGTAATAAAGTTTTAAGGGATGCAGAACTCACAAACAGAACAGAACTAATCTACTCTCAGTTGTGGTGTTATCAGTGTCTCTCATATATAAGTAACGTTTATGTGGCATTGGTCATAGACCAGCCAACCTAGAACACAATAAGATTAATATTTTCCCTTTTTTTGGTCATAATTTCTGAAAACCTGATATCTTCATGAAGAATGCTTCAGTTCAGCACTGCTAAAGGGWAAAGCATCTACCTATGTCATATATATCACTCAAATACAGTTATTTCTTGGGAAGAACATAGCATGTAGTGAAAGACACAGGACACTGCACAATATTTTGTCATGAAAAAGATGAGGAAACAACCGATGGTTGGCCAGAGAGGAAGAATTTAGAGACAAAATTCAGGATGAACATAGAATGGAATTACTTATATTTAACAAAAACATAACTATGACACTGGGATTGTAATCCATATTCTTGGAAGCAATAAGTGCAGTGTTCAAAGATGAGAAGTGGTCAGGAATCATGAAGGCTGCCAMTGGGTGTGCAAACGCCTTGTCTCATAGCACACTGACTCCTGTTTTCTTAGGAGGATAAAGGCCCCATATTGCCGTGGGCTTTTAACCTGAGTCCCAGGTCAAACCCCTACTGGAGTAGGAAAGCACTGCAAGGAAGGGTGTCTTGTTTAAATTGCTAATGTCATTTTCAGGAATATTTTAAATTTACATATCTCTGCCTATCAGCTAAATCTCCTAGCCTCAGCAAAGGTGTGAAGGGTAACAGTATTGTTACTCGGAGACCTGTTTTTTTAGATCCCCAAACAGACTTCAGAAGATCTAAGAAACATTGAAGAAGCCTAAACAAGAGAAGAAGCTGCATTTTGCTTTGCAAAACAAAACAAAACAAAAAAAACCCACTTTTGTAAGAAATAAAGCATTACACTTGGGTTTTCATTTAAACATGATTTCTGAAAACTATTCAATAAAAAATTAGAAATGTTGATGCACAGAAAAATGACAACTGAGAAAGAAATATATAAAAATATCCAAAGGATAGCACAGGGAACTAAATGGGGGGAAATTACTTTCGCTTTGGAGAGAGCATTATGTAGGCAAGGCAATTTTATTAACACGGTTGGATAAAATATAAAGGGTTTTCCTAATCTCAGAGACTTCAAAAGAGACTTTTTGGAGACAATATTAATATCAAAGCCAKTTGTCACTATTATAAAAATGTTCTGTGCTCTTCATTAGTCACAAATGATCCCCTCGACTCACAAAAAGGTACTCGGTAAATTAAAAGCTTTTATGTAACACTCCAACAAAAGTTGAATGACTCCAGAGTTAAAAGGCAACTCTTATGTCTGCCAATATTCAAAGTGGTTCCCAATTTCTTCCTTTTCTAAAGTAGCAATTTCCTTAGGGTATTTATTCATTTATAGATCTATTAAGAGTCTGATTAGGAACGGACGATTAATGAAATGCTTTGTCACTCTGACTTCTTGCAAGCAATCATTAGAGGCCTGATTTTGCATTACGGGCAGCCCGCTAGCGCCATGTAAAATCCCTCCAGAGGATAAGCAGGTCCATCCATCTCCAGGGCTGAGTGAGGCCCAGGTTTATGACTGTGTGAGGTCAGAACAGTAATTCCTGGGGCTGCATMCCCTTTCTAACACATTATGTCTAAAGCACTTCAAAAGAGTTTGGTTGCCTATCGCGATAGGCAGAACGTAGCTCGTCCCTCTAGTGGGCTGCCTTGCACGACTCTTAATCGCTGCTTAATTGCAGTCTCACGCCGCTGAGCCTAATGGGAACTCCTCCCCGACTCGCRCGGTGAAAGACTGGAGGATGGGATTATGGGATTTTCTTCATGTACATTGGAAAATATCACACGTGGTGTAGCGAATGTATCACGGCTTGCTAACTGTTGAATGCACACGGTAGTTTGCTTGAAACAACAGCCACGCTACTTCGAGATTTCTTTCCACTGAGCTGTACATCATCTGAGGCCGAGATTGGCGGACTAAGGATTTGCTGTTGTTTTTCATTGTAGTGATTTGTATTTCTGTTTTCAGACAGTGCTGCTGATAGCACCTCTCCGCCTCTCATATCTTTGCTTTGCGGCAAGGTTGGTGGAAGAACGGTGGATGCAGCACTGAGGGCCAGAATTTCAGAATTTTATGCCTGCTCTGATACTGATTTGCCTCACGACTTCAGTTAAATCACCTTGCCCCTTAGTGCCTCAATTTTTCTGTATATAAAATGGGAAGAGAAATGGTGGGCTAAGGCTGAATTAATACCTTTAGTCTGCAATAGAAAGGTAATAAAGTAGTACAAAGTATTAATTATTATATTATCTCTCTCTCTTTTTAATGGATTTATATTTAATTCAGTTACAGAGAGAAGCTTTGTTCGCATAATAACATTTTCTACTGCCTTTGAGGCTCGGAGGAGCAAGCTTGTGGGAAGGAAACTGGTGAGTGTTTGAATTTAGAAATGCTGCTAGTTTCGGTGTATTTAAAATGCTGTTGAAGTCGGGACGATTTAAATGTGTGAGATTTCAAATGCCTCATTGACACACATCGCAAATTCCTTCATTGCCTGAGGGAGCTACAGCAAAAGGAAAAGTTGGAGTCTTTTAGTTTCACAGTTAAGGCGGCTTTTTTTAAAGGGAGTTAATGATGGAGCGTTCGCCTGCGTGGTTGTAACAGAGCAATCTGTCACTGTGAGAAGACTCCTGGGGTGACTACCAAGACGTGTTAACTAGCCGCAGTACCTCCAGCGTACGCGACCCGCCGTTCGCCCTGGTGTTGCAGTGTGCTCTGGCCAGCGTCCTGTGTGAGCAACGTGGCTGGATCCACATTTCAAGGAGAAACATGGGCCAAGCTCGGCTACTGAAAATTAAAGATAATGGAACTGTGCTGATTAATACAAGTTGAGGATCTGCCCAATATTTTTTTTTTCTTTTTTTATTCTTATCCTAAGCATTCAGCTGATATTGCCGTGAATGGAGGTCCATCTGTTGTGTTTAGCGGTGGAGCTGGCAAGGCGATGTGATGTGCTCCCTCCCCACATCCCCTTCATTGCACACCCCCCAGCTTTTGGCCCTCGGGACATATTGTAGGTACATACTCATTGATCTTTGCTCCATATGATGACAGATATAAATTTGCTGCCACTGCACCTTATGCTAATGTTCAAATGAAAATGAATAGTACACATTGCAGCGCATCAGGTTGTGCTTTACCTTCCTATGTTCTCTATGCATTTATTTGGGAATATGCTGGTGACACTTGTCTTCTGGGCCCATCTTTCTATCTCAGTTCCAGAACAGCATGAGATTTTGATGTATATGAGCTCCTCTACATTAGGACTTGAGTTTCTTATGAAGTAACCAGCATCTACAGGTCAGAAAAAGCTGAATCAGGACCATAGTATATGCCATGGCTAGAAACAGATACTTATTTCAGAGCTGCATTTTGTGTGTAAAGGAGACCATAACAGTCTTTTAATTATGCTGGATTGGACATGATATTCCCTGACTGTGCCATTCAAGCCTTTCGTGACAGCAAATACTAAAACGGATGCACTGGATATTTGGAACAAGAAAAACCCAACATGAACAAGCAAATTTATCTCCTAACTTTCCACCTTCGTTTAGTATGTAATGCAAGTGTAAATGACATACAGCTGGAGGAAGCGTATCTCAAATATGTGCATATATCAAAAATATGCAGTGACCGTCCATGTAAAATTCTCTACCACAGTCAACAGCAAAATCCTCCATTTGATTCACCAAAGCCAGGACTTCAGCTGATGTCTATGTACAAAAAAAAAGCCAAAATTAGAACTGAAATAAATGTGGTACAGCTAATATACTGCTTCAGCTTCCAGAGGATGACACAACCTGTGTATCTATTTTTTTTTTTTAAAAAAAATTTTACTTAGAACAGGAATGGATAGTGTGGAACTGCAGCTACTGGTTGTGAATGATGTATGAAATGATAACCCCTACCCGGATCACAGACAGAGAATGCAGACGGTACTTTGTAGCAGCGCCAAAATGCAGTCATGTCCAGCTTATTCTGTCCTAGATTGCTTGGAGCCAAGACTAAACATCCTAATACTCTCTTAAACTAAAAAAGTAACCACTCTTAAATGCTCCCAATCTAACAAGTATTTTTACCATTCCCCCCCCGAGGCCTGCAAGTCAGTATTTTATGTATACTTGTTCACTTTTAGTTCCCATAATGTGTGCATTCGGGCCCCAGTCACAGCTGCAGCTTCTAGATGCTGTAATGGTGTACTCCTGCCTTTGTAACCTGAAACTCAGACTCAGTAGATTCTCATGGGATCATTTCTACTTTGCTTCTTTCATGATCCTGTTCAAAGACCATGATTTTCTATTCACGTTACACTGCTCCATACCCCAAGAAATGAATTGTTTGATGTGCAGCAATTAACAGACTCTTTCTTTATCTGGAATTATGTCCCTTATCCTACAGATATCAACCTCAATGAACTCATTTACTTTCCATCTCTCTCTTAAGACCCTCTTCTAACCACCTTTCACTATGTCATCCCAATTTCCCAGTTCTTCCTCGTGGCACCGTGTTGTTTCCTTGTCCTGCCCTCAAACACCCTCTTGCTCCAGGTGACCTTTTGTGGACCATCCATCTACTCTGTGTTCCCACCTGAGCTTTTTGGCCGTGGCTCAGTAAAGGAGAGCATGTGCCATGGCTGGTTTGGTGCTTTCTGCACGCTGACCGATCGGTCAATGCATACATGTGTATTTGCCAGCAGGCTACTACCAAGCAGCAGGGATGACTGGTGATATTTCTGTCTTTTTCTCAAGGGAATCATTAGAAAAGGTCCTCTTCTCTGCCCAGCTACCAACTTCCACATGCCTCAGAGGAAATGAGGCCTCTATCCTGTCTCAGATGTGACTGAAATGGGTAAGTGTGACTGCCAAAGACAACTTGATCATGCAATTTTCTCTTTACTTAGTTTCCTCAAGAAAGACGGATCAAATTGCAGGATGGTTTCGTCAATGGGGCTTTGAGGAGAGGATCAAGGACCTTTATCATTTTGCCTCAGGTTTCTACATCACCCTTAATCCAACATACCTAGTTATATTCTATGTCTACTGACACAGAACTGATACAGGGTGTTTGTATAAGACCAAGTATTACTGAGCCCTGAGCTCTGCTGGGACTTCCGCATGTCACTGCAGTACAATTAAGCAAAAATAACCTCACAGAAAGTTTCTCCAAACTTTAACACATGCCCATACCTGAAGGTGAAAAATATATTACAGTCCTTTACAAAATTGCCCATAGTACCTTGGAAAGAAAAGTAACATTAGGGGGAAACATACATTACCTCCCTCTTCAGTTTTCCCAGTGCAAGTTTTCGTAGCGCTCCAGATCAGCTCATTGCCTGGCTGTTAGCATTGCTTAACTAGTGAAATCATGCTCACTTTCTTGAATCCAGACATACTTAATGCCTGTTCACACACCACTTGGTTGAGGCTAGCTTCCGTTCTAATGAACATATCAAAGCAATAGCTCAGAGCTCCCCGTATTTCCAAAAAGCATATGTTAAACAATGTAAGCAAAGAGAAACCGTAGCAGGCTTCGCTTGTCCTAACAGTCCATCTGTTTCCTACTCCCCACTGAGCACATCTCTTTTCCTGGTTCCCTTTCAGGTGCACTCTTACCTTATGTAACGCTCTTTTTATTGGAGATTCATGCTGTGACCCTGTCAGAATTGCTACAGCAGGGGTGACCTCGGTAATGACTGTCCACAGCCTGCCAAGCTAAGTTGGTCAGTGTTAGCTGATTAAACTTTTAACAACATCCCCTGTGCGATAAAGGGCAAAATGACAACTTTGCCCATCGTCAAGGTGTCTGTATAATAAACTAATTAGTAAACCACACAGTCTGTGGAGCTTTTAATGAGTGCTATCGTCTGGCCTCTGTAATAAAAACCCAGCCTGCCCCCTTTTGGGATTCAATTAAGGCACAGACTGTCATATGCTTGGCCTGGCTGATCAATGAATCCATTCCGACCTTTGTCGGAGCTGTTTGCAAGGTCAGTAGCAGGAGCGAGGGAAGCCAGCCTGGTGCTGGGGAGACATACCCAACAGCACCCGACAGGCACCAATATCAGTTGTTAATGTCCTCCTGGTCATTTGACATCAGCAGAAGTTTCTCTCACACAAAGGTCAGCTGAAAGAGAATGTAGCATATATATATATATATATATATATATATTTATATATATATATCTCATATACTGATATTTCTGAACAGAAAGGTTCCTCTGTTATTTAAAGTGCCCATTAATTCTTTAACGTCTGTGTATAAGTAAGTACTTTTGTTTTTTCTTGCACCATAGTGTGTTATCAAATGTTTGCTCTCTAAACTGTATTTACTGATATGCCCCAGATGCATAAACAAATCAAACACGAAAGAGTATCTCTAATTCATACAGTGCACATCCCTTTCAGGTCCTTGCATACAAATAATACTTATCGCTGTACAATTCCAGAAGGGATTTATAACCATTGAATAATCTTTATGACACCACAGTGTAAAAGTAAAATGTTTTAATTTTACAGATTGGAAAACTGAGGCAATGATCAAATTATACACCCAGATGGGGCAAAGTAGGCATCTTTAAAGTAAGGGTTTTAGTTTCTGACTTTGTCCTGAGGAGGATAAACAGGAATTGTGAGCCTGGTACAGAGGAGGGAAGGCCAAAAATGCCATTTATTGTCTAATCCGACCAGTGACTGAAAATCTGAGTCCTGGTGAAGTTTTTAGATAGGTCTTCAGTCCACAGGCACACTGCCAGCACAGTAGAGCTGAGGATGCAAAGAGCATTATTTTTTATTATTGCTATAGGTATTGGTTCCTGTCTTTCTCCGCAGACCTCTCAGGTAACACTTCCTTCAGCAAACGAGACAGCGCAGCATTAGATATTGTATGGCAGGGCCATTAGAGATTGCATCCAGTCATGAAATGTGTATGCAGCTCTATGAGCAAAATGGGATGGAATTTGTGTCTTCACTCTTCCCAGGTGAGAGTCTTAACCTCTAAAAAAGTGATTTTTCTCTTTTGTTCTCTGCTTCGTTCACGTGAAAGGAATAACTTGGTGATTAAGGAGCTGTCAGAAAGGTGATTTTTAACTCCCGCGATGCAAAGGAAGGAGAAAAAGTGTGGTCTCAACTGTCCTGCTGATTCAGAAACTGAGCAACCGACAAAGGCAGAATCCGTATGAATCTCTAGCAAGAGACAAAGTTCTGTTACTCTTATGAAACTGAAGACCAGAAACACAGTATGATTACAGAGATACAAAGTTGATGCCTAGTATTTGCATTCCTGCTATTTATGCTACATTAGAGATGGAAGGCAAAGTAAATGCAGAAATATGCTTTTCCTAATTTGGGCAAAATAACACTTCACATTGCCTTTCCTATGACAGCAAGCATGGAGTTTAGCTATAGGCTTTTAGTTATAAAGAATAAAAAAAAGAGACCTGTCTGCTTTTTTTTTTTTTTTTTTTTTTTTTTTTTTTTTAATTACCGTACCACAATGCCTCCTCCCTCTGTCTTCTCTCTTACTAGAGCTGCTATTTACAAAGACCGATGGTGTTAAAGATGCATTTTTTTCTATAACAAAACCTGCTAAGCAGGATCTCCTACTGAACCTGCTTCCTATTTCCTATCCTGGTGCTAGGACATATAACATGATGCTATAGGTTCCAGTATGGCTTTAGTACCTCTGCTCAGCTCAGTTTGTGACAACTAAATCACGCCATGAATCTAGTTCTGTGCAAACACATGGAGAAAACAGGTATATATATAATCACAGAATTAGTTCAAGCAGCGAATTATAGATGTTAGTAAGAGCTTTTTGTCACCAGTCAGATCTCTAGTACCTTCACTCCTGTAGGGCAGGATACCTCGCTARGGCTCAGGAGTACCATGAAGTATTCCTTCAGTTATTGCCTCAAAATCACAGAGGAAAAGATGCTCACAGCCCAAGCTGGTATACAAAGTGGAGGACAGTCTATGTACTAACTAGTAGAACATAATTGTGCATTTCTCAGGCTTATATGGTTAATTTTGCTGGAGCAGGCCATGCTCTACATCGGTCTACCAATGTGCCAACAAGTTGCTTGTATTTGGTAYACACCCTGGTCGATGACACATTTTTCCTCTTTCCAAATGCAGCTACAGCAATAAGTCTCAGAATTTAGCCTGTTAAGRTCTTGGAGAGTGCAAGGAGTCACTCAAAGGGGAGACTTATAAAGGAAAACTAGAAAAAAGAAGAAAAGCAAAGACTAACTTACTAAAAATAARGCTGACAACTTTTTTTCTTAATTTCAGAATTCAAGGAGAAAAAAAACACTCTTAATTATTGTGATTTTTTTCGTTCTAATTTTTTACGCAAGTCATTCRGCATTTCAAACAGGAAATGGCTCATTTTATACAATACTAATATATTGTTTATTAAAACTAGCAGAGTCAAATCCAAGTTTAAATCAGATTTAAGACAGACTGGTATTTACATGTCTCCTTGAATTTTTCATGGAGGACATTCATTGTGCATTGCTGAACATGGCTACAGGGTGCTGGAATCTGTTCCTTTATGCTCTGTAATTTTTTCAAGCAAACAGAAATCTGTGACAAAGTTACATAGTTTGATAGTTCCAAATGTTTCTCTGTACTCTTGAACCAAACCTCAGATCTTTAAGACAGGTTATACTCCCAGTTATGTCAATACAGTTTTATCAGCCTCAAGACTCTATGCATATGTATAGGTGTACTAATAGATTAAATGCTTTTGTGGACAAACTTTGACAATTTTATGAAGAATGGGATAGTGGTAAAATTAAGATGTACAACAGAGAGATGTACAACAATTAATGGAAAAGAAAGTGATATTTCTTCTGYCCTTGCTTGAAGAAAGATCGTTACAACACAGTAGGAATGGTAATGTGTAAGGAAAGAATACAYCATGTCTAATTTGCCAAACAGTCTCCTTAAAATATTCGGAATATTATTTACCTTTTTATTGTGCCTTAAGAATTGGAAAATATTTTTAATTTGAGAGAAAATAAGATTTTATATTGTTTCATTTATTCATTTCCCAGTTTCTCAGCTTTCCCTTTGTATTAGCTCCTGATTAAAAGTCCTCAAATACACAAAACTGTCTTGCAGATTTTTCAACTCAGACCCCAAGTTAATCTGAATTTTTAAGATGTCTCAGTGAAATACACTGCTAGCTTTGGCCTATTTTGAACATTATTTCCCCTGGGTTTGCTGATGGCTGGAACAGGACAGGGTTGTACTATGGACTCATAAATGGAGCGTTATGCAAGAAGTCATCRTGGGGCTCTGCTACATATGTTTCAGCAATAATGTGCGGTAGTAGACTTCTTTTACCATTTTGACTTATGGGCTGATGATATTACCATGAATACAGATCTGCAACACTAGTGTACCCACCACTGGAGACAGAAAGGAGGTTCTCAAAGTACTCGAGGTTGCTRCTGTACCTGGTCATTATTCATTGGGATCTTTCTTTCCTAGTCCAATGAAATCTGTCTCTTTACAGCTGTGAGGGCTTTACAGCTGTGATGACTGAATAAGATAAACCTTCTAGCTATTCTTTTCCCTTGCAGTGCACAATAATGAGAAATGTTTTTGTGGAAACTGAGGCACAGTAAAGATCAATACTGTAACAATATTCCATAAGCAAAAGAGTTYTTTATTACACCCCGAAGGGGCATTTTGCGTAGGCCCTGATTCTGTTGTGGCTATGCAAGATGTAGCTTATCCACAAGAATGCTCTACCCACCAAGTGCATCTGGGGCAGGCAAGGTAGGTGGCATTATGCTTGCTCCATGCACACACTCGCTAGCACAGCAGACGTGACAGAGGTAGCAAGCCTAGCAAGAACACCCTGATTGGGAAAAACAGGCAAAATATTTTAGCTAAATATAGATTAGATGAAGTCCTGAAGCTGCTCCGATTTTTCAGAAAGGCTGGATAGCCCTGCATGGCACTGAGGTGGCTCATCCRGTGGAGAGCCATGCAAATTCAAAAGACGAACATAATGTATGTTGTTAAAGTGACTAGAAGTTTGCTTGGTGGTGTACACATTTCTCTCATTTTCTCCTTTCTTGGACAGATATTCAGTTTAAAAAGCTAAGATTTGATCTTATCTGGCATAAGATCCTATGAGCAGGTATATAAATTATGTGTGGGAGTGTAACCATGAAGCTCTTCATGTCTCTGCTTTTACTTAAATTAATATTGTTTAGTATTTAGTGTAGAGGAGTCACCAGGAATTGCAGCTAGGTAAAGGACAGAAAATAGAGATCGAAAAGTAGCAAACAATTGTAATTTTAAAATATTCTCTTCACTCAAGTATTTCAAAAAAACTCTGAGAGAAGATTGCTCTCATATATCTACTGATAAAATCAGAAAGTTAAACTTTTTCCCAAGTCAGCTATTGCTTCTTACAAGTGAGCTCCAGACTTTTATTACTTGGGTTTCAGTATGAGGGAAGTGCTCATAAGAGATTACTTTCTTAATCAAGGGTTTATATACAATTCTGATTTAGCATCCTTGAAATTTCACCAATCACAGTCAAATTATATTAATCAGTCAGATTTTTAGCTCCTTTGAAATAATTCTAAATGCAAGAGGCTGTGAATCTGTAAATCTTTAAGAATAAAATGGACTGCTAAAGAAGATTTGGGTTAAGATTTTCACTGGTATATGAGCATACGTACTAGCARTTGCATTTCTGCTGACAATGGAAGTGCCTAGTAAAAATTAACTATTTAAACTTCATACTAACTCAACAGTACAGAGCCAGGCAGGCAGGATCACTGTTATCTTCTTAAAATGGAGATACTAAGCCCAGAATTTTCATAGGTTTGTCAACATTTTTCTGCCCCCACACTGAGTCATTGGTAGGCCCGATTTTCAGAAGTACAGAACATAATCCAGCACAAATCTGTAGTTCAAGAAGCTGCTCAGAGCCCACAGAAAAACCATGACCTGGAGATGAATCTGAAGTTTGACCTTAGTGATTTACCCAAAGCCAGCTAGTAAAATATAATTAACGTAGAAATAAAAGTTAGTGACACTGTTCTTTTTTTAATACTTGTTATGTATTTGTATTGCACTAAAATTGAAAGTACTATGAAGAGCAAATCACCTCCCAAAGACATTTTTTTCCCTCGTGCAGTTGAAACATGATTACATGCTGTTGCRGTATCTCACTTGAGACCCACAGCTGCTGGGAAGCCACCTGGCCCAAATTCCAGGTGTTGCAGGGGGGAGCCTTTTGCAGGGTAAGCAATGATTCGACACTGCACTGTGATCTAACACAGGATTTTAGCGCATGCTTAAGGGGAGCTTGAGAATGTGCTTAAAATCAAATGTCCTGTACCTAAATGTAATTTTAAGTGCTTATCCCAGAATCCAGGCCCTAGTGCATAAATTTGGTACATGTATCACGCACAAACATCATGCGTATCCTTTTGTGCAGTAAGGGAGCAAAAGGCATTGCTGAATACCCATATTATAGAAAATAAGTATATCTGTCAGGCAAAAACACCCAGCTTTTTTGACATGGGTGGAAGGGAAAGAGCATTTTCCCGAGCAAGTCTTAGCAGCCTCCCTTGGACCCTGACGCAGGCGCTAGGTGCAGGGCTAAGCTGTGCCCCAGGAAAGCGGTAGAGGCATCCCATGTGCTCCAGAGCYGGGGCCTCGAGGAGGAAGCCTCCTTCCCTTGCCTCTGCGATGAGCAGCAGATTATTCTTTTAAGAGTCTCTCCCGTCTACTGTTTAACCGCTCTCACTTTCTTCTGAGCTTGCTCACAAAGCCTTTATCTTATTTGTCAATGTTTGATATTAAAATAAAAAAAGGTATTAATCTCTGCAGTGACCTTTCAGCTTTATTTCTCCTGGAAAGGGATGCTGCATCTTTTGTAAGTAAGGCAAGATATTATGCAGCATTCAAACATATGGCTTTTATCCAGTTAATCATTGTGCATTACCTGCTTTCATCAATGTTCAGAAACTTAATTCCAGGATTACTCATCCCCCCAAAAAACCTAAATAAGAAAATCAGAAGAATAGACCCAAACAATAGAACTTTTATACCAGGATAATTAGAAAAGGAACCTATTACCCAGGATTATAATTACTGACTAACATATTAAATGACCTTTAACATTTACCTTAAGCCCTAGATTTCTAGAAAACCAGCAAGGTTATGAATGCCATATTAGTAATCTTTAATCTTTATTACTGCTGTGGACAGAATTTTAATGATTTTTAAATAGGCAGCGGTCACTAACATATCCCTATTAAAATAAAAAAAATCTCATAAAAAATTAAATGGATTAAGACTTCAAATGTACCATCATCAAAAGTATTATCTAATTATGGAGTTCAGTGAACAGGCCAAGTGAAATGGTTGGTAATATTAGTTACTTACCACATGGGAATGCCCGGGATTTATGCACAAATAGATTCTGCTTCTGTTGCAACATAGTAATTAAGAATTTGTCAGGGAAATTTGACCCTCTAGGGTAGATATTACTTTGTAAAATAAGAATGGCAGAGCACTAGTCTCCTTGCTGCACATAATTTAACTTGATTATTTATACATCAAAGGGAGTCTGCAGTGACTGCAGTATAATATTTAAGTAGAGGGATATTAGAGAAAGAAGCATCTAGTGAAATCTTTTTCCCAAATCTCCGTGAGAAAATAGGGGAAATTTTCATAAAGCATTTCATTTTGCATATAAATTGGTGCCTAGATTGTGCCTGTGAATTTACTGCTGTCAAATTTAATTTTTCTTTAATTCTTCAGGCCCAGATGTGAAAAGCTCTGTGTGCAGGCTGCAATTTTCAATGCTTACAGGTAGCGCCCGGATCGATAATGTGTCTTTATGAGAAATTACCGTTAATGTTATTGAGTATGCATTTTGCTTTATAGGATAATAAGGCAATATGAAATGCCAATTCATTCATTAGGAGAAAGCTAAATGCTTAAATGAAATGGGTGACAGGTCTGAAAAAAGATGTAGTTGTGGGCAGGAAGTCAAGAATGGATTTTTAACGACTTAATACCAAAAGGTTTTTACCACTTATTTGCATTTGCTTCCTATAAACAATATTAACTTTAAAATAAAACTGCTTGAATATTTAAGTTTTCACCGCTGTACGTGGTTCTCCTTGAAATGGCTATTCGGAAATGCTCGATTTCTGGGAACCTCTCTGGCTAGCCTTTTCAAAGGCAAATAAATTAACTCATCTGATACAGAAATTAAGATAAAATTCATTTAAATAGACAGGCATAAAGTGAGACCATTGTGGACATGGTCATAAGCCAGAGGTTGTTACGTGAAAAAGGGAAATTTTCTTAAGCTCTCTGTTTTAAGTACAATGTACTCTCGCCTCAGCAAGGTAAAAACAGTAGGTATTGAAAATAAGACCCTAATGATTTGCCCAGTGATAAAATTCCACCATTTTCAAAACGCACTCTAATTTGGTGATTATTGCTCAGAAAAAAAGGCCACAATCTCCTCAGTGTGTCATATTATAAAAACTTAGTCATTGTTGTGTGAAAGTTTCTTCATAAAACAAGAAGTCAGTGGTTTCCTAGATCCATTCAGTGTCCAAAATCATGGCCATATGAAGTTCATGGACTTWTCTGTGAAACTTCAGTGAGGTCTTTCATCCCAAAGAGTCTGAAATCATTTTGTGTTTTACAATTCTCACCATTGTTTTTTATTTTCTCAGTACTTTATCTCACGAATGGAATTCACTGAGCGCAGGCTGYGCCAGTTGGCCCTGAGAGACTGATCCAGGGCACAGGAGAGTTGGTGGAAGCTTTCATTTACTCTACCAAAGATAGGATCAAAGCCTGCAGGAGTCRCTTTTGGTGATTCACTCCACCTAGCAGTAGTGCTGTCTGCTGGCATCYTTCCGAGGCTGCTTTCCCATAAGCAACACTCGCTGGTAGAAGCCTGCCCACCATGCAAAACCTCCATCAAGCAAGCAAGTTACCCTACAAATGTCTGAGTTAAAATTCCAGTTTTRCAGTCCTCATGGCATTTATTAGGATGTAACACAAGGCAGGAGAAAGATGGAATTCACAAGTTTACCCAGGGAACCACCTTTCAGGTGCTCCAGATTTCCTCACTCCCAGTATACAGCATTGCTCCAGTTACTACAAAGTTGCATTCTAAAACTTAATACTGAGGTTTCCAAGGCTGCTCATCTTTCCAGAGGGATCTGAGTAACTGTTTCCCACTTAATCATGAGAGTTAGGTATTAAAGTCATGAGAGTTAGGTATTCAAATTCCCCAGAATGTCTTAAAAATGACTGTATAAAAGGTTTCATTTGATGTTTTATGRATTCAACATTTGTGCTCTGTAACAATAAATAAGATACTTTATTCACTACAAGCACCTTAAGACAGGGGGTTTGAAAGCAGAGAGCTTATTATTTTTTTTCTTTTAAATAGCTCACACTGAAAAAACAAAGAGCAGACACCAGAAAAACCTTTAAAGTTTTATTTGTATTTCAATTTTAACTTGCAAAGGCTGCTTTTCCTAAACTTTTTCCCTGTTTTTTTTCCCTAAACTTTTATGTAGGACTTCTTTCTTTCTTTCCTTTTTTTTTCTTGACCTTCAACATCTCAAACTACAAAGACAAGACTTTCTCTAACACCGTTTGAATATATGGTATTTTCCTTTTAAGGAGCCTTCCACTGATTTTTATCCTTCAGGGATCAATGGTTCCTTCAGTTCCATAATCTGACAAGTTACAGTAAAAGCAAAAGGCCTCCRTATCTAGAGTAGTAAGTTAATGTGAGTAAGATGGCAACGGATGTATTTTCACACTGAACTCACAACAGCCTAAGGAGAGCTTTAAAGTATCTTAGCCTAAGTCTCTCTCTTTGGARGGAATGAGATAGGGGAGGAACTTTAGTATTATTGTTAATCTGTATTACAAAAGCACCTAACAGCCTCTACTAAGTTCAAGGCCCCATTAAAAGCAAGGATGGATAAAACTGGTTCAATTGTGTGTTCTTTTCAGCATAACCTATGAATGCCTTTGCTTTCTGTTTGCAGTCTTTTTGCCACAAAACTCTTGTTAAAATTTAAAAGTGAGCAAAAAGAAAATAATTGAAAATGTTGATTTGTTATAAAGTTAAGCACTGTTACGCTGCTGCCAYTACCTGGAGAAAACAAAATTCATTGCTGAATATTTTGAATAATGTAGTCAGGAGATTTTCATGGGACCCTTTGGTCAATCTTATCTACGTATCACCTTGTTCTTCTTGGAAAGAAGACCCATTCCCTGAGGTCTCTCAGTGTTCCTTTGCACAAAGTACAAATACTCCTTTCTGCTCTGTAGCCTTCAAATGAAAAGTTAACTTTCTTCATTTCTTTGGTTCTGTGAAACTTCTCATTTTGTGTTGCTGACATCCAAACACGCAAACACRATGTTGACCCTTCCCGGAGATGGAAAAACCACCTAGGTGGTCTGCTTGGAGGAGCATCCAACACAGAGACAACATTACTGGGTGCACAGTGGTGAGGAGAGACCGAACAGCCAGAGCAGGCATAGGCATGGCAGATGAACAAGCTGCCATCCAGTCCTGATCGTGCTATAACAGATGCTACAAAACCTGGCTGATGGGTATTTCAGTTACGCTCCCTCAAAGAGAACAGCCCCTGGCAGCAATAATTCTTTATCTTTAAGTTGCCAGAGGTGAAACTGAGGGAAGCAGTGCTGAGCTCCTCATCTCATATCTTTCTCCGACACTATTTTACTCCCTTTAGGGCTTGCTTACTTCCAGAATCGCAATGGTGTCTGAAGTAGGCTGATCATTTAACAGACCTTCACTGCACAAGTGTTCACACACAGGCAACACAGCTGAGGTAAGGCTGTCACCATTTCAGATTTGTTAGAACTGATGCCATAGCAGAGTTATTTTAAACCATAGTTTATCATTAAGCAGGCAAGTGGGTTTTAGAGGAAGGATGATGGCATATATTTGCAACAAGAGTCATGTATTTATACCCATTTTTTCTAGAAAAACAGCAACACATTGTGACAAGATAACTCTAATTTAAATATCTGATCCTACCTCTTGTCTTTGCTACATGGACTTCATGGGCACTCCAGGCACTCCAGTTTGCCTTTCTCACGTCAAGTTATGCCAAAGTCTTTGGCTGGGAGTGGATAACAAGTAGTCTTGGCTAAGATGCTGTGTGTAACCAGCAGACCCCCACATTTGCTTACGTTAAGAAAGAATTATACCACTTCTCCACTTACCATTTATGGACGCACAGTCCATGTTCTTRACCACTTCTTTGACTTCTCCTACTACCTTATCACCGCTGCTTCAAGAGTATCTTCCTCTGCTGCAGCAGGGACTTTGACATTCTAGCTCACATCAAGTCTGCTGTCAAGAGCTCATGATTTGTCCTTTCCTCTGTTACTTTAAATCAAAACATTATTGAACATGTTTACATGACAAACTCCAACARTATTTCTCTGCAAAATACAGTTATCTTTGAGTAATCAGATAGTCCCACTGAAATGAAAGAAGCCAGGAGACTGAGCCTATTAAAGTCTCTGGATGTTTACTCCAAAGAGTTTTGAATCAAAGTTTTGACATTGTTCATTCACTATATATTGTTTAAGGCTCTAACAAAAAAAATTTACAACCAATTACTAACAGTAACGATTGTAGAGGTTACTAATGATCTATTGACTGCAGTGGGACAATCACTTAGATGAGACATTCTTCTCTTCTYGTTGCAAACGTCTGGGTAGTATTGCTAGTCTTAAAGTGGTTGTGCAAGTGATTCCTCTTAATAATCTAATAAGAGCTTTGGGATCCTTCTGAATAAATGGATTTTTAGGTCACATGCAGTCCTCTTATTATTACTTATCTGCCTGAGTACTGTCACCTGGAAATAGGGATTCTCTCTGTTGATTTGGTTTTGAAATAATATATAATCAGTTCAGCTATAGGTCTCAATCATGTCATGGGAAACAAAGCACTATCTGTTATAATATATTAGCCAAATGTATTCAGATGAATGGATCCAACAGCAGCTAACCACAGACAACAAATGTGCTTTGCCCACTTTACTTTCACTAGTCTTTTAAGCCTATAGGGAGGTTTGTGGGGTTAGGGTTTTTTGTTTTGTTTTTCTAACTAAGCATTTGGCCACACATGTAAAATGTCAGGATAATTTCTCTGTCCCATTTGCACAGGTAGTTACTCAGTCTTTTTATGTATTTGTTTTTTAGGACACTGGATGCAGTTTCAAATATCCCTTTACTAAAATGAGGCCCACATTAAATACATTTTCCCCAAAACTATTATTATCTGCTATGTGTATTTAACTGAAAATAAAGCAGCTAGTTTGCGTATGATTATTCACAATTTGTTGAGCACTGATAGCATCCATCATTCTTCTCTCAAGAGAAAACTTGATTCCTACACCAAAAAGCTTATCAACAACATCAAGGAAATTRTATAATTGGCACTAAAAACATCAGCACAACATAATCCCCCAATTATATCTGTGGTGAATTTTGACTGATATTTGGATTAAACTCATAATTTAGGCAAAACAACTCCCATATGTTGGAGAAATTCAAATTTCAATCCTGACTTCACAAATCTAGTTTATAACAGCATTTAAAATACGTGAAACCTAAGAACATTTCAGTGAATACTGAAAATTCTGAGATAGCAGCATTTGTTTTTTTCTTGTTTTAAAAACCAAGGCAAGCTTGATGCAAATACACAGTCCCACTCTTTCCTATACTCMTGTGCCTATTTTTATAAAGTTATTTATTTTTTTATGCTTATGGTGGACATCATCTAGCAATTTTTCTTGTGTGTGCATTTGCACAGCTCCTCTTACAATGAAACCTTCATCCACGACTGGAGCTTGTGAGCGTTGCCCACATAGATAAATATGTTTGGAGAGGAGAAAGTTGCAAGAGTAGTGGACAATATGGAAAGAAATTAAAGGAAAAGAACTTTAAGTTTAGTCTAAGTTTGGGATAGAGCCCTCTTCTACTATAGTGGAGGTGGGACTGTGAAAGGGTTCAGGTGTATCTTTAGTGCCTATATATAGCAAGGAAAAAGGAATAGCAAGGAATATCATAAAGCATTAGATATGCCTTGCTGATGCACCACTACTTGTGGTACGGATGTTCCTTCCAAGATTATTCACACTGATCTTGACCAACCTTTGTGTTGGTTATTTGCAAATGGTCACACAAAAAAAAATTGTTGGCCTGGCTATCTGGTAAGCTGCTATTTTTTATGGGTTAAATTGTCCTCCAAAGGAGGACCAACTRTCTTCCAGATGAGCCAGCACAACTTGGATTTCACGTGAGCCCTCTGTGCACTCTTCAGTGGAGCTTATGCAATCCCACTCACCTTGCTCTGGGTCCCTGGTCTTGACACAAACTAATTTCTACCTGGATAAACATTTGCATCCACATCATGGGGTATTTCTGTAGGTGTTTGCACAGAAAAGAGTAGTAATTATTTTACTGCCTTATTTTCCTTTTTGAAAACGGACTATTTTTCCAGTGAAGAGCAGAACCAATCCCATCCAAACTAAGAAACCAATTATGATTAACCAATGCTAAATGAGGGAAGAACAGCAATAATAATGAACAGGAAAGTAGAGAAGAAACAGCTACAGTGTAAATAAGTTTTTCTAGCAAATTCAACTTCCTTACTGAGACTAGAATGGGAATGTATTTTATATAGCAGCAAGGAGCAATCATGACACATACAGAGCTGTTATCTCATGCCTAGGTTTTATTTATTTATWTATTTACTAGGTTACTGCTCTTATAATGATTAATGAATGTCAAAATAAATCTCTTTATATGAGACCGTGTAGACAAGGACAGCAGCACCTAACCTATCAAAGGAGAGGGAAGAAAAGGTTGTGTTCAGCTGCAGAATTAATCTAAAAAGCCAAGAAATTCACTTTCACTATAAGAAGTAAACAAACAGAAAGTTCTCATCAAACCAACAGCTTCTGAAATTTCTCTTTCTTTCTTTCACAGAAGTGTATCTGGCTTTTTAAACGTCTAAATACTTGCGCCCTTTTCTCTTCTGCTTGACCTAGGAAGCCTAGATCTCCTCCTTTCAGACAAGAGCATCATAGAATGAGATAATGGAAGTTAATAAACACAGAGGAAATAGGTAAAGGAAAGACAATACTTCTTCTGAAGTGAGAAGTGTGTCTTTTCTCATGGCTCATCTATTTTTGAAAAAGGGTTCTCCTCTGCCRAAGCAACTTCAGTTATTAGGAAGTATCAATAAACAGCGACTGCCTTATCAGCTGGTAAACAAACAAGTCGATAAGGCACCCAAGTCCTTTTCCAACTTCTGACTAAAGACAAAAACTGAGTTAAATTCTTATTAATACTCAGGGGTTCTAAACTAGCCTTCATTCAGTCTTAACTTACATAATATAAACTCAGCTCGATGCAATTAAGTGGAGATTTTGGCTTTCACAGGAAGGTTTCACAGGTTTTAATTTATATATTTCAACTTAGGAATAGAGAGTTAAAGGGTCAAATGCATAAGGCACTTAGTCTTCCTTTTATACAACTGAAGCTTGAGGATTTGAGACAACTGTTGGCAGTAATCAAAACTTTTGCTGGCAGGTCATGTGTGGGAAGGGTCTAACTTGACCAACCAAGAAAGCACTGGGATTGGTTTTGGTTGTCGTTTTCTCAGTTATATGGCCCAGAAGGAACTGTAACTTGGTGCTGAGAGAGAAAGGTAATGAACCRAAAACAGTTGTGTTTTCATAGGAAAATTCATTTCTGAAAGTCTCTGGAAAATTTCATTCATTTCTGATAAGTGCCAAAATTTCACAAGTTGTCCRGTTCTGAAGTATCTATTAGACAGCACATTTTGTGTATCAGTCTTTCACAAGATTTTTTGTTAAGCTGGAAGTAGTGCCTACAAAAGTGGACAAAAACTGGTTTTCTGTGCAYAGTTTTGCTACATCTGCTTTTGAAACTGGACAGGGCTAAGAAACATCAAGAAAATGTGAAATAGATTTCCCCCCCCCCCTTTAACCTGCCTCCCCTGACATTCAGGATTTGGGTGAAGGTTTGAATCATCTCCTCTCCATCAACATTTTCACAGATTTGTTTTCATGCTTCTGCAAACCATGTCCCTTAACATTGCTCAAGAAATCAATCACAGCATTGGGAGAGTTGAGAATAGGCTGTTCCTCAAAGAAAGAACTGTATGGAGGAAATGTAATTATATGGAGAAAGCTGTTCTGGGTGGACAAAGCTAAGCAGAGCACTTAGTGTGTGACAAAACATTAAATTGATCTGAGCTATCTAGAGACAATTTAAAATTTCTTCTTGGGATGTTTCCTTTTAAGACCTTATTACTGTAACTCCCCAGCAACTGTATGTCACGATCATGAGTTAGCCCATTCCAATGCGTATTTATTTTCTGTTAATGTTATAACTTAGATAATTCAAAAGGATGGAAAGGGTATGTGGTTCTAGCCCTAAATGTCAACTATGTAAGTGCTTTGACTTTTATTTTCTATTTGCTTTGGTCAGTGTAAATTTCTATGGGTTTTGCTGGTTGGGGGAAGGGGATTTGGAGATGTGCAGTTCTTGGTTATTAATATTTGACTTTGTTAGTGCTATCTGTTTACCGTATGGCTTCTGGAAAAAGATAGGAAATATTAGCTGGCGAGCCCTTAAAATGCATGATGTGTGTGCTCCCTCCGTGTGCCTGCACACTCTTTGCACTGCTGCTTCACGTAGCCTGTGAACTGCCGTGGTGGTGGTGGKGGGGGATGATATTGTTTAACACTGTTTTGGTTTTACTCCATTATTTCACTCCTATTAACACATTTAGATGGTCAAGGGTATTTGAGTAATTTCCACATGCTTTGTACAGRCTGCTTCTTGTGGCATATTTTCCAGAATATTTTTTAAAATATTTTTTTAAAGCCTCAGTTTACATTCMCTCTGGAGCCTAGACATGTAAGTTTTTATACAGATGCCTGGGAATTTAAACAAATCCCATTCACTCCCTTTCTGTGCAGAATGAACTATAGGACAGAGCAGAAGACTGTTGTTATRAAAGAAATCAGGCCAGGCTTAAGATCCTTAGCAGAGCTCCTTTACTTCAGGACTTCTTTTGCCCAAGGCTGAGAAGGATCTGAAGAAAATATTTATGTCTACTAATATCAAGGGTCTGGTACTCATACTTGGAAACATCTGAAATTTGTTCTTATAGGAAATTGCCCTATTTTACAGAAAATTGAAGCTGTATGAAGACTTTTTTTTTTTTTTTTTTTTTTTTTAATTATACATGAAAAATGTTGGGGGTTGGAGGTAATGGCATATTAGAAAAATTAGTTTGCTTTTTGTAGTCACAGGATGATTCCTCACCACCTCTTGCATGAAAAACCAAGAGTCAGAGGGACTTTCTCCTCTAAGGTTTCAGACCATTTACGCTTTCCAGAGCTGTATCCGGGTGCTGACTGTTGACACAAAACTATCCACATACCCACACTGTCCTTCAAGATTTTTTTTAAACCCCCTTTCTTTTTTTTACCACAGCCTCCCCCCCCCCCCCCCCAAAAAAAAGGAAAGAAAAAGGAGGGGGGGAGGAAGACATAGTGTCGGTTGGATTCACTGAAATTCCCCCAAATGCTGCCGTGACTTTATGATTTCGTTGCTGTTAAGGCAACGTGCACGCAGCGTGCAGCGCGGTGTGTGATTGCGCTGGCAAGCCACTGGGTGTCAGCACGAATGTAAAAGCAAGGCAGGGACATCGACATTTCCACCTCCCGTGAATCGCCTCCGTTCACATTCACACCGCGTTTATGACAACGCTGAAAAGCAAATACGGACCTTTCCTGTTCTGAAACACGAACGGGCAGGTAGCCGACTTCGTAAGTCAACTCAGCCTGGACGCTAAAATCCTTCTTCACGCCACATTACCTTTTAGAGCTTTTTTTTTTTTGCCAGCTTTTAAAAGCAGACTATTAACTTAACCTGATACCTTAGTCAGCTAGCAGGTTTGCGCCAAAATCAGAATCAAATCATTATTAAAATGCACCTGGGACATGACAAAAAAAAGAAAAAAATGCACACCTGCATTCCAGGGAGTAACCATTGAGTTTTATTATTCTTACTGTAAAGCTGTATCCAAGTTTTACATGGCTTACACTAGTTTGTTTTCTACTTATTTCAGTAGCACCCACAGATCACGAATAAAGCCTGCTCTGTTCCGCTAGCTGTTATACCAGTGCCTAAGCATCCTGTGCTAACTACAACCTCAAACCCCCTAGAGCTCAAGGGCTCACCATTTGTTTCTTTGAGATCCTACAAAGACAAGAAATCRTCCCCGCTTGCTTTGCTACAATGCTTTAGTCCGTCTTGGGAGGCAGAAAGCGCATGGGATACACAATGCACCCCAAATACCAAATTCAAAACCAGCCGAGTTTGGTTTGAGACGTGAACATTAATATCTTATAGATAAATTATTCTGGGCCCTAGTGCATGTCTTTTTTAAATTGGCAATGAAAATATGATAAAACAAGAAAGAAGAATCCTCTGACACTTCTGCTGAGAGACACATGTATACACATGGAAAATTTGGGGTAATATACTTTCACCTAAAGACTTCTAGAGGCTATAAGTACAGGAAGCAAACTGCTATGTAGTGCTTGAGAGGTAAGCCCATGAAAAATATGAAGCATCTTTATCATCTTCTGCAAGAATCTGGGTGCTCTTGGTTCTCACTGATTTAGGCCTTTACTGTCCCTGCTTTGCATATATTTCTCTATAAGGAAACACAGGGATACTTTAAAATAGAAAACATATAGCAGACAGAGTGGACATGGTCAATGCCTGCTGAGAAAACATTCTTCTCCTTGAGAGGCATGGCTTTCAACATACTGGCAATGAAGTATTAGCTCACATTTCACAGAGTGGCCTGATTTTTAAATATAACTATACTTTATTCATAACGAACAGGAATGCACCAATTTACTCTCTTTTCCCTCTTCCCCTTCCTTCATTGCCCTTCTATGGTGCAGAAGGTCATTTTAATTCTATGCAGAGTTATTTCTCTAAAGATTTTGGTAATTCTGACAAAAGCATCACATTTTACTGTAAAGGCACCCAGTGAGTAAAGCCACAAAGGTTACAGGAGAGCACCAGCTACAACTCTGTTGTTTTCATCTGCATATGAATTGGCAGCTCAGAAGCAAACATTTTCTAATGCTCTGAATTATATAAAACCAGCTTTTCTGACTGAATTTTTGTTTTATTTTTATCCGTAAGAATTTCTTTTTTTAAAAAAAGGACAATTTTAAAAGCTGCAATTCCAAATGCACTCACAGTAATTTCTCCAAATGACAGACATTTTGAAATTGTTTTTTAAGTTCTCTGTATTATAGCAGTACTTGAGGACTAGCATTCATGGATTAAGACCCTATTATGCCAAGTACTGTACAAATGAGAAATAGGAAAAAAAGAGACAGTCTTTGGGCCAGAAATGCAAAAATAGACTAAAAAAAAAAAAAAAAAAAAAAAAAGAAGAAGAAGAAGAAGAAAGAAAAAAGCTAGACATACGGAAAGACAGCAGGTGGGAAAGCGAGGAAAAAGTAGAAGTGTGTTTTTGCATAACAGACAGTTTATCACCTGTTCTGGGACTGTCAGATGATAAAGTATCACAAAGAAAAATTAAAGAGGTATAGAAGGAGGCTAAGAAGCAAAGGCTTTAGTTAGGAGCTTAATGGATGCAGTTCCAGGCCACACAGGAGAAATTATGAGCTGAATTGCTTCCTTTCCTGATCACAAGCCACATAGGTATATTTCTCACAGTAAGAAGAAGCAAACGTTAATAGTGACTGACCTGAAAGAATGACAACTACAGGGCAAACTGAATTAYAACTTACCTCTTTTATTCCTTTCCAGAACAGCTTTACATTTACAAGAGCTCTGCTTCCCACAGACAGGCAACTCTCCTCTGCTCCCCTTGAGATGGCATGAAATGAGATGTGGCCAACTCCTAAGCCACCTGCCCTGAGTTGTGGTGATGGACGGCCAACTCCAGGCCCACCTGCAGTGCTGACACTTTCGTTTAGGCAATCTGTAATACCTCGTTTTCCTGTAAGACAGGAGGCTGTGGCTCCTGAGCTCTGCCAAAGCTGGAAATCAAGGGCTTGTGGTCGGGGACAGAAGAGGTAGACCTGAGGGCCCTGTGGCAGAAAGCAGGTTATAAGTCTAAGTGTTGACTATGTATTGAGCAAGATAATGACATTTTGTTATTAGTATTTTTCCTCAATAAAAGTTGGCTATCCACAAAGACACTAAACAAAACTGTAGTATAATATAAATGAGTTTTTAAATATTTACCAGTGTTAAGTCTGTGGCAGAATGTCAGCTAAGTTTAATGTTGCATTATCTACTTCTAAGAGTAATTCCAATAAAATATCAGTGAAATACTAATTTAAGTGCTTTTTAAAAGCTTGCAGCTTTTTGACATTGTGCATTTTATTTTCTTGGCTTTTGGACTGTGAAAGATTAGTCACACCTGCCTTAAACAGATAAAAGTTCTCTCACAGAGATTTTATTATGTTTCTTTTTCCTATTTGTTCATTTCTTCCTTCCAGAATAAAGACGAAGGATGAGATCCTTAGCTGGCGTAAATTGTCAGAGCTCTGTGAGTAGGGAACAGTGCTATGCTGTTTGCAGAGGTTCAAAATTATGGCTAGGATATGCTGGCTGCTTGGTACACTGAAAACTAGGAAGAAGAGATGTTATTGGATCTGTTGGATCTTTCTCAGCGATGTAYACATATATACACACTGTCTCATTTTACCATTCTTTGACCTTTTGAGGTTATCATGTTATTTAGAAGTGACCATTACTGGTAACTAATTAATCTAATGAATTATTTGTAAGACATTTTTAAGATTTATGCCCCCTCTTCTCTTGCCAGTCCCAAAGACTTTCTTTTAAATGGGATATGTTGACTTAAATTCTGTATCTGTCCAAATARGCCAGGATGACTGACTTTATTGAGTGAACCTTTATGTCTAGTTGCCTACCGAGCTGTGAAAATTACTTGGTCTACGCAAAATTATTGTGTCGAGTGTTCTCTCAGTATCCGTATGTGTGTGTGTACATCAGCTCCAGGATCTAATTTACAGCACTGTTTAACCTGAACTCACTTACTGGCTGCCCCTTGACCAAGTTAACATTTCAAAGTTGGGAGAAACCGGTCATCAAAATATGCTTCCTACAGATAGTTCTGAAAAGCATCTTCTCTTTAGCCCAAAGACTGTCAGCTTTGAGCTGGGCCAAGTAGAAACCTTAGTWCAAGTACCATATAATTAGCTGGTCAACTTTTCAGAATCAAAGGATACTGTCTAGTTTTCACTTTGTGAAAGGTGTTGCCCTGTAACKTTGAGGGGGATCCATTTAAATGTATAAATTGCTGACATCTAGATCTGATGTAGCCATTTAGACTCCTTTTATATCAAATGGAGTGAATTTAGGATGCAAGAATTGGAAATGTCTAAAACAGGTCAAATGAATTACAAGCTAAATGTGCTTACTTCTCTTTACCAAGTAGAAAGGGAGCTGAGGGTGCCTGGTTCAGGTGTAGGAGCCTATGTTGTGGGCAACTAAGGCTAGGTAAGGTGACTGTCGCAGTCTCTATCTTAAATAAACTCACCAAACTAACATTGAATAAGTGTCCTTAACACGGAGACGCACAGCTCAGAATAGCATCTGTGTTTGCTCAACTTTTCATTTCAAATTGAACACTTCAGCGCATCATCAGCTGAACAGAGGAAAAGATAGGCTCTGCATTTGTATATTTTGTGGAAACATGATATTATACTTGAAAATAAAAAATCTTCACGGATGAAATGAAAAAAAGAAAACCTAGACATTCAGGTTAGTATTCTTAAGACATCATGTAAAATGAAGAGGCCTTTTTTTTTTTTTTAGTAGATGTTAGAGGCACTGAAAGGGAACGCATTTGCTATATCCGTCCTATGGAGCAACAAACCGTGTGGACATATCCCTTAAACCTCTAGTCCTCCTTCAGACAGCTAAGGAGAAAGGTCCCATGGTACTATGAACAGGACCRTGCTGAAGAACCAAGGTGCAAGACACAGATGGGGATCTGAATGATACAGACTTCGTTCGTGCATTTAAACATACATGAAGCGGAAAGTGCTACAAAACCAGAATAGCTGTAGTCCCGTGAGCTGCTATGCAAGGAATAATAGAAAATCAGATCTTTTGACTGAGGCACACTTCTGCAGGAGAACTATCAATATGCAACAACAACATGTAAAACAAAAATCTGGCTCACAGAGTGAAAAGGCATGTTTTCAGACTATAAACCAGGTTCCCAGCTACGCAGATGTAAAGGGACAGGGGAGGAGAAGGTCAGTATGTAGTAAAAGACAAACATATCTGGTGCACGCAATCAAGCAAGGTCTGTAAATTAATTTTCAGCTCTAAAAATTGACTATCTCCTGGGGAAATTCTATTATCGAAAACAAGATATATTCCAATTAGGAGAGAGGTCATATAGAGGGCAAGAAGGAAAGAGAAAAGGAAGAAGATAAAAAAAAAGAAACTTTACATATTAGAGCTCTAAAGGTATGACTGTCAATGAATGGGACAAAGGGGAAGAGCCTCTTAGGAACCTTAATTTGGAGTGCCCTTGATTTCTGTCATTTTAAGTTAAAGCCTGCATATTTTAACACAGTAGTGCTTTACAGGATTCCAGCACATTGTATGTACTGCTACCTGCTGGGGATCTGGACCTTGGATCACTGCTCCGTCTCTCAGTGTGACATGAAACACTAAGGGGTACATTTTCAAAGCAGTAAGTGGGGATTTCACTGCGTGGTTCCCACTGAAGTCAGTGTAAGATATGTAGCTGAAACCCTGTGGAATGATTTGAATATTTTCCATATCACWTTTTAGAATTGCCAATAACATTTGTGGTTTATAACTGGGCACTAGAAGTTTTCAGGGATTGCTATTTGACTTCAAAGCTCTTACCTTGTAAAGTCTGGGCTTAGACAGGTTCATGGAAGTAACCAAATCTTGTTGCCGTCTCTCCTCTGCAAGTATTGTCAGCTGACTAGCTCACTATAAAATTAGCCAGTATTTAATGGAGGAAATAGTTTTCCATGGAAGGTATCGCACTTTTATTTAACAAAACCTATACGAGCATTGCACATTTTGGTACTAGCTTGCCTATCTAGTTCATTTTGCAAGATTTTAAATCCCTGAAGTTTTCCAAATATTTTGGGTCATAAAACGGTGTTCARACAAAAATTCTGTACAAAGCTGAGCTTTACTAAACTCCTGCAAAGAGKAATTATCATTTTGAAGCAGCACACTCTCACAGAGTACAATTTTATTTAGATGTCAGAAGTATTCGATTTTTAATGGACATTCAGATGTTCTGAAATAGAATCTAAATATGAYAAATTTAATTTTCCAGAATAAAATTAGCATGGGCTCATCATTAAACAATAAAAATTAAATAAAATTTTGACATCAGTTTTCTGTAAAGGTAAAAATATTGAGCTAGTAAGGACAAAGCAGGAGACTAAGGCTTTGCACAGTCAGGAAAAAGAATATCTGTATCCTTCAGTTATGCAAAGTTAAAGATATTAGTATGTTCAAACAGAGAGAACTAGAAAATCACTGTACCAGACTCTGGAGAGAATTGGTGCGTGGTTTTGCACATCTGCATAAAGAACTGTAATGTAAACTATCATTTTTATACAGAAAGTAATAAAATTAGTGCCTATAACGAATACAGATAATGTGCTGGGTGACCTGAGCAATACCTTCCCACTAATTTGAACACAAGAGCACTGTAGTTTTTAGAAAGAATTTGGAATACTCTGCTRTACATAAGGCAGAGACTAATGTTAAGACTGCCACACGTTGTCCTGAAAGGCTGGTTTAATTCCATATTATCAGTATTGAACTTGGCATAAAAAGATGACAAAATACAAGCCAAGTTTCACAATAAGTTTGGGAGGCATAAGCAGTTTGGAACAAGGTTGGAAATATTTATTGGAAAAAATCAAAGCTAACCAAAGTACAAGGTTTTAAAAAAACTTAAACTATTTCTTTATAAGCCCTGTACTGGAAATGACAAAAAGAAGGAAGAGTAAAAGTGAACCACAAATGTGATGTGGCAACAAGACAGGGAAATGCAGACCTAGGACATAAGAGGTAGTTCAGCTGGAGAAGTGATTAATGACATTGTACATTGTACAACACCTGGTGAAACTTGAAATACTGTATATAGCTCAGGTCATTCTTGTTCAAGAATAATGAAAGCAAACTTGAATTGGTATAGTAAAGTACTAGTAGATTGGTCAGGAGGATGAAGAGCCTGCTTCAGAAGAGAAAATTGAAAATACATCTACAAAGCTGTCAGCTCATGCTCCAAGCTGATCTGTAGCCCAGCAGCCACAACTTAATATGACACTGGAAGCAAGCTAGAGTGTCCTTCTCTGAGAGCAGACACATTAGACTTAGCATTACACTGATGTAGCTGAATATTTTAATTAGCTTGATGTGTGAGAAGATCACAACTTCCTCCAAACCACTGTAGGCATATCCTCTAAGAACTTAACCTAACACAATGGTTAAAGAATTTTGGTTCTTTTTATAGATATAGTGATAGGATAAATGCCAAAGAGCTAGCTGAGCTAAAGTTCTTWAGTTTAGGAGCATGATGGCATAAGAAAGAATAAGCATAAGCTGCTTCAGCAGAAAAATAACAGAATCTTTCTAACCACTGGTGGGAGATGTTGGAACAGCTTCCAGTAAAAATAGTGGAGAACAATTAACTGATTTTATGATGAATCTTGACAAATTTAGGAAACAGATAATCTAGTCCTCCAAATCACTGTGAGATGCCCCTGAAAAAGACAGTATAGATATACCTAGTCAACCAGGCAGTCATATACGGTTGTGATAAAAGTAAAATATTGCCCTCCAATTTTCATTTTATTTAGTACTATATATATACTTACTTTATATATATATATATATAAAATATATATACATATTTAAAAAACTTTCAAAATGAAAGGTAAAAGTGATTTTTAGTTTTATTTCTTAGATCAAAGTGATTGGTGGAAAGTTTGTTTTCAGCAAAGTAGCATTTGAACAATGGAAGATATTCCACCAGAGACTGTTGACAAGCTCTAGTTTCCAGGCTGTAGCTGCAATGCTAATTCTTAGAGCTATTTTGAAATAAGTATGCTGAAGGGAGTAATGGGAAAAAACAGCAGTATGCAGCAGATGCTCCATCTACTCTTGCAGTCTCTGCAGCAAAGAAAAATCTTGTAAGTAGGGTTGATTCTTACAGGTTGCAATTGCAAAACAGCCTATTACCCTTATTCTCTGAAGGAAGGAATTGTCCCTGATCAAAGCATGGAAGAATAAGGGTCAGACTCAGGAGCGGCAGAAGCTAGACACTAGTCAGTCTCCTATACACCTCGCTAGCAGGACCTGTCTCAGTAAGCATTCTCTGAGCACACCTGCTAGATTGGCTCCATTCTTCTATTAAATGGGTTCACTGATTAGAGCATTCATATGGGAAATATGGGTTCAATTCTTTTCTCTGTCTGAGCATAAACAAACCTGTATCTTCCAGGGGAAAACTCCAACCATTATGCTAAGAGGTATTCGGGAATGATGATCTCTCTCAGTCCTTCTTGTTGAAGCTTTGTATGGAATAATAAACATACATTAGGCCATAGAGGGAAATGGTTTGTGAGCAAGACTCTGTAGCCAGTGGTTAGCAGACTCACACAAGTCTATATGCATCTATGTATGTATATAGATTTGTAGCTATATTGTGGTAAGCATTTGCTGGAGCAGTGAGTAGCCATCAGGTTTCTCTTCTTTCCAATAACTCCCATAGCTATTAGAAAAGAGAGTCCTACTTATCCTTGCTTCCTCCCATCCTGCTTCTGTCCTAYTTAATTCTTATACACTATCTGCAGTGTGGTATGGGTGAACCAGTGTGAGATTCACCAAAGAACCCTCTTTTGGCTGCCAAGTTCACATTCACACAGATTTATAGGTTTCAGTCCTTTTTGACAAAGCRGGAATATGGATCTAAACCTCCCACTGGCTAGGGTAAGTCCCTCTAGACATTTATCAGTGTGATACAAAAACAAAAGAGGTGGAAGTGGCTTCTACCTCACCATGCATTGTGAGGTGGGGTGGACACAGTATTACACTCAGTAAGACTTAAGGTGGATCAAGGTAGGGAAAAGGATGAGGGGTTAAGACACTCCTGTTTCCCTTGCAGCTTGTATCAGCTATTTTGTGTGACCCTGCTCTGATGATGTATTCATTTCTATCCCGGTTTTAAGTACCCAGTTGTTTTCATCCTGTGCAGCCTGGGGTCCAGTTAGGGTTGTATTTCCTCCTGGCAGGAGGCCCAAGAGCAAGGGACTGGAAGAAGGAAGCCTTGTAACCTGTTGTGAATTTAGCCCTAGCCAGGCTGTAGGCTCCTACATCCTAGGCTGTAGATTTAGTTCTGGGCATATAGACTCTTTTGAAAATGTTATCCTAAGAGACTGAACAATAATTCAGTAGTTATCAGTTAATTGCTGAACTGTGAAAAATTGCAGAGCAGATGAAGAAATACTCACACAAAACCAATGTATTCATCTCAACAGCTACATTTTTGTGATAATGCAGTCCAAAATTATTTATTTATGCTCACACTATGCATTGCAGTATAATAGTAAATGTTGTGAAGTATTTTTTATTAAAAAAATCAATGTTAGTATATTTTGTAAAAAGGAAGGAAGTTATTATAATGTGAGACCTTACAAAGCATTGTCTCTGCTATTACATATTTGCTGAGAAATGGGGAAGAAACCATTGGTTTTTATGTCAGTTTCATGGGATATGTGGATAGGTGAAATGTAAGTTAGTGAGCTTTTACTGTATTGCTTACTGATTCCAGGCATATAATTTACAGGATCGGTGGATAGATTTGCATACATTTGTCTTATTACATAAACCAAAGAGAGATTTCTTGTAGATATCAAACAAAACCTGTTTGAAATACATTCCTATGGCTGCCAAAAGGGGGTTTGTAATATATTGCTAGATTAYGCTTGTCAGTGGTAAACAAGACTCCGGAAAACCTCAACTAATGTGTTGCGCAGAAATTTGAAGATACTCTCTCTTGGCATCAAGTGTACTCTACTGGTTTGCCAGCTTGTTAATAGAAWTTTTTTAAGCAGCTGGTTCAGGGAGACCTGCACTGAAGACACTCTCTGACTTTTTGGATGACCAAACACTTTATCAAATCAGGGCTTTGTTGCAGGACAGATGTAAACTTGTCAACGTGAAGACAATCACAATGCAGGAAGACAATGCAGTTCTGCTGCAGGAATAGTGCAGGGAGAGTACCTGACAACAGGAAGAATATCTTCTAGGGTTTTCCCCTCCGCTTTGTCAGGCATAGCTGTAGGCCATCTCTCCATGACATATCACCTTCTGGTTGTTGTCTCTACAACAACACGCAAGGTTTCAAAGAGACGTTCTGGTCTTATTCACTGAATACAAAAAAGGAGAGAAAAAGCCCTYGAACTCGAAAGAAGAAAAATGAACAATGGTTTTTAACAGTGATGGTGGATTTTGTTTTCCTTATGCAGCGAAGGAAGAAGCCAGATCTACCCACAAATCAAATAACTTTAAGAAACACAGGGTTTGTCACAGCTGATAGGAAAACTACTCTAACATTCTGCTTCCAGGTGTGGCCAATACTTGAGGCTACCAAGGGGAAAAAGAGAGCCCCATAATACATTTAAATCAACTGAAAGGAGTAAAACATCTTACCTGACTGTTACAGTCCTGAGCACAAGGTCAGAATTCCCTTATTTACCTAAGCTGCCAGAATTACATTAGCWGAGTACAATCACACATTTTTTGCACATTCGATCCTTCCTGTTGAAGTCAGTGGGAATGCTGAGTGCACATGAACTGCAATGATCATAAAATTAGTCAGACTTATTAAAAATCCACTCACAACATTTAAAACTCCATGACCATCTGTTGAAATATATTCCACAGGCTGACTAGGGAAAACTGAATTAAAAAAGGAAAAAAACCACACCAACAAAAATCTAGTTCTTATTGATTCCAGTTGGGCAATAGAAGTTTTTACTTGGCCACAACTGCAGGAGGCATGAATGGCAAGCAGGATGAATGAATAAAGTGTGTGAGATAGAACAGAACTGCTGCCTTAAGTTATAGTTTGAAGAACATTTCTTTCAATATCTCAATATTTCAACTTCTTTCAGCTTCAATAGCCTCTGAGTGATCCTGCCTCCCACCAGTCCCACAGCTTTCCTTCTTTAACACTCCTTTGGCTGTTTYGGGTTGTTTACTAGTCATTTATAACCTAATGAGTTTCCTGACCCAGTTCACAAAGCAACCTCAAAACCACAAAGCAGGAGGGAAAGTGTGGGGATGGGAATAAGTGATCTGAGGGCCTGTGATGTTTTTGTGCCCTTGGTCACTGTGAATTTTTTAAGAATTTATTTCCTTTTAGTGCTTTTGAATGGTCAAAATGTTAGTCAAGACTATTCATTTATTTTTGGTTATTCTGTGAATAGCCATGTGGACAAACAGTAGCATATGCTGTGCTCCCACATCGGATTATGAATACTTGCTACTCTTATACTGTATTGTGGTATCAGTCAGCTACAGAATGGGGTGTCAGATGGTATCGTATCTCTTTCCTCAGTGGAAGAGGCAATCTCCTTTTCTGTTGGCGTATTAGTTGTTCCATTTATTGCCTATAATTATTTGATTAATCCCCTCTGTAAATAAAGCTTTTTAAAAAACATAAAATAAGAAGAGCTTTCTTGTGTGTCTGTGGGAGGCTGGCTGTACGAATGCATTGCCAGTTGTTAGCATCTGGGATTCTTTTGTTTCCTAAGGACATTCTTGTGAAAGGAATGTGCTTATCACCTGAAGGCTCCTAAATAAACCAATAAAAGGGCTCACAAGCACTAGTAAGGTGMAATGGTTATTTTTGTACATAAGAATAATTTTTTGCTCTCCTTACAACAGTCTCTAAGCTCCATCACCACACCGTAGTTGAATTGCCTCCAGAACAATCTATGGGCACTATTACCTATAAGAACACTGTAGTTAGTATCTTGGAAATTTGTGTACCCCAAAGCTGTGCTTTCTGACTTTGTCAAAATCTTTAGTTAAAATATTTATCCTTACAATACCTATATAAGCTGTGAAGATACAGTCATGCCTATCTATTATACAGATGCAAAACTGAGATAGGTAAGGTTACCTCCAAGAAAAACATTTATTCTGCCTAGGTAAAAAATAAATGCTCAAGTCCACAAATCCTTTTCATATATGACTTTGGTATGTAAGAATCTATAGGCAGCTGTGTTTTGACTAATATAAATAGCTGGACTACCAAAGTTCTGCTGTTGACCCAAAAAAAGGCCATCTCATCTTGACCGAGCTGAACATCTCAGTTCAGGTGAACATCTCCCATCATCTAAAGCCACTAAGAACCACAAATCAGCATTTCAGGTGTCCTGTGGGTCCTCTTCCATTCAGTGTATGCCAAGAATAATTGATCTGTGCTGACAATATGAAGTGTGGCAGATATAACTTGAATACTTTTAATCAAAAAAATCAGGTCAGAAGACCTGAGAGGGTTGTTATTTTCCCTTTTGTGTAATACGTTGTTAATTGGGCTTTTGTGCTATTTGTCCAGAAGGTATGAGATCTGAATTCTATGCTTGTGTCAGCTCAGGAAGAYTCAAACCCATGTCACCCACTTCAGAGAAAAAATTAGGGGACCAGCAACAGACTAAATTGGGAGCGGGACACTTTCTACTCTCTTTTGAGGCTGAGTCACTGTGCTGCCAAAACCAAAAGACTCACAAACCTAAGAGATGGCCAGAAGGAACACAAAAGTATCTTATTTCTATTAGAAAATTTGATTTTTAGAGTCACAGAATAGTTGGAATTGGAAGAGACCTCTGGAGATCATCTGGTTCAACACCTCTGGTCAACCAGGGTCACCTAGAACGTGTTGCCCAGGACCTTGTTCAGTCAGGTTTTGAATATCTCCAAGAATGAAGACTCCACACCTGTCTGGGCAACCTATTCCAGTGTTCAACCACCCTTYCAATACAGAAGTCTTTTCTTATCTTTGAGTGGAATTTCYTCTATTTAAATTGGTGTTCATAGACTCTTCTCCTGTCACCGGGCACCACTAAGAGTTTGTCTCCGTCTTCCCRTCCTCCATTAGATAGTTTTTGCATATTTAGCAAGATTTCCTCCCTAAGCTTGCTCTTCTCCAGACTAAACAGCACCAACTCTCTCATCCTCTCCTCATATGACAGGAGCTGTAATCCCTTAATTATCTTCATGGTCCTTCACTGGAATCACTCCAGTAGGTCCATATTTCTCTTGTACCAGGGAGACTAGCACTGGGCACACCACTCCAGATGTGCTGAGAAGAGSGGGAGGATCACCTTGCTTGACCTACTGAAAATACTCTTCCCAATGAGGCTCAGAAAGCTGTTGACCTTCTTTGCCACAAGTACACATTAGTGGCTWATATTCGACTTGTTGTCTAYCAGGACCCCCAGGTCCTTCTCTGCAGTACTGCTTCCCAGCTGGTCAGCTCCTGTCCTGGACTGGTGCATGAGGTTACTCCTCACCAGGTGCAAGACTGGGCATTTCCCTTTGCTGAGCTTTATGAGGTTCCTCTCTGCCCATTTCTCCAGCTTGTTGAGGTTCCTCTGAATGACAGCTCAGCCCTCTGGTGCATCAGCCACTCTTCCCAGTTTGGTATGATCTGCACGCTTGCTGAGAGTGCACTCTATCCCATCATCTAGGTCATCAATAAAGATGTTCAACAGTATTGGACCCAGTGTAACCTTGGGGGACACCACTAGTGATTGCCGTCCAGCTGGACATTGTGCTATTGGTCACAATCCTCTGAGCCCAGAAATTCAGTCTGTTTTAAATCCAGCTTACTGAGCACTGATTCAGCTCACACTTCATCGGCTTGTCTATGAGGAGAGAGTGTCAAAAGCCTGACTAAAGTTGAGATAAACAACATCTACTGGTCTCCCCTCATCTATCTAGCCAGTCATCTCATCATAGAAAGGTTATCAGGTTAATAAAAGTGTTTTTCATCCAGATGGACTAAAATTTACTTTATATTTTAACTGAAAGATGTAATTTAATTATGTCATGGTCATGCACTGTGGGAATTGTAGTTCTCCTACCTCATGCTTCCTTTCCACTCAGAGGTGAGGCTATGGGAAGTCTCTGGTACTGCCAGGTACCAGGAACTCTGCTCACGGTGAGGAGCATATATTAAGGCAACAGAGAGGCCTCAGTTTTAGTATTAGTTCCCAACAATCTTCCCTCATTTTTCAAGTGATTATGTAATGCAAAATGTGTAAGCACTCACTGGAATGAATTAAAGCATCTTCTCTCTACTAAAAGTATAGAAAAATAGTAAAAATTAAATTATGATTCTTCACATAAAAAAAAAAAAAACAGATCTTTGACAGCCTTTTATCCCATAGATATTTGCACAGTGCAATAAGGATCATACCAGCTTAAACTCTTGAGAATAATATACTTTCATCAAGGTAGGATAGGAAGAAACATCCATTTTTCATAAAGATTTTTTTTTAATTGTTTGTACTTGAATGATATTTCAAAGTAATTATGGGAACTTAATATATTTGTAAAAATTTTCCTTCCAGGAATATAGCTTTTATTTCAAACTATGTCTGAGAAAAGTAAATTTCAAAGAACTAAATGGAGCATGATGAAACATCAAAGTTCTAGCAGTTCCTGCTAGGAAATGACAGCTATAGTACAGGACAGACATTGTGTGAAGGGGAATAGCAAAGATGGAAGAATTAATTTTTACTGTATTCTGAGAGGAATATAATTTCTGCATAGCTTCTCATTGCAATCATTTTAAAAATAAAAAATCCCACTTTAAAATAAATGTACTCTTCTCAATTACATTGTTTTTCCTGTCTCRACTTATTTGACGAGCTAGACAAATCTTTCAGCATTATGTTTTCATTGCATCAAGAACGTTGCTTCCCCCCTTCCCCCCCAATCTAAATATACCAGTGYTTTTTGCTACCACTGTGCTTTATGGGAACTGTAGTTCACATGCCACATCACCTGTCACTTCAAAGACTGAGTCATGGGGTTTTCCCAATAACGCATAATGATATGGAATGCCTGCTAAGATGTATTGAGTGAGAAGGGAAAGTGAGACAACGCAGAAGATACTCTCAGAAAAGCAAGACCAACTCATATTAAGAAGAATTGGAACATGAGTCTTACTATGAGGAACAGCAGTAGCATTTCCAAATCAAAATATTCTGACTTTAGCCAAAACGGTTTTATTTTCATTAGTTAAAAACAAAACCACAAAACCCAACAAACTTTTTTTTTTTTTTTTTTTTTTTTTTCATGGATATTTTCTGAAAAACTTAGCCAGCTCTCCACATACTCAAAAATACATACAATTTGATGATCACAAGTGTTCAGGTTCTTTCCAAATCTCTGTATATTAATACATTCAGTTCAACATTACTCTGACTGGAGAAAAATAACTGAAGATAAAAAAAAAATAGGTGACTACATATACTGAAGTGGTGGAAACAGATATTTCATCTAAAGTAAAATTTAAACATTGTATAGGATTGTTAAGTAACAAGAGAGAATGGATTGAAGTCTATATTTTTTAGGTGCAGAAAATGAGCTTTGAAGGTTTCTCAAGGTCAAATTAGCTGTTGAATAAAATGCTCTTTTTTGAAGTGGGAGAGCTGATTATTGCAAGACTGATATTTCTGCAAATGAGGCACTTTGATGCCACCATTGTTACAAAATGCAGTGATGCTCATGTAAGTCCTCACTTAACCCTGCTGATTCTGTCTCTGAAGAGACAGTACTACAGTGAAAATGCTGAATGCTGCCCAAGAGGATCATCACAAGGAGGTCTCCTCTATTTCTACCAACAAATTAAAATGTGAGAGAACTTCTTGGGGACTGTTATCTTGAACTTCAGCATACTGCCTGAACACTATTGAAAAAAAGGCAACAACTACCAARACAGAAAGGGCAAAATATGTGTTCAAGGACTCTTCCATAGCTGTCATTATTGTCTCTGTTCTTGCTGTTTGGAAAAAATTAGATGGCAAAATGCCCTGCACTCGATGGTACTTCCTGGAACCCTCAAGAAGATACCTCTGCGCAATTGTGCAATTATTGAAATTTACACAGAGCACGAGGAGAACTTTTATCAAAACACAGCAGGGATGTATCCCAGGGACTCAGCAAAGAGGCAGTAAACCTACAAAAGCAATTGAAGGAGGTTTTCGGAGGACTTGACAGATTGCAGTCTGGTGGCACCACTGTTACTGGCTCAGTGGCAAGCTGGCTTGTTCTAATTAACAACAAAGAACAGGAACAGCACAAAAACAACACTGAAATATGACTTAGAAACAACAGAACTTTATGAGGTTTCTTTGTTATTTTTTTTCCACGAGAAAAAAAAGGAAAAGGGAAAAAAAATTCTACAGACTTAATTAAATGAAACACAAACACATAGCTCACTCTTGCCACTGTAGGGAGGCCTAGCTAAGATGAAGAGGCTAATCTCTGCTCCATGTTATGCATTATCAACAGAATGTCTTCAATTCCAAATAGCTACTGAATGAAGTCATGTCACCAAAAGTATGTACCATATAATGAAATTTATATAACAGGAAGAAGCCTAATTTGGCACAGAAAACCTTTCTGCTAGTAGAGAAGGGGTTGTGAAATGGGAAGAAGGGAGTTTGAGTTTGTAAGACTAGCAATTAGAAGAAATAATGTTTGATTTGTAGACCAAAAAGGTTTTATAGGCAACAATTAAAAAATGATAAGCCTGGTGCTGTTTTAATGGAATCAAAATTTAGAGTAGAATACTTAATATGAGGTATATGCTTCACACAAGAAATCAGCTGAACAGTATACTATACACTCAGTTATGTAAAAAGRGAAAAATTACAAGACAACCTACTCACCCGTCTTTGTCAAGTTTGTTCAAGTCCAAATCTGATTCTAGAGAAAGAAATAGAAGTTCTGTCATTAAATTCAATGAATGTGAACATACGCCCTATATTTGTTATAGTTAACTTTCAGATTTTGACAGATATAAATTTGCACTCTCCATCTGTTTAGAAATCACCTTTTCATAGAATCATAGAACGGTAAGGTTCGAAGGGACCTCTGGAGATCATCTAGTCCAACCCTCAGTTAGCCCATTCTCCTATATAGATTTGCGATCTGATGGGGATTAACTTCATATAGATGAAAACCAATGACCTAGAAGCGGAACAATCTTACCAGTTTAATTCTTCCTCAGGCTACTTGCAATAACTACTAAAGTAGAAAACAAATAGAAAGTAAGAAATACAAGATCAAGAAACTGATTAAATAGGGCAATATGTTTGTGTTTAAGCAGGCTCAACAACATCCGAGGAATTACTAAGTAGATTTCCCCTTTGGGAGAAGTGGAGAAGAACAGAGCCAATTCGTGACAAGTGCCACAGGAGAGAAGCAGAGCTGAAATATCAAGTGCAGGAACACTGATAAAGTTTTAAAGGGTCATAAAAACATCAAGACACTAAAGATGCTAAAAGCATTGTTAACAATCCCCAGGTTAAAAATTAATGATTAAGGTAATTATCAGAAGAATGTTCCATGCAATGTGTAGAATGTGGTATAAAAGCAACTCTTCAGGTATGTGAATGGAGCATTTCTAAACCCATGATTTGGGCACTGTGTTTACATTAACAAAAAAATCTGTTAATTGGAAGGCCACTGYCTCATGTCTTTGTTTTTGAGAAATACTGGGTATATCAAATCAAATTCAAAAATCAGAATCTCTTATGCAAACCAACCATATGAACAGCACCAATAGCACAATTAGATGATAAACGTCAATATATAATGGAAGATTTTCCACTCCTCTTTTATTATATCTCTCAGTGGTAAAATATATAGAGATCTAAGATATAAAAAAGACAGAAAACAAAACAACTCAGTTATAGACAGATTCTCTGAAAATGGAAAAAGAATTCTAGAGAAAATATTGATTTTTTGTTTGAATAGTTTCAGGGTGATTTTCCAAGGTTCTTACTTGAATTCTAGATCATATTGGTGATTGATCTTTTTTTCATAGTGAAAACTTTGTTTTCAGTAAAAATCATGAGAGCTATTTCAATAAACATGTTGATGAAAAATGTCATGACAGACTGTACAACAAGAATTTTGGAAAAATACGGCAATTTTGAATGTAAATATATTCATTTTTGAAAAGGGTTCAGGGCTGAATTTTTTTATAAGAGAACATGCAATTTTTTACTGCTTTTCTTTTATTGGAAGAATTTCAGATTGTTTCAAAATTTAGATCTATATTTGCATTTTTGAAATTAAAAACAGCTGTCAGTTTTCATATAAAAATATTCTCCTCTATTTAGAATTAAATAGTATTTTAGAGCACTGTAAAAGAATCAAAATATGCAAAATGTTTGTTCTGGCACTGCATACTTCCTCCATGTATGTGCTGTGATGTACTAGATCTAAATTTTGCAGATTTTGATATTTTCATGCTTACTGTTTTGGTTAAAACATTTCCTTCGTTCAAACAGCCAAAAATTCTGATGTGAAACCCAGGTTACACTGCAGTCAGTGGGAACTTTGCTTCAAAGACTTGAACGATATAACTGTAGCTTGAGAAAGTAATTCTCTGTTTTAGTACTGATTCTCTAGTTARTCTCTCCCTTTGCATTTGGCACTGTTACAAATGCATACAACACACCGTGATGTCAGCGTCCAGTGCTCTCTGATCAGGTTCCTTCAGATATTCCACATGTGGAGAGCTTAAYGTTTAATACCGTATTTAGTTATTTGAAGATATTTGACATAATGTGGGATTTTGATTCAGCAGAATGATACAACAATATACTGAAATCATGAGTTGTGTTTAGCAGTATATAGCAACTACAATATACGGTTGAATCACAGTACAAATGTGATTCTTGTTACCAATCTCTATAACAGGCTCTCCTTCACAACACTGGGTGTCCCCAGTCACCAGGAATACGTGGGTTGAAATGAGCTCACGCCTGTGGCTCTCTCCAAAGTTCTTTTTATTAGTTGTTTGGTTTTTATACTCCATGTTGGACTCAGCCATCTATGTACCCTGTTCCCTGCCACGCTGGCCTCAGGAGACGATCACACGCTTTTGAGAACTCAGGAGAAAAACATTTATACAACCAGTTGCTCTACTCARCTGATGTAGTCTGTTAATCCACTCAACTGATATAACCCTTTATCTCAAAGAAAGGCCACCCATTAGTCCTCTTTGTATTGAGATAAATCCAATTTTCTTGGCAACAGCTGCGGTCAGTCACTCCCTACAGTCTTCCCTGAGCTTCTTGGGCACGTGGTCCCTGCTCATCTCCTCTGAGCCTTCTTCCATTGTAGGGTTTTATCAATTGGTTACACCTGACCCTCTTTTGGTGTTGTTTTACACCCCTTTTGTACATCCAGAGCAAAGGAACATATGAAATGCAAAGTTATACAGAAAAGAGCCCATTTTTATCATAGACAACTTTAGTAATTGGTAGCAGAAGTTCTAGTAAACCAATGCAAACCGCATACTGAGGAGCATGCAGCTGGGCTTTCGTTGCTTCTTTCCTCCTCATTCCTTCTACCCCCTAAAGTGATATTGCTGTTCTTCATTTCTCAGAAGAATTTCACTTTATATTTGATTTTGGAAAAGGGAAGAAAAACCTTTTCCCCAAATTGCCAAGATATTATGCAAATGAGATTGAGCTTCCTGAACAATTCTCATCTCTCCCAAGACATGTTAGGTCTCCACAGATAATTCTTTGGTGTCCAGGCTCAAACACAAAGAGAGCTTACTATGGCATTTTAACTTCACCTCCTTCTCTCTCCCAAGAATTCTCCTGGTCACATGGCTTTGCCTGTTCAGCACATAGCTACTGTTAAAAGAAAGAGCAATACAAGCTCAAAATCACAGAGATGTCCACCTACTTATGCCATCTTCCACCATCATGCACGATGGACCTCTGAAAACATCTTTGAAGGGCTTCATCTGATGATGCTTTGCAGGGTGGTGAGGACTTTCCCATGTACAACACAAAGGAGTCTGAAAAACTGAGACACCTCACTGTGCACAGATATTTCCAGAAAGGAAAATGGGAGAGGGAGACAGGTAAGATGTAGACAAGCTATCTCCAGGGATTTGTGAGCAAGGGAGGAAGATACATCTCTGCAAGTGAAAGCAGTATTTAAGCTAACCCAACAAAACGAAGTTCCTGATCCGGTAAAGATGTAAACATGCATGTAGCTTCACACACATGAGCAGTCCTTTTGGACATAAGCCTGTTAACATTCAACAAATGAAACTTGCAAAGCACTTTCCCCACAATATATTCAAATCAAACTGGGAAATCTGAAAAAGAAAACAGTTGAGATATGAATATTTAAAACTTTGCTGCTGCAGTGGACATATGTAATAACTTTTCAAAGAGATTTTCAGAGGATTTTTTTTTAATACTTTACACACAGCACTTGTCCTAAATACATATTTACATGATGGACTGAAAAAGCTCTTTTAGAAACTGTTCCGGTCTTCTGGGTAAATAATATTCCTTTTAAAAAATTATGAATACATATTTAACTGATAAACTAGAATGGCTCTATTAGGCACATCATAAACAATTTTTAACTGTCTAGTGAATATATTTACTGCAGCACAGAAAAGGATCCAGATTATTTAACCTTCTGTAATTTGTTTTCAGCTGCAGTTCTTTTGCTATTTTAAGCCCTCTCCCCACCAAAAAGCAAAAAATGCTCCTTCCTCCCTATCTCCCAGTACTATCAAACATGAAGCGCAGTAGAGGTGACTGTAGGGAAATGTAATAAAACATTCTGATTGTATTATTAGAACATGGTACTCCACACCATATATCAATCATTTCGGGTTCCTAAAAGAACAATGTTTAAAAAAAAAACGGTGATCCAAATTTTGCTGTCAACAACATAGGTACTCTGGAGAGCTAAAAAAAAAGAAGTTGGAGTAATTTTTTCCTGTGCCTCCAATTAGAAAGTAGATGAAATCCCAGCTGATCCTGAAGAACTACTTCAGAATTGAACTCATCAGTATCAAGCTCCACAGCTTAATTCCAAGACAGTGCTGGTTAAGCAATATATAYACAACAGGAAAAAGACAGCTTTGCCTTTTTCCACTGACACAATGTCTAAAYAAATTTATTTGTAAAAATAGTGATCATTCATAGGAAGAAAAACATTGAATAAACTATTATATTTGATTTATTTGGTCATTTTTGCTCATTATCTGTATTATTCATGTGTTAAAACATGTCAAGATGGTACAGACAACCACCTTATCTATAAGTTTTTTTGGGCACCATTCTTCCATGAACACCACTTTTAATCCAATTTTCCTGCAAAATATGAATGTACCTGTTTAGGTACAGCTGAAAGTTAAACCGTGTTTATTTGAAATAACACACAGGAATGTAGCATAATGGAGTCCACTGATCTTAATCACATGAATTAGAAATGGAAGATATAGAGAAGAAAAAGAACAAGTCTTATTCTATGGGACAGTTTTCAGAAAGGATCTGGAAAGAGATATTCACATGCTCAATATTTTTAATGGCACTGCATTTAYTCACATGCTCAATATTTTTAATAGCACTGCATTTTTAACAGAGTCCCAACTCTATTTAGACACCTACAAGAGAGATAAGTTTTTCAAAATGCTCCTTAGCCAGCAGCTCCCATAATGATATTTTATAGCCATATTTTCAAAAGCACTCAACATTCAAAGTGCTTTTGAAAATCTGGCCCCAGCTGTGAGCAGTGACCTCTTCTGAAAATCTTTAGGGATCTGGCATGAAGGCATATGGAACATTGCATTTAGTTGCGGGAATCTTAATTACCAAAAACATATTGACAAATTAGAGAGAGTTCAGAGAAGAGAAACAAAAATGGTCAGGGGACTAGAAGAATTTACATATGAGAGAAGATAAAAAGAGCTATATATGTATGGCTCAGCTATGAGATAATTAAAAGAGGATATATGTTAAGACTCTACAAGTGTTCCTAATCTTCTGTGGAGAATGGAGAGGAACAAATTAAACGGGATATGAGGTTATAACCAGAGCTACAACTAAAAAAGACAAGGAAAAAAAATCATTTGGATCTTCAAAACAGCACTCTGGCAGGGAGAAAGTCCCATTGTTAGGGTCATATCAAACTATGCCCGTGAGATRCAGCTCTGAATGCTCCAGAGCAACCTGTTCAGATTATGCTTTCAAAGTAATTGGGCTGAGCTGAAATTTCTTTGGAAAAAGCTAAAACTGCTCTGATAGGATTAATATAATTTCCTGGAGAACATAATGAATTACTTCCTTGAGCAAACCTCGGGCCCTCTTTGCRTCATGGGCCAGGTATCATGTCATCTTGTGGAATCTGTATTGAATCATCACGGACCAAATGGAATTTAGAGAAAAGAAGTGAAAACACCGAATAGAAAACCCAATAGGTGATTACACTGGAGCAATTCACACATGAGGAAAGCATAAGAAAAGTAGGTAAGAAAGTTGTAAGAAAACAGCTAATAATTTGTGGGGAGAATATTCCACAGAAAGTCTTCAAAACAAGTCCCACTATTTGAAACTACTGTCAGTAGAAAGGCTTCAGACAGAAAAAATCAAAGGCATACATATGGGCAGGTTTGGGAGGACCATATGCAACTCAGTGCCAGCTAACATAGTACAATGCCTTGAAATGCAGAAGTCAGGTTTGACAGAAGTATGAAGGAAACAATTGTGTTCAGCATCTGCTTCCAACATTCTTCAGACAGGTCATAAGGAGAGAACTTACATATTTAAAGTACTCTCCTGTTTTTATAATTTTTTTAGTCCAGATGGTGAGTATTGCATATAACACTGTTGCTATTGTTACTATCCGTTAAACATTACTATTTTCTGTGGTCATTTACATGCCAAACATACATGATTTAAGAACACTAACCTGAATGTCTTCCTGACCATTACCTTTTCAAGTGCTTAGATTTTCACCATGTAAAGAAACAAACTCATTTGAAAAAAAAAATAAAATGTTTTCCAAAATAAAAAAAAAGGTTATTGAGACATTGTATTTATTAGGCCTCATTTCATTACTTAATGTGTAATAACATATAGGTAGAATGTATAGTTTTCTGATCAGAAGGAAAATAAATACTAGATCTTGACCACAAATGGTATTTTAGAATTATTAAACTTTGGCATGAGAATTTAGATGAATAACAAATTGTTACCCACGAGTTCAGGCAGGTCACCAGAACTCGAACTCCACTGAGGTGCTTCGCATGTGATTTTGTATACCTGTGTGTAGACACAGTCTTTTACAGACTGTAATTAATTAGTTGATATATCTTAGCTTATAAAGTAGATAATCATTACTATCCTTGATTTATAACTAGAGGAAGTAAGGTAGACAGGTGAAGCAAGCTGATCCAAGCTGCAGAGGCAGTTAGTATCAGCATGATGGTGATATCCCAGTGTTAATGCCTACATTATGCATGTACCACATGGGAAAAAAAATGGTCCATCCCAAGTAATTAAACGAAGGGTAGCAGTATTCAAATTTAGGGTCAGATTTTTTAAAAGTGGTATTTGGTTGGAGGACTCTCGCATCAGCCATTTTGAAAGAGTGGTACCCTTTTAGCCGCTCTAGATCTAGATGCAAAAAGGGACAGTGTTGTGCAGGACTAATGATGTAAGAAGCTAGAGAGAGCAGGCAAAAAAGACCAGCTAGAATGTTCTGGAGTATTTTGACAGTGAAATTTTAGTCAACACTTCCTCTCCTACCATGACTAATTCTAAACTCAGTAAAAACAAATTTTCCTCACGAAGCATAACCCAACCTGTGGAACCAACTGCTGCAGGAGGTCACCAAGACAGATACTATAGTTAGATTTAAAAAAGGACTGAATACATTTTATGGCCAAACAACATCTGTATAGCCATCCAAGCTAAGATAATGGTGATGAAATTTCATGCTTGAGTGTGCAAAATGATTGCTACATCATTCAGGACGGAGTTTTTTTCCTCCCAGGTAGAGGATTACACAATTGAGAAGATACGTTATAGAGAGTACTATAAGCTTGCTTTTTCACCCCTCTCCAAAGACTGAAAGATCAGCTCATGGACCTGAAGAATAATAACTTAGCCTGGTAAGTTCTCTCTTCTAAAATATAATGAAGATCTTAAATGAGATGTTTCATTCAGGGCTTTCATTTCATTCTCTACATGCTAACTGATCTCACCTGCAGGTAAATACCTGAAGCAAATCTTAGCAGCTGGCACATTTACTAGTCCACCCTCCTGACCCTAACAGGTGAGAGAAAGCAAGTTTGCATCTGAGCTTGGAGAGGCCTGAATATAATCTTTGACGCAACAGCTGGCTGTATTCCTAGTGCAACTTGCATTTACTGTACTGGCTTCACTAATTAGGAGAAAAAAAAAAAAACAAACCAAAAATTAATCTTCCTTCAGTAGTCAGTCAGCAACGCAATCTTAATTTTGACCATTTTCCTGTTGTTGCCTGCTCAGTTTTGTTTACRGAAATTAGTTAAGGAATGTATTAAGTAGAGCAAGAATATATACCCAGATAAAGATTTCTATCATGTCGTATGGCAGATTTAATTCACTGGGAGTACGTAGGGGAGGAACTGTGGGGTGGAACGACTGCTGAAACACTTAAAACCTCATTACCACATATCCCCGCTTCACCCTGAGAGCCCCCAGCCTGTCCATTATTGTCCTGCCTGTACTTTCTGTGGGACTTTGAAAAGAAAAGGTTCAAAGAGCAAGACTTTCATGCTCCCCTTTCCATGTCAAACACTTTCAACTCCTGATTTCAAAGTGCCACTCGCTTGCTGTTCAAAGGCCTGTGGACACGTAGGGGGTGAGATAGGAGTAAAAGGTTGCACTACAAAGCCTGCTGCATTCAGAGCGATACCCAGTGCAGAGATACAAATGGTAATATAAACTCAAGTACCTATCAATAAAACTGCCAATATATGAAAGAAGGGTTGGAAAAACTCTAAATGGCCCTTTCCTGCCCCCTCTCCCGCACTGGCATCATGCTGTTATTGGTTTGGATGAAAGCCTAATTGATATTGTGAAGTGTTATGTTTCCCTCTGTTCCAGCTATGACCAGGGGACTGCAGAAGCAGGCGAGAAAGCCAAACCCCAAATAAGTTAGCTAAGAATACCTAAAGAAGTTCCTACCAACATCTAAAAAACCTGCCTTGCTCTCGTTGAGTATTCATCTACCTCCCCTTCTCTCTCCGTATCCTTTTCATCTGCCTGCCCACAAGATTTGGAGCACCATTAATTGGTCCTTAGGGAGGCTGACAGGCCTCTGCTTTTATGACTCGATTCTTTGTATTGTACACATGTGGGCATCTCTCAGGAGATAAACAAAGGGAAAACGTGCAGGGAAAGGGGGCAGAATTTGTATAAGACTAAACACAGAACAAACCGCCTTCTCAATTTACTGCTAATACCCTAAATTGCACGAATAAATCCAGCCCCCTCCCCACTTTCCCTCTTCCCCACATCTGCTTCTCTTAATCTGCTTTTCCTGATCGCTACAGGCTTGTCTTCTGAGGAATCCTACCTCCCATTTGAAATCAAACACTCTAACTCTTTTTTGCCCCCCCTTCTCCCTCCCCCTTACCAACAAAAGAGTGAGGTGGTCTTATGGGAAGATAAAAAGAATAGTTGATCATAAGAACTAACCTGGAGCCAACACCTTGGTCTTTCGTCCCTTCAGCAGTTTCTAAACCCTCAGCACCTGCAGCTAATTCTCATGGCTTTCAGCCTTGGTCTTGGATTCGCTGAGAAGGAGAGACTTTGGCACAGCTTTCACTGCTCAGGAGAAATAAGTCTAACACACGCAGACACATGCAGGCATGCACRTGCACACACGCACAAACAGCTCAGCTTTTATATCTAGGTGAAAGCAGTTTGCATTATATGGAGGTAACCCTTTTTTTAAGCTGTGCACTAGAAACCTATAATGATAAATGAGAGCATGCCAGAATTTGGGCTCCCCAGTACAAGAGAGACATGGAGCTACTGGAGASAGTCCAGYRTAGGGCTACAAAGATGATCACAGGGTTGGAGCATCTGCCCTATGAGGAACAGCTGCAGGATCTGGGCCTGTTTAGCCTGGGGGAGAGAAGACTGAGGGGGGACCTTATCAATGTGTACAAGTACCTGAAGGGAGGGTGTCAAGGGGATGGGGACAAACTCTTTTCAGCTGCCCTGTGTGACAGGACAAGAGGCAATGGGCAGAAATTGAAGCACAGGAAGATCCATCTGACCGTGAGGAGGAATTTCTTCACTGTGAGAGTGACAGAGCCCAGGACTAGGTTTCCCAGAGAGGTTGTGGAGTCTCCTTCTCTGGAGATCTTCAAAGCCCACCTGGACGCAACCCTGTCTACCATGCTGTAGGTGACCCTGCTGARCAGGGAGGTTGGACTAGATGATCTCCAGAGGTCCCTTCCAACCTTACTGTTTCTATGATTCTATGAATTTCCACTGAGCATTTTTGTACTTACCAAAAAAACAGATATGAGGAATTTTTTCCCAACAGCTGACTATTCACAAAGGAATTCTGGACCAAAGACATCCCCAGTTTACTTAGAACATGTTTAGTAGAGAGACAAGGACTTATCCTGCCCTCAGATCTCAAAAGCACAAAGGTATGAGGCATGTTCAAAATCAGGAGATAGCTGCCCAAGTGCTTTTGTGTACACCTAAGCACAAAAATTTATTCCTTAATGTCCATGCTTAGATGCTAAAACAACAGAGACAGAGCAGGACTTAAGATCCAAACCCCAGAATTTTTATTTCATCTTCTTCATCTTCTTTTCCAGCTTTACTATGTCTTGGTGGTTAAATAAATCTCCCAGGCATGGAAGAGCATTTTGAACCCTCTGACAGAGGAGGGAATTGCAACAAGATCTTTCAAGACTAGGATGAGTGCTCCAACTTCTAAATCTTTGATAAAATGTGGCACCTTCTCATCTAGCTTGCTTTTCAAAGGTATTAGTGATTGCTTAGAAGGAAAGGTGCCATAGTTCTGAGTAATGCCAAGAAAGGCATCAAAAGGAAAAGCAGGATTTACCACAATCGTGTCCTGAGTCGTCTTCTTGCTTGGGGTAGCTTAGGAGCTCCTTGCTCAATGTGCCAATTATTGTGAATTATGTTCCAAGGCGACTAACTTTTCCTTTTGTACACAGACTATATGCTATAAGTGACTTCAGGGCCTAGAACTTGCAAGGCTTTTTGAAGATCTTAGCTATATGAAGAGCTTAGCTACATCTCTGACTCAGTTTACCTATCTGAAAAATAGTAAAGAATTCACCAACCTATGAAATGGATTAATTAAGAAATACAGCAATAAGTAATGTTCAGTGCTTTAAAATGATCAGTGAAAAAATTCCACTTATGGCTTCTTCTTCTTCTTCTTCTTCTTTTTTTTTTAATCCACAGGGGAAATTTTTTCTCTTAATCTTTGAATATATACTAAGCAACAGGAGCACTATGACTTGTTTATATTGTGTTTATATTGCTTTGTGGGGAAACTTTTGTTAATAAGATATATTATGGAATTATGTCTACACAGCATGAGTTAATTTTTTTTGTGAAAGCGAAGTTGTGCAGGGAAAGAAGAGGAAAGGCCGTGGTGAACACATTGCATATGTCAGTTCCTCCAGCATTTTGCCAAAGTACRGACATTTCTAGCTCATACCTCAACAGCAAGAATTTCAGCGTGGATTGTAAAACCAGCCTAAGAACCTGTGTAATTTACCTCATGTGGATTATCCTATGTGGAAGAGCTAATGGTACCTGAGTTAATTAATCTACAGCTGCCTTGCTTGTCGGTACKAATACATTTATAGTAGCTATATCCTGGAAAATCTTGAGCTACAATTTTTTAAATCATTGCCAGTGAGTTTACACACCTGGCAGAAACAGGCATTCAAATGACAGCCTGAGATCTGATTTGAGCCCAGGGTCTGTAGATGGGTGTGATGGGAAAACTTCCCTGGGGAGAATGGTAGTCCTACAAGGCAGCCACAGCTCTTGGCCTGGGGAGAGCCCCCAGCTCGGCTGGAGGGGGGCTAGGAGGGGAGGCAAGCTGCAGCTTTTAGTCCCAAGTTGTTCCCACTGTTCTGGCTTAGAAATTAAAGAGCAGCGGGAAAGGCCCCATGTGTTAATGCAGCTATAGGAAAGACTCATACTTTCACTGCTCATTTCCTCTAGTTTCCTTGGAAATGAGCTAAGCAACTACCACAAAGCAAGAATTCTACTACAAAAGTCGCAGTTTAAAGCTGCTTGGCCCCGGCAGCACCTCTGCTCTGCGTAATGATGCGAACACAGCCCAGCCACTGCCAGTCATGCATCACCACGGCGAGGCAGCTGCTTTGCTGCAGCGAGGAGCCATCGCTACCGTCAAGGTGGTCACAAACCACTAGAAATATTTGCAGATCCAGACCTCCATAATCACCAGGTAGAAGTGCATGCTAAAGGGGCAGTGGGGAGGAGAAGTGAGCGGAGTTCAGCCCAGCTCCTCTGGCTGATGCCTGGGACCTACCTCGCTTTCCTCCTGGGTGCGACTGGYGCTTGGGGACCGGATGCCTCAGGTGTGTTTTTCAGCACACCACATCCCTGGTGCCTGATGCAAACCAATGGTTCTCCTGCAGCTCAAGGCAACAGTTTTYGGGCTGAAAACTGTAATTCAAGACAGAGTAAAAGCCCGGCCTTAAGGTTTGCATGCTGATCATGGCTTTTTGGCTATGCATCTGTGAGCAGCAGAAATCCAGTYATGCACCTTTATGTATGACAAAGAGATTGTTAAATATAATTGTCTGGCACTACCTCATAGCCTTTCTGGCACCTGGTCCCAAAGATCAGCTTCTCAGCATGTGTGTGCCACTTAGATGATGACGGGACAGCTGGCATAGAGCTCTTCCTTTCAATGCTTAAGAATAGATTATTGCAGTAAAATAAAAGGCACTTTTCAAACTCAGTTAAAAATGCCCCTTTTAGGGTTGCCCCTAGTATAGACAGCTGCATTCAAAATCAATTCTTTTGACATGCAGAACTTTCTTATGGACTGGTTTGTTTGCTCTACCAACCATTTTAAAAGCTTCCATGGCACCTTCTTACTCAGTATAACTGCTGTGTTTGGTATGTAGCTAATAATCATTGCTTGATTTCCTGTAAGGGTCTGATTTTTCAGTATCCTATACTTYGTGTAACCATCTAAAATAATGTGAAATAGCTTCAGAATTATCACTAGYTGGGGGGGGAGTTAAACCTCTCTTGCAGAAATGAAAGTGGTGATGGAGGGTGCAGGGCAGAGGGGGATTCAGGGCCCCTGGTCCCCAGCTCTTTGGGGCTCCTCCCRCGGCACAGCAGCAAAGGGCTGTGCTCCTTGTCTCCTGCCTCACAAGCTGTCAGATACCATCACCAAAGGCACGTTCTTCAGCAGTGGTGGTGAAAGAGGCACACAGGTGAAAGYGTACAGGTCCATTTCTGCTGGAATACGCGGGGCAAGTTATCTAAGGCAAAAATTGGGAAGTAAAAAACTGATTATAAGAAGGCTGAATGATTGTGGAATGTCACCAACAAATGAGACAAAGTACATGCAGTGGCTTTACTTCTGTGGTGGTGACAGTAGCTTACCTTAGGAGAGAAAGTAATCTCTAACGACAGCTCCTTCACTCTGCAGATGTCATAGTCAAGGCTGCAAGTTTTTCCATTGCTCCAATTTTGTTAGGGGACAAATAAATCTGGTCTTTTTCTTAGGRTAAAATATTCTCTAAGAAAATTATTTTTCTATGAAAATGAATTTTTTTTAAAGAAGGTCTCCATTTGGTCAAATATTTCAGCTTTTCAAAGGAAAAAAAGAACCTKAGAACCAAAACATACTTAGCCACCTTCGTTTCTTGAAAATTAAAAAAGAAGGTAGATACAGATTTGGATTTTTCATGTGAAAATAGAGGAAAAACTTTCATTTTCAAAAGAAATATGTATTTTCTGATCTAGTGTTAAAAATTCTCTTGGAATAAATGGAATTGCAATTTACTCCTCTGCAGAAGAAGTTGTCATTCCAGAGAATTGCACTCCCAACTCTAACTCTAATGTTCTTTTTGTTTGTAGATTTCCAAAGGCCTCTTGCCTGTAACTGAAAAAAATGTGATTTGTTTTTCTAGAGTCAGTGCTAAAGTGCTACAGTGCTCTGAACTGGTCAGTCATGCATGCCGAGAAATAATGCATCAAATAGCAGCTATCTAAAGACACCATGGGCAGACCATTTTTTCATTCAGGTAGAGTACCTAGCTGCAGACACCCAAGCTCCTGTTTTGGAAGATATGTTTTATACAGCAACTGACATTGTAAATCCTTTTTTTCTTGTCAAATTGCCCGAATCATTACAAGTAACAAATCTGTACCCATAGAACAATATAAACTATTTAAATATTTTCCAGTTCGTTTTTAAATGTTTTGCTGTGACCTTCTTCCTTATYGTGCCCACTCCTCTACTTTTTGGCTAAAGTCTGTTTAAAATGGGGAAGTTGCGTCAGCAATTTCACCTATTCTGAAATTACTTAATTCTGCCCTGATTTACACCCCATGAAATCCTATCGCCCTCTGAGGGGTTGCATAGAGTGTAAGGCAGGGCAGAGTTTGATCCAGAATGTTAAATACTGGCACATCAAAGTTACAGGTTTATTGCAATTATTATTGGTCCCCACTGATTATTTACTTATTCTGTATCTCAGCTATAGTTAAATTCAATGCTACATGGTTCCTGGGGAGAAATAAAAACACAAATAGCAAGAGAGCAGACTGATTTGGAATGGGCTTGTGCCTATTCTTGCCCTGAAACATTGCAGAAGCAGAGGGAGGGATTTTCAAGGCTCCCTCAATGTGACCCTGGACTGCAGTTTGCCCTAAAATGAGGCACAGTAAGCGGAGGCAGTGCAGCCGCTGCTGTGCAAGGGGCTCCGCTTTTTGGGTCCCACAGTGGGGCTGGGAGGCTGGGACCTCCGCAGCCATCCTCGCTGTCCCCCTTTCCCTGGCAGAGCAGACCTGAGCCCTTGAAGCCCCTCTGCAGAGGGACGTACTCCCTCCTCCACCGCGGGGGCATCTTTGCCAAGTCACCACTGAAACTTTTGTGTGCTTCAGGACCCTTGGAAATGTGTTTCTGAAGTCTATGGGTCCTATTTCAGTTAACAGTATGCCAGGAGGAGGACTCCATACTAAATTGCCAAAACTTTGACCCCAAACTTTAACATTCAATCACAAATTTAATAGTCTGGGATATATATAACAGCCCTTTTTTTTTTTTTTTTTTTTTTTTAACAGATTCACTCTATAGTGCTCCAGAAGTTAAAACAGATTTGAGGTATTAATTATGTGCTATTTCTACCCTCAGAATTTTTTATAGTGTGTTATTGAGGCTAATACCACTACCACTACTACAAGAATTCTTCACCATATGATGTTCATGACATAAATGCACAGCACTTTTGATGCCTCACTGGACTTCTAGAATCAATGATGTCCAGCCCCGTAAATCAAAGAGATAGATCAAGACAGACTAAAAAACCCCAACAACAACAGTAAAAAACCTCACAAGTTTCAATACCACTATCCCTAAAGCTCAGGGGAATTTACATACCAAGATGCAGAGAGTTTTTCCKTAGCAAGGTTTGGATGATTGAGATGGTATGACCCAAATATGAATTTTCCTTCAATATGCAGGCTTGATTCAGAGAGATGAATAAGATAGTATAGCACAGGTCACATTTTCTCCTGAACTTCCTTACAGCTAATTACTACTATAGGAAATCTATCAATATACAATGTAATTTAAATTTTAAAAGCTGCTGACTGTAGAGCCAGGGGAACATGTACCCAATAGAATGGCTGTTTTAAATTTACACCTGCTCCTGCCTCATATTCATATAAGAAAAAAGCAGCTCAGACTCCTTTATGGGTAGCCATATATTTTACACAGTATGGATGCCCAATGTGTTCACTTTCAGTCTTCCTGGCTGGACACGTGGGTGTAGGTCATGTATTTCTTTCCTAAAAAAGCCTTCAGATTTTTACCAAATAACAGGAAATTAGAAGTACTCTAAATGAAATCTCTCTTTTCCTTCTCTATGAAAAATCAGCCTTTTCAGTCTTTAAAAAATAAATGCACTTTACAATCAGTTCTGCAGTAACARTTTTGCAGGGAAGAAAATTTCTAATTGAGTGCGTGAAGGTCCCAGTTATACCACTTTACGCATGGCTTCTCAGTGTGGCCCACAGCATCCCGAATTTATGATTACCTAAAATTAACTTCCTAATTTAGCATTCAGATCTGTTTTTCCTAATAAAAACCAAACAGAATGACGTGACAAACATTCGTCCTGCTAGTTATTACTGATCAGCGTCTCAAAACTCTTCTACTGGTCCAAAAATTGTCTTTTCTTCTTTCTTATTGTACTCCCTAACCAGGATCTAGTCTGCCTCAGAACAGTCAGCTGCCATTGTAACAAGTTACAGGAAAATTATAATGCTTCCTAAGCATTTCCASAGAAACAAATTTCATGTGTGTGGGGGTGGTGGTAGGAGGAGAATAACCTTGGGAAAACCACAATTATAAACAGCTGCAGCAGGCATTAAATGTAATTATGATTGATTCCTATAAATAATTCTTTGTGTAAATTTCCACTTAAGCTGGATTTGCTGTTCGGGTGCAATGGACATTTCTGCATTAAGTGATTATCTCTTTTTATTATTATTAAAAATACAGATTCTTTTCACATGGGAGAGGAGATGGGGAGAGAGGACTTACTGTACCAGCATGAACTGCTGAAAATCTGGACTCTTACAATTAATGGTTTCCCAGCCTGGACTTGGTGTGTTTGTGCCTGAACTGCAAATGKATTAAAATGAAAGGTGTAGAGAATTCAAGAAAAAGGGCATGCCATCCAAAGTTACTGTCAGCAGAACCTCAAAATACTATTTCAACAAGGTAATAAACATATAATGATAGATAGTGTCTGATCAGCCACTACGGAAAGCTGACTATATTAATAGGACTTGACATTTGTTCTGTTTGATAGAGAGGGTGCTGAGCACCTAGGTTTCTATTATGCTAATCACTTGGTCATTTGAAAAATAAATCTTTACAATACAGCCCTCACAGGAGAAAATCTTGACTGATTCTTCACACTCTCTATAGCAAAAATACCACTAAACWTGGTCATTAATTCAATTTGACTAATTCAGCACTTCAGATTTCATTCATTCCCCTTTTAAGGCTTTACATCTGTCTATGATGTTTACATACAGAAATGGGGATGATAGGGAGGCTCATACACCATGACTGGGAGGAGGGAAAAGGTTTTCTTTAGCAGGTTTACATATCATAATCCTGATCCCACTGAAATTAATTACAGCTAGCCAYTTACGTCAGTGAGGTAAGATAAGGGCTGTATATGGGCCTTGGTACATCTGTGTATTCTCAGGTCTCATAGCATATGTGGGAGCTCCTAGGAACTCCTCCGTGCTTTGAAAAAAGATCTTAAAGCAACTGTATTATTACAGCTGTAACACGGTGTGATCTGGTATGACCCTCCACAGAAGTAGGGGTATCCAGCCTCATATTCAATCTGATATTTAGTCAAGCTCTTAACTACATTTGTAACCACTTCTCTTTTAAAGACTACAGAATTTGATGGCACATGCTGGAAGTTAAACAGCTGCTTAACTAATATGATGAACCAARGCTACATTTCTGTCCCACCTATCTCTTCATCAACAAAGATGGTGAGACATCTTTGTTGTTTCATTTTTAGACATTTTTTCAGCTAGAACATATCATTCCATTTTTAAATGGAACATACAGATACTGCAAAGCATATGAACATTTGCAACACAAAATTGGAACTATAGGAACCTGTTTTTCTTTTAGATATCTCTAAAGACTTTAATGTTTTAATCTTTTTGACTTCTTTGTCATCTCACTTAATGCTTTTTTCCCCATRTATCTGCCGAGCACTTTATAAAGCTAAGTAAGCATTCTCTGCATGCAGTAGGGATGGGGTAATCAAGGYATAGGTGAAAATCTTCTAACTCCAGTTAAAAAGAGTTTATATCTGGAAAAACCACATGATTTGTCCAAAATAGTGACAAAGGCAGAATGGAACTCAGAGGTGTGCTCTGCCTCTGCTTTAACACTGGGTAACGTTTCCGTAAAAAAAAAGGCCTTCCTACAGTGCCTTCAAAGCAGAGCTGAAACACTGCTCATTTTTAAAATAGTAGATCTATGGGCACTTTTTCCATTACCACCTACTTTGCATGGCTGTGCCATTAGCATAATTTAGAATAAAACGTTGTTCMCTTTTCCCACATAATTTTGGTGGAACTACTTACACAAATGAGATGGTTGGCACCTGACACATCAGTTAGGTTATTTTTATGGACTGTTGGTAGTTGAGAATTTCCAAGCTCTTTAGGGAAGAAAAAAGCCTTATTTGTTCCAAACAAAGTTATACTAAATTAATATAAAAAGCTCTGCTGTCATTTAGGTTGCATTTAGTACACAACGTACAGAAATGTTGTTAGGAGTCCATACAATACTGATGTTTTGCTTGCATGCTTTTCAAACAAAAACATGCAGCTAACACATGTTTAACCCCCTCAGGCTAAATTTTTAAGACATGCCTCTAAAAWGGTACCACAATATATAATGAATACAGTTTTGCATACTTAACCTGCATTTAGGTATAGAAATCAGGTACAGGTGCAATACGACAGATACACTCACTATGTTTATCCGTTTGACCATAAAGACATTCCATTATTACACTTTTMCCTTTTGCCTAGATATACAGAGCTTTTTTAAAGCCTCCATCATACTTTTTAAATAAATATGCAAACAAGAAAGAAAAGGAGGGGCTGTATATTTTCTGCAAAAAACATCCTTACATCAATCAAGCAAATATACATTAGCAAGAAGGAAACACATTAAGACTCATTTTCCTTTTCCCTGTGCCAGGTTGCTTCTTTTGTACTATATATCAGAATGAAAGTAATTCACCTCTCAAAACAAAATATTAAAGAACAAAATATGACTGTGATGCACTTCTGCAGAACACAGTCAAATTTCCATAAAATGTCTGCAGGGTTTTGCACATTAAAATTTCTCTTACTAAAAATGTTTATGGAAATAGGTCATTATGCACATTACTAATAGAGAGCAATTTGTTGCTTTTAAAGGAGCTTTTATACTAATAGTTGTGAATAAACACATTTATCAGGCATCCTAAATATAAACAATGTATACATTGGTAAGCATAGTACTCCTCACGTATACAGAGATTAAAGAAGTTCTCGTTCAGGGCCCAGTTCTGCTACTATGGAGCCCATGGGAATTTTGTGACTGTTTTTATTATTTTGAAAGGAGATGAATGGTKTTTCAGCCCTGGAAACAGGCTTGTGGATGGTGTCGCTGGATGCAATGCGACAACTTGCAGGTGTGAATATTTACTGGCTTGGTACCTTGGGTCCTACCTGCTTCCGCGTGCTTCAGCGAGAGCTGGGGTGAGACCTCCTCTTGGGTTCAGTGAAGGTCAGCATGAGGGTGGGAGATGTCCACGGAGGCCTGTCCTGCATGGCCAGTGCCTCAGGGTCCAGCCCTGAGAGCCCAGCCTCGAAAAGACATCCTTAGTTTGTGGGCTAATGTGGTATCGCAACTGGGTTTCGAACAATTTTGTCTTCCACTATCAGCACTTAGAAACAATAAAAAATTATGACAACCATTTTAACTTTACCTGAATTTRGAGGAACTAAAAAGACAACAGTAATAACACTGTGTGGATTATAATACTATGTACGGTAAGCAGTAAGATAGACTCACTGAAGAACATCTTACAATATCTTTACATAGTAATCAGAAATAATTCTCTTAAAAATCACACTTAAACAAGTTAGGTCACCTAGAATGTGCAAATAAAATGAGTTGTTTTAGGAAGATATGTTGATTCATGTGGTTCCTAGCTTGGTTGTCAGTAAAAGTGAAGAAATTGTAAAACATCTATCCAATTATTTCAGTTAATATACAAGCATTAGGCATTCAAATTCCTAATTAAGAGACAACATGCCCTGTCAGGCATCTGCATGGGCTRTTGAACATTGCCTAGATTGTTCCATAATTATCCCAGCTTAATGGCTCTAAAAATGTAAGCAATGTGCATCCACTGAGGAAATGCACTGCTTATCACATGAGAAGGAACAGCACACAGAACATGCTCCACTACCATGTATTTGTGCCGCAGGTTTTCAGCACAACATGGTTTAATTAACAGCGYGTGGCCTCAGCTTAGTAACTGGCTTCTACTGGCAAGGGGGAAACATAGCTCACATATCAAGATAGTTTTCTATGGCCAGAATTAAACATATAAAACTCAACTGCTGGGAGTTCTCCATTCCAGGCTCCAGTTTCAGTTAGGCATCAGAAAGAAGAGCTAGCATGTGTAAAAATATATTTTGTACCAGTTTTCAAAAAAAAAAAAAAAAAAAAAAAAAAGAGAGAAAAAAAGAAAAAGAAAAAAAAAGAATTCAGCAAACCTCTAGGGCAGTCATGTTGTCAAGGAAACAGATTTTTGCCATCTTCGGTGATCTGCATTGTCAGTAAATTTTCTACAAATTCCTTCTATTCAAGCCTGATACCTATGCTCAAGAGATGACCAACATTGCCTTGTATGCTGCAGCCTTAGCATCAAGATGTCTGCTCTCTGGTACTATCTGGTGAGGCTAGCCAAGTGGGCAGTGTATTATCTGATAAAAATTTTGCAAGAAACACAAAAAAAAAAAATTTCAATTGTTTGGAATGGATTTTTTTTTTCTATATTTTAACCAGTAGGATTTGGTTCAGAAAATAATACACRATGTTTAAGCACTTCACATCACTTTTTCTCTCTCTTTCTCCCACTACTTTTTCTCTTTGCCTTAAATATAATAAAAGGGAAAAAAGGAGACCAAAAGAAAAGCCATTAAAAATAGTGGAAGAAATATATGGAATAACTCAAGTTCTGCAAACAAAATCTGCAAGCAAAGTACCTATTTTCATCAATGTTTTTGTTCTATTTAAAAAAATTGTAATTTAAAAGTTTTCTAACTTGCTCTAGTCAACACTACTTTTAAGATACCTACATGTGTACATTGTACGAAACACTGTTTCTTCAAGTTGTATTGTTTCCACAGGAAACCATAACCTAATGCATTAGTTAGGCAGCCTCAGGATGCTTCATGCAACAGTGAATGAGGGAGCTACCTTCGACATTTCTCTGGAGACTTCTAGGAAGAGCTGGACTACTTACCTAGTTTCCCTGTAGACTGGTATCATATAAATAAATAATATGAATGAATATCTTTTCTTAACTGCGATAGATCCAGCACAGCTGAATAGATTCAACAGGTTTTAGAAGGATTTTTTATTCTTTCTCATCCTCAGAGAAGATGCAATTTTCATGGAGTCTAAGTGGGAACTTGCATCTCCTTAAAATAATRAGTTTTATTATAATATTTCTTTTTAATTAACACTTGAGGCAAGAAATTTATATTTCTCTGTTCTTCTAAATAGAAATAAATACAGTTTTAAAAGATTGTATTTATTCACCTCTTCTTTCCTGTTGCCGTCCCTGTCTGCATGTAACCAGGATTTTGTAAGTCATATCAGCATATAGGAGGCCTCATTTGTGGTTTTACTAGCCTGGTAAAAAACATAATTTCACACCATAATGGATATTAAATATGCACAGTTTTTTTCTTCACTGAATATGTAAACCTTTTATTAATTAAATTCAAAAGTAATTATCCATCTACAGATGCCCAAGGAATATCTGTCCAAATGAACAAATGATAGAAATGATCAAGAATACTTTGGCTAAATTGCTCTTGTCATAGAGCATATATACATATATGTGTATATATATATATATATATATATATATATATTTCAAAGAGTATATAATATTACTCAGTGTTTTAAAGAAATGTAACAATGAACTTTAAGCAAATTAAATGCTATGGTTAAAGATTATTTTTTTCTTTTCTCTTCTGGTAAAAATTGAAAACCATAACTTCCTTTTTTTTTGTCTCAAATTGGAAAAAAATAAAGTACAAGAGTTTTCAACTGAACCAAAATTCTTGTTCCTCTGCATGATGAAATACATTTTCAAAAGTATCACAATGAGTTAGGGTCCTTGAAAGGTTTGTGCACCCCTTGCACTTCCCACTCAGCTGATATAGATGCTTGAGAAGTAAATTGCAATATTCCTTTTCTATGCCTCCTCTCTGCTGAATAGCGTTGGAGGCATGCCGGACTTTGAATCCCTCTCGGCTTCCTAACCAAGGGGATGTTAGAGGTCTTCTGTGGAGCAATGGGCCTTGCACCCCCCAAAAACATGGGGAGGCCCCCCCACAATAGTGCAGCAGTGGGAACGCAGCCTGCCGGGGCTTGCTCGAGCACACAGTGAACCYTAACAGCAAAGCTGCAGGTGGGCTGTGTCATGGATGGCATCCTCGTTGCTTGTTAACCTTGAGGACAAGGGTAGTTACTCTTGCAAAATCCGGTGATACTCTCAAGCCTTACCTTTTTAGCAATTTTCGTCTTCGGGTTTGCAGGTCTGTGATGAAGAGGTAGCCTTGCACCCCTTGGAGAGTGCACCATAACCTGCTAGAGTGTGCCGGTGCTGCCTAGTCAAAAGCATTGCGGTTTTACTCCGTAGGCCCATACGAGGGAGGAGGTGAAGGGAGGGAAAGTCAGGGGGTGCTGTACGTAGCACAAACATTTCAGATGCACACTTTTCACCGTGGAAGTGACTAACCCTAAACTCAATGGCCAAAGCACCCGAGGTGCCCCRTCTTTCCTGTCATGTGGAAAACATGTCCACGCACCTACTCTCCTTTCCAAATGCATACATTTAGTTGTTGCTTTCTGAAAGCACTGGGTTATTTGCTGTCTCAGGTCCCAGCCTTTATAAAACGATTTTTCTCTGGGTTGCTAAAGTGAGGGATGTAAATTCTCAGAATCACACAGAAGGAGCAAGCTCCCAAGAGTCTGCTAGAAACAGCTGCTTCCAGCAGCTGGAACGTTTTTCAGTGCCAGTCTAGATCTTGATCAAGCAAAGCACTTATGCTCATGAATAACTGGTTGGTTTCCATGGGAAAGATCATATATTTGGGTGCTTCAAAGCACTGGATCCTACAGAAAATAATACAATATAGGACGCAGTTTACAGTAAATTTTAAAAACAAAWGGTTCTCAAAGGAATATTCATATAGGGGAAAAATATGTGGAGGATGGCCAAACTCCCGAGGCTTGAAGGACCTTGTGCTGCTCAGATATGGCTCTTGTACTRCAGGTAGCTGTGCTGAGGGAACAGGGGGGTGCAATTTGGTATTATCATGTGAAATAGATTCTTAAAAAAAAAATGATAAAACAAGCATCATGATAACATGACACATTTTAAAGAATCAGTTTAATTCTCAAAGGTCCTGCCTTTCAAGCAGTGATTTCAAGCATTTCAAATCACCTATCAGAGCAGTGAGGCTGTGCTGAGGTAAGGGCTGCTTGGGAATGAGAAGCCCAGCAGAAAGTGGGAGGCRTAGAGCAAGGGCTTCCACGGTGAGTGCCAGGCTGCTGCAAAGGAGCAACGGCTCACCCCAGGGAAGGGATGCCTGCGGCACCTCCTGCCTACGAAACATCTCTGGAGTCCCCCAAACTCACGTATCCCCAAGGCGGGAGGAAAATTTGTGGTCCTTGGCTAAGTAATGCTTTGGTATGGGGTTTATACCTTCAAGGTTGTTGGCTGTTCCTGTGACATCCCATTTGCATAAGAAATTCCTCCTATGGCTTTCTTTCAGGCTGATATATATATATATGTATATATATTTCCTTTGAATTTAATTACCTACAAATAAAAACACAAGTAGTACATATGGAATATAGTTAACTTTGAAATGACAGTGAAGAATATTGGGTTAAATAAGGGTTCACTGAGATAAGTTAAATTTATCTTAAACAGTGAAGAATTGTGGGGAATATTTATGTATTAGGTTTCACTCCATTTTTGACTCAGTACAAAATATGGACTCTCAGGCAAAAGAGGGAATTAGATCATTTAAAGTCTTTTTTGTTCAGTAAATTGTAGTCATATGAGGGTCCCGTGGAAAAATCAAAAATTTTCCAAAATCAAGAGGAAATGAACAGTAAAACAGTTATCAACAAGTAAGGCAATTCATTATGTTTTGTACTGAAGGAATTTGGTAAAGCTAAATTCCATTAAAAGACAACATTTACCTGCACTGCTGTTTGGAAGTGCAGAGGCTACCTTGTTAAATATTCACATTTACTGACTCAACATTTATAAAATCAGGTGCTCTTAAGATAAGAGGTATTTCTTACAATAAATAATTCTGTTATGAAACAGAGAAGTATAAATCAATTTATTAGAGATCATCTGCATATATAATTGTGAAAAAGACCTCAGGGTAAAAATWCAAGGCTGCTGCAATTTGTATTTTGGGAAACCACTTAGAAAATATCTTTAGGTATCATAAATTCAGATGWCTTGCTGGAAAACCTTAATAACTTTCCCAGTACAAGGGGTAATTCCCTCACCCCCGCCCCAGAGCCGCCCCTACTGCCTTCCTATTAGACAGCGTTCTCACAGTATATTTCACAAAATGTCTCTATTTCCAGTAATCATAAAGCCTATGATTAGGTTTGTTAAGAGTAATGGAAAAGAGTATGAAAGAATTTCTTTTCTTTTCTTTTTTTTCCCCCAAAGTATGCAGTAGCTATACAATAAAATAGGACCCCAGGGACACCTTCATATCTTATTTTCTACCTTTTTAACCTACACTTTAAAAAGAAAGACCATTTAAACATTTTGCTAAGTCCTACTCACCTTTGAATGTTTCACAGAATTTAGCTGGTATGGCTCCCTTATAATCAAATCCGAGCTTGTTGAAAACAACTCATATATGACTCCCCTGAAAAAGTGCTCTGGATCAGCGTATCTTGCACATGCTATACAACCGGTAAACACTCCTCTCTTGATAAGCCCTGTCAAAACCATTTTTTAGAGTTACATAAAATAATATACTTCCTGATCTTTTGGGCAAAGTTATTTTATATTCTGTTTCATATTATGCTGTATTTGGTCTTTTGGGAGTGTACCCTTACTGTTTTCAGAAATAATTTGCAGCATGTGGGCACTTTGACACAAACTCTGTCTGAATTTCTTTGTGAGATGACCCTTCTTCAGCTCAGTGTTCATCTTGGTATTCATCAGGATATCGTAATAATGATGCTCTGGAATATTATTATATCTTGGCAATGGTGTTTCTGGCTAGTCTGAAATTATCTGGCATTTCTATCTCTACGAAATGCTTCGACTRAAAAGGATATGTTGGTTGATAATGGAAAGATTTTGTAGCAGAGAATCTGGTACTCCTCCTATCTCCTCAMATGCGTTGGATTGCTATAATATATTCCTCACATTTCCCTCCCTTGCTGATGACAGAAAATAGCACTGTCTAGCTATGTTCTGCTGCTCTTAGTTGCAAACGGTCAAAAAGGGAGGACAAGAATGGGAATCTAAGGAAGAAAACTGTAAAGTCTAAAGGACATATACAGTTCCCATTTTTGACTMAAATATTTTTGGCAAAAACCTTCCCAAACCAGGCCTTTAAAGACTGTTTAAAATAAAATCCAATTTTCTGTCAACAACATGTTTCAGAGGAAAAGATTCAGCTGAGCATGAACTTYGTAGTTTTGACTGAGGGATAGCACCAGAGGTTTGAGAATGTGGGACTCAGATTTCTRTGCACTGTCCTGTTCATCCTAGCAAACCTGAGAGAGATGTGGATGCCATTTGCTATGCCTAGCACTGAAATGAAGTGTAAACCCCCCCATATTTTGAAGCGTGTCACACCTCCTTACCATGTGAATAAGGAAACCTTCCAGGTGTCCACAGAAAGCTGCTCCCATTAAAACYTAAGGTATCCAGAATAGATGCAATGTAGGAGAAAATTTGATGGTTCCTCTTCGGCTCCTTCAGCTCAGGATTTAGGTGCATGATGGTCTCCAGGGTGACCACTAGATTACTTATCCCTTCTGTACAGTTGAAAATGTTTTCTTTGTCTCAGAGACCTGAAACAACATCATTTTATTTCCAATAAAATAGCTCTTTCATTTGTCTTAGCATATACTGGTGAGATGTGACAAAGTTTCCACTAAAATCTACCAGTGCACCTTCTTCAAGTTCTGTAGCCTCGCTGTCTCTTGACACATTCATGACTGGTCACCCAAGCCAACTTCATTCTAGCTCTCAATACCATGAATCATTTTTCATTATTCAATTACCAAATGTAACAAACTTTGAGTTAGAAAAACATTTTAAATGTTAAAAAGAAGGGTGGAGAGTCAAAAATTTCAGCCTGCTCTATTACTCATTTCTGTCTGGTACCCAATGTTTCTGTTTATTRCACAAAATTCAGATCCAGATTTGAACACACACTAAATTTAAGCCTTGCTTAAAGTGCGTCATTATTCAACCTCATGTGTGCAGGTAGGTGATAAAGAGTAGGTTAAGAATGAGAAAAAGAGGTATAATTCCCTGTCTTAATGTTCTTGTCCTCCCCCAAAATTTCCTTGAACAGGTCTTTCTGCCATAATAGTCATGTCTGAAAGACATGTTGGTAATATTACTTTCTCCCTCCCACCTTCTTCCTGTTTAGTATCTACTATATCAGAGCTGTTAATTCTTACATTGTAGAATAAGGCTCAGGCCAAAGTTAGGTTTTGTCTACTGCTTAAAGAAAGATAATAGAAAAATAATTATTTCAGTACRTTCAGTCTCAAAGTTCCTCAGAGCTACGATAAATCTAAATCACTTAGATGCTTACATTATGATATCTTTAAGATACAGCCTGAGTTCTCCAGCCAGATGGTTGAATATCYTACTCAAGTACTCATCATCTCCACCTTTGATTACTGTATTTTTGTGACCTTAGCAAACACAGTCTTGCCTGTTCTGTCCCATATGTACATAAAGGTGGGGAGATGTACCAGTCTCTGGCCAATAAACGTGACATTCACCTCCGACTAGAACATACCTGCTATCAGACAAAACTATCYATAAATTTTACTTGTTTGACAAATGAGATACTGCAAAGCACCTTGAATAGCATTTTTTCTCCTTYAAAAGGAGTAGGAGACTTTGGCCCCTTGTAATCAATTCGCTAGTTTAGGCCTCAGTGCAACTGCATTCCTTATGCTCCTCCAGAGTCATGAATGCCTTTATGCCCTGAGCAAATATTGGTCATAGAGAAACTCACACTGCATTACAGAAAATCCTCTAAGAAACTTGGCTTTGGAAAAGAACAGAAGGCTGAACCACCACTCCTTTGAGTATTAGTGGAGAAATGCTGTTTAATGACTTATTCAACAAATTTAAAATGAAACAGCTTAATCCACTTCAACAAAACAAAACAAAACAAAAAGTTTTAGTAGCTTGTTATGCCAAATGTACATAGTCCTGCGGATTTTCTTGAATGCAGATACTGGAGGACTTAGAGGAAACCCTAGAGATATAAGACTATTCAGTCCTCTGATGAGGCTCCCRTGCTTTCTGCAATACAGCTATTGGTCATGTGGCAAATCATCTGCCTTAGTGTTAAATCTCATTTTAACTTCTATATSTAAAGGTCTACGGGAAATAAATTTCTTTTATGTCATATTGATGTAATGACTAGCTTCTTCTGCAAAGMATGAATAAAGTGGGAAGCAGCAACACACAAGCAAAAATGTTTGCAGGATTTCAATTAGAAATGCAAGATTCGTGAAATCCCTATAAACCAAACATCTATATAAAAATTCTTCTCTATCTTTAAGCAAGTCTTGAGAGTGAGAGTCATGTTTGCATAAATCAACAGAGGCATTCAAACAGGTCAGTTATGAGGATGATAGAAAAAGACACAGTTTCCAGCACTCTAGCTAGGGAAGGTGTGAGCACGCAGAGYGTGAGGCACAATGTTCTCAGTTTGCAAGGACAGGCTACGAATCTCTCTCAGTCTTCAAGCAGTGTCTAGTGTGCCTGCAGAAATATCAGTAAAGCAAATGGCAAGTATTTTGTGTCCACTGAGGAAGAGCAGAACATCGAACCCGATATTTTGAGAAGGGAGCTTCCCCTATGGTGTTTCTCTCGTACAGCTTGCTGTTTATTTGCATACTTGTGCAAGGCAGGCTACACGATGAAGGCAGGCAGAGGTAGACTCAGGATGCCTCCAGGTCTTAGACAGTTGCCTGGGTCTTAGCAGCACTCCTGGGACTGGGATGTTTGTGGGCAGGCTGTAAATTGTCCCACATTCGGGTAATTCTATAACCCAGAAGGTGTCGATTTCCTTCCTCCCACCCTGGTGCTGGCCCCAGCCTTTCTACAGGGACCAGCTGAGCCCGTAGCGTTCAGCAGAGCTAGAAGCAGGAGCTCTCCCGGCCCTGGCCGGCCACTGTGGGCAGCAACTGCCCAGACRTGGCACTGGGCCAGGCCTCTACACAGCATGAACCTCGGGTGGGTGGAAACYGCGCTTAATTCCAAGCCCCAGATGCTCCAGGGGAGTTTGAAATTAAGCAAAACACATCTGCCCATCCCTCATTATTGTTGTTGTTATTGTTGTTATAACCTTTCATTACACTAATCCACAATTTTGTTCCACATTGTGAGTATGCGAGAGGCTGGAAGCAGTCATTAAAATGTGATAATGTTTAAAATTCTAGCACATTAACACTGACATTTTGCCTTCTAAACAATCTCAGGTAATGAAGGTCAATACAAGCAAACATTCTGTCTATGGCCCTTAGTTAGAGGCTTTCTGCACTTGGACTTCTCAGCAGGGGACTGTCAGACAGAGCGTTTTCCTCTGTGCAGCTTCTCTCTGAATGCTTGCTGCAGCTGGCTCCAGCATATGGTAGAATATGAAGATATTTTCTGGGGTCCACTGCCTCAATCACTGTTTAATGATTAATTACTGCAGGCTGGTGTCAGGGTGAGACATTCAAGGCTTCAGGCAAAAGTCTTAACTATAGAAAATGACAGCAGGCGGGATTTTGCCAAAAAGAGTAACTTTGCAGCGCTAGTTCTAATGATTTGCGCTGCCTTTTGATTCATTTGTAAACAGCAAGATAGAAAAAGACTAAAAYGATCAGGCGATAAATGTCAACAATAACAAGAAATTGTTCCCAGAGAGATTCGTAGGGTGTTTGGTCATGTAGAGAAGAAGCGATAACTAGACCTCTTGAAATAAGGTAGRGACTTCTGGGCTATCTTCCCTCAGACAGCCTCCAAGCGTGAATGAACTAAGCCTCAAACCACCAGGATGAGGACAAAAAACACAGAGGCAGGCAGACTGAGGCCCACAGGAGCCAAGGGGCTGAGGAGCAGAACTCAAGAAATCCAGGGTCAGTCTTCCCTTTTGGTCTTGTGGTCGCACTGCCTTTTGGGGTGAATCTGGAGCTGATGGCCTTGTGGCGAGCTMCTGCACTGCAGCTCATCCGGCTGAGCAAGTGTCAAGAAAGACAGCACAGCTGGGGCAACCTCTGCCATGGTTGTGTGTGGCAGCACTGGCACCTAGGCCCATGTTAAAGAAGGTGGAACATGGTCCAGTGGGTTACTGTAAACTTTCAAATACTAAAGGTGATATAAAGCTACTTTTGCCTTCCTGTGTCTTTCTGCATTGAGCRTAGCTCAGCCAGAGTGGAGAATGTGGCCCCTCATGCTCTAACCTTGTGGTCCATAGCCCTCCCCTCCAGTTACAGGAGGTCAGTCTCAAATTGATGAAGACATAAGGGATCAAAGCTATTAATTTGTTTGTTTTGTAGTAATGTATCTTGAAATCTGACTGTTAACATAATTTGTGTGTATGCGCATGTCAAATAATCCCTTAAAAATAAGGTACAATTGCCTTCCACCTATGAAAATAAGAATGGTATGTGTGCCTTGAAAAAGCCTGGGTTCACCTTCTATTACTCTTCATCAGAAATGCAAAATGAGTGTAAATGATACCATTCACATTTAATATCATGGTACAGCTACTTTGTGCTTGTGCCAGTGACTGTACCGAGCAACAGAGAATTAGATCTTTCAGCTCAAATGTCTTTGTCTTGCATAAAATGTGAAAAACACTTACTTAGAAAATGAAGTATTCATCTTGGGATTCCACCTTCCTTCTGTGGTGTCATTCCTGAAACCACAATTGCACCATCTTTTTCACGTGAATGTAGAGCTGACTGGCACTGGAAATACTTCTGGTAATTCTGGTGAAACTGTTTTTCTCCCAGCCCATTACAGGCTGTTGGAAACTGAAAAAAAAAACAAAAACAAAAAACAAAAAAMCACACTTTTGGTTGAAAAAATGTTACACTTTTGGAAAAGAGTCAGAAAAATGGTCACTTTTATCCCTTCTAGAGACGTATYAGACAATCTTTAATGGAGTGAAAAAATAAAATCCTGTGAAGTGTATTGTTTGCAGGAAAGGCTGTTTTCTTGTGAAACGAAATTGACTCGCTCTAAAGGAATTTACTGCTTTAAAAAAGCACTTTGTTTCTGTGAATTAAATACTTTTTTAGTGTGTAATCACAATGATTTTTTTTCCTCCAGGTTGAACATTACAAACTGTGGAAAGGACTCTGTTATCTACTAATAAAAAACTAATTTTGGTTGTATACAATCTTTAGTCCTTTTATATGAAGAGAATGAGGCCAAATGAGAAATAGTAGAGAATTAATGGGCAGATTACTGAGCTTCTACAAATTGCAATAAAGTGCAACATTATTTGTCAGTTTTTAATGTGATATTAACTGGTGATGGGTGAACTACAAAAGGTTAGGAGACTCTGTTTGAATAATCACCAGAAGCATAGATGCTTATTTAAACCTTATCTGAATCTCTTAACACGGTAGAGTTGGGGCTAATTTAGTGMAGCTGCTGGGGTAGAAAGAGTGAAGACAAAAAATGCCACTTCGAAACAAGATTTTGGGTTCTTTCACTTTCCCTAGAAATATCATTAAAATAACTTTTCATCTTTTCACTTGTTTCTTCTAACAAAAAAGCAGTAGTGAAAACACATGAATACAGTTAYCCAGCCTCTTAAAATCTCCAGAAATGCCATGAACTTTTAGTTCATTTTTTAAAAAAAAATTAATCTAAACCAGTCTGCACATATTTTTTCTTAACGGTAAAGATATTATGATTTGTTGATAAACTAGATACACGAAGGTTATGGAAACTGTTATTTTTTTTGTTTCAGTCACCACTAAAAGAAAACTTGTTCTGGATATTGAAAACTTCAGTCTAAAATAATTATTAAGATCTTAAATACTTTAAAATAATTCAAAGGAACAAATCTGAAGTGTAACTTCATGTGTGCAAAACCAAAGCCCATTAGGCACAAAGACGCAACCTGTGACTCAAGGAATTCCTGAGCTGCGGATTGCTGGCCACTGAAAGAACCTGAAAGATTATATTACTGAAATATCTGTACATATATATGTTTATATACTATATATATATAGGTGTATATACACACACACAAACACAAACTTGCTTGTCCCATCCTTACATATATTCCTTCCTTGACTCTGACACTGGGAAATATCTGAAGCCTTTGCCCTTATTCAGCACCACCAGTCCTACTGTGTGGGAGCCTAGAAGTGCTCCACCACCCCTCTTGACCTGATCMGCTGTATGGGACCTCTCTCGAGATGGGCAGACCACACTCACCAGGTAGGCACATCACCTGGTCAGCATGTGGCAAGTCACCATCAGGACCAGGTATTAGAGAGGTGAGAGGGCGTTCTCCTCTATGAAAACACAGTAGTACTGTTACCACCTATGCACTGGGTTGGACTTGTTTTTGGTAAGATGTCCTGTGGCCTCCAGGGGTACCTAGGGCAGCTAATTCATTCACAGGGCGTTCTCTCTTCTCACAACTAATGTGGAGCTGCGGTCTGTGGCAGTGACATGAGAATAATACTTTATGTAAATACCTTCTGAGAGGAGTCTCTCAGTCTCTCATTATTAATGCAGACAGTTCCAAAGGCAAAAGCAAACAGTATTTGGCAGCAGGAACTTTTAATGAGAATGTCATTAAGGAATTCAGTCTGCAGACCACAGAGTCATGATGCATAGCATACCCAGCTGACTTCTCTGCCTCTCTTCTCTTTCCTGTCCATTAAACATAGACATGTTTGGGTGCACTAAGTATGTGTCCCCAAGTAAGGAGTCCTATCTATTTGCAGCTTACAATATTGTATCTACTACTTGTAATATTTACAGATTTACTAGAAGGTTAAGATCTACTTCTAACAAATTGTTAGCACGGGCAGAAAATTTCTTGGATGGCATCTCTACTCAAATTCTCTGGAACTGCAGGAGAAACAGAGTGGACCCATACAGAGCTAAAATCTCACACAAAGGTGGTGGGAGGAATTACATTAGAAAGTACAGCCCAGATAGAGTTGTAAGACATAACTGAAAGGCCAGCATGTTTAGGCTTAGCAAGCTCGTTTTCTCAGTGCAAATTATAYGGGTTATCAGTCCAGCCCAGGGCAAAATCTGTCTCCTAGCTATCTAGCATTTGTAACTCCTCCTGCTACCGCCTGGATGTTCCTAATGCATCAAGAGAAGGACACAAAGACAGAGATGAACAATGAATATACAAAAAAATCATAAACTGAAGTTGCTGTTATTTTGGGTTTGCAGAGCTCATGATTAGCATCATCATATCTATTCATATTTATATCAGACTCATTTTAGATCTTTATGCAAGTATTAAAGGGAATGTCAAACATTAATCACCCAGATTATTATTATTATTAACAATAATGATGATGATGATAATAATAATAAGGTACTGTGGCAATTGTACCCTTTTGTTGCCCTTGTGCCTTATGCCCTTCATCTAGTAGCATTTTTAGATCATCTGAGAATGCTGCCTGTGCTCTGTCTGCAGGACTCTTAGAGATCTCAGGTCACATCTACCACCACTGTGATGTTGTGCCAAATTCCCTATGTTGGCTTCCTTGGTAGTAAAAAGCTGCRTTTAGACACCTGAGTGACTTTCCAGATGATTGGCTAGGTTTAAAAACAAAAGGGCAAAAGCATGATTTTTTTTCCTGAGATTCATACTCCCTGGTACAAATGGGAGAAATTCTTAGGAGATTTGAGTGAACCCTAGAGTTTTGGGTGTTCATTTAGACTACTAAATGTTCTGACATTAGCTGACCATCACACATAATAGCTGCAGAAAGTGCCTACCCTACAAAAGGACCTAACACAGGATCTCTGATCTCATTTAGTTGAGATGGCATATTTATATCCCAAATTTTATGAGGCTTGAGCATTTCAAGTAGTAGTGTTATGATGAGTTAACACTGCTGCTTAGATTGTTCACCAGCCAAATAGCAAAATTTCCTAATGTCATTTTATGGGACTTATAAGACATTAAACTAAATATGATTGCTGCTCCATAAAACAGAAGAACAGTTCTCCATATACTGTACGTATGCAAATACAATATCCTATCTCAGCCTCCAGTGCCCATAGTAAGTTATGCTTGGAGTTTAGACTGAATAACTATTATTGGTTTACAAGCTCCTAAATCTTTGCATTTCATGTAACTAAGATAGAGAGAAGCTTTTGGAAAAAAGTGAATGATGCCTTATTTGCCTGACTGAGTTGCTGAAAAGTTTTTATTTCTTCTGCAATAGAGGTACATTTGTCCAGTTGAAAAACACTTCCAAAAAGCAGAAGAGATGAATTTTCAAACCAGGCAGGTGTGATAGTCTATGAATGGCAAAATTTTTTTGAGAACGTCACTGTCATATGAGGCCAGACATTCACATAAAAGAATGGGCAAAGTAATCATGGTATTCAGAATCACAGTATATTATCCTAATAATACTAGGAAGAAGGTTAAAAGCTATACTCATGGTATAAACAACCTCTTACTACTAGCTATAAGAAGTTTTTCTCATAATTACCTGTTCTAGGATTTTAACATCAGAACATATTGCCCACTCTTGCTGAAAAAGTACTAGTTTAGGTGGATCTCAGATCAGTTCCCACAAATACTTTGTTCCTACGTTATACAAAAGGACATAATTTGAAAGTAGGGCCATGATATTGGCCCTGTCCTACAGTTGTTTGTCCTACAGTTGATATTAGATACTGAACATAAAACGGTTGTTACTGTTTTCCTACAAATTTCATTTGGAATGCATTGAATTTGGAATACTTGCCAAACAATAGCTGAGCCTAATATTGTGAATCTGAAGGCAGAAAGATGCACTACTTTCTAAAAAGGTGGGAGTTTGAATTAAAGAGGAAATGAATCATCGATTTATGAAATCACCAGCATATGAAAATCACCAATTAATGAATGCATAAGTTAGATAAATTCTGAAACAAAGTCATGTGTGCAAGTCAAAGTAATAATTCATACAGCTACTGATCTTGGCATCATTACAGAGGTAACATTTTTACAAGGTTAAGCTGTCTTTGAACTTTTCTTTAATATATTAGGTGCAAACAGCTCTTTCTTCTGTATCAAGCGTACACGTCTTTTTGTTCCTCTGCTTAAGAAAAATCACAAATTATGGCAACTATAAGAAAAAGAAATCCTTTTCATTATATTTGACTTCTCCACCTCCCATAAAGAATATCTGAAGATATTGAATCAACTGACTATTGTTCCACATCTCCAGTATTTTCTAGATTCTCCCTCTGAAATACAATATTCTTAGAGGTAGTAGTACTATTTAGTGGGCATATGCATCTGTAGCTCTTTCTTTGGGGTACAGGAATTAGTTATTCAGAGCACAGGCAYATGAAAATTAAGACTTGGAGACACTTCTTGCCTCAGCCCCATAGGGTTGTAGAAATGATGTTGACCTGACAAGATTCTCAATAAAATGCATTTGAAAATAAAATAAGATGTTATTGATTGTCTTCTCTGGATAGCCTCAGAGCTGTTTATAGAGGATAATGCCTAGTAATAATAAAATAGCAGAGACAAAAAAACATAAAACAGCATGGAAGAGGGAGCCCTCACAATAGGGCAGAGGTTTGTTTGTTTTTGTCCTGAGGCTTTAGGTTCAAATCCAGCCTAGGTTGGATCCAGCCTTGGTGTGTAATTATTTTAAGTTATTTTACAAAGGCTGTTTGGTGCTTTATGAGAAATGGGCCGAAGCACCATGTACTCTTTCTGGACATAATGGATATCTATCTATATCAAAGGCAATTGCCTTTGAATGATTGGCAGAGCAGCTTTGCAGATAACCCCGTGAGAAAGAAGAGGATCTGCTACCTATGTGCCATCTCTTTCATATTCACTTACTAGAACTATATAGCTGCTGTTTCAGAGAGATGCCAATTTTGTTTTTCGTTAATCTGGACTCAGAGTCACCCAGACTGAAACTACACACTTATGCTGACAGCTGTATATGGAACACTTTCAAGATCCTAAATCGAAACTGCCTTTAGACCTAGAGAACACTGACCATATATATAACAGCATAGGCAAATTTGAGCATAAGGAATAGGATACTTACTTGGAAACAGGATACTTATCCTGCATTTTCTCTGCGCTTCATATAAAAGTTAAAGCCTTCTAGTCCTGTCTATTCAGTGCTAGTGCTTGATAGAAATTGCTGCATAGAAATTAACAGGGCTATCTCACTAACTTCAGTAGGAATGGGCTCAGTCCCTAAAGCACTGCCAGAACGAAAATGTCAGTGTTTTGAAGTAATACTCGATATATTTTGGTCTCTAAGGTACATCAATCTCTGAAGCTGTTTTCAATGAAAGTTGATGGAAGCTCAAAAGAAGTTAGTAGATGCATCCTGAATATCTTTAAGAAGAAAAAACAAGTTGCATTTTACTGYTACCCACCTCTACCACATTGCCTTATGGCTAGTCTCTGTGAAATAGACTACATGCTTAACTCACGGCTGTCTGAAATCAATGGTATATTTTAACTGAATGTAAGATATTTGGATCAGGCATTTCATAAGCAACTGGACTTGTGCTGGAAGTTTCAGTGTGCAGGATCATGCTATTTTCAGGTCTGTGCAATTCGTTTTAGCAAGGTTCCTAAAGCCCTGCAGCACTGCGATTTACAAACAGCTCTAACTTTAGTAGAGAGAAGGATCCAATTTTTATTATTATTACTATTTTTAACTTGAACAATATTCAATAAGTTCATTTGCTTTACAAGACCTAAAACCCACGTGTAAATAAGGCTATTCCAATGTAAATCAAATAAAGGGGTGCTGAGCCCTCAAAGCAACAGTGTAATATATCCATATCTTTGATGCATAATCATATGACTAACAATCTATAGTAAAGAYAATAGATGTGAATATTAATGACATACCTCCACTAGTAGTTTCATATCAAGCAAATGTGAGCATCTTATGCTTGCAGGGCTGACTGACTCATTTTTAAAAGCCTTTTCATTTTCTTCCCTTTTTATAAACTATTTGTCACACTTTGTTCTAAAATAAGAGTAAATGTTTTTCTTTATAATCTCACTTTTTTAAATAAATAAAAGTTGCTGCATAAAGTTTTAATATCATTTTAAAATATGTCCTTGTAGAAGTTGCCATAAATGTCGACATTTTCAGCAGCATGAATTTATGACGACACTGAATTTTTATGGCACTATAAAAGTCCATAGTCATGATGACATCTATAGCTGCCTTTTCACCAAAATATCAGAAACTGTATTAAGACACATAGTTCAACTTTTTCAGAGATTTTAAGAAAGAAAATGTATACACTTRTGAGTGCTCACAGTAGCCTCAAAATGGAATAACAGTAACACCCTACGATTAGCTGCTAAGTCTTTTTTTATTTAAATGGAAATCAACTGAGAAAGTTCTTTTGCTCCTCTTTAATTTTTATTTTCTTCCACTGGCAGAAAAGGCGCTAATATACCTTGAAAACACAGCCTGGATTGAAGTATTATTCTGCCACGCAAAGGTTGCCTAATAATTCCMCCACCACCACCACCACACACACATCTGTGYATGTGTCTTCTCTGGAGGATGAACAATACGCAGAGGTAAGAGTGTAAACCATAATGAAGGTATATGGACATGGTCCAGCTCCGTGGAGGCCAACAGAACAACTCCACCATCCAGCGGCTCTCTCTGAGCCATTGGACACACGAGTGCTGCGCCTCTGCAACATATTGGGATAAGCCTGGAGCATGAGGCCATTCCTGATGCTAGCTACTCGCATGGTCTGGGAGCAAGAAGGCAGACTCCTAACAAGTCTTTAATTTGGACAACTGAGAGAGCAAGACCCTCAAGTCATAACTGCCATGGTGTGAATCTGCCCTTAAATCTAGATGCAGCCAGAGYTTTTCATTTTGAGAAGCAGTGAAAAGTGTCTCGGTGACACCAGGGAGAAACAGAAATTTTCGTATTTTGTGTAACTAAGGTAGAAAAAAAGGTTGCACTTTCACATGGGTGTCCTGTAAATATACACTGAAATTGGAAATGAAATGCATGAAAAATTATATATTTCAGTGCCATAAACTCCTACATCTTGGGTAGATGAAGTCTGATTTATACGGCATGGCAGCAGCAAAAGCCTCACCAGTAACATCATGTTCAACTTCTAACCTGTGGGAAATTTTGCTTGAGGAAAGTCTTAAGATTTGCCTTATTGATATCCGTACTGCATTAAAATGAAATACTTCAAATGTTATACCACTGATTCTGTGAACAAATTAAATATACCACTGAATAAGACATTTCCTGATTGTCACAACAGTAAAAGTATGGACCCAACTTTTCCATCAATGCACACTCAACGTTTCCATTGAATTAAATATGAGTTACATGTACATAGGGACTGAAGCAGTCTGTTTTAATTAGTGTGAAAATGTCAAGTCCCAGTATACAGTGCAAGCCTAAAAACAAGAAGACAGTTAACCCTTTCATTGTTGTCGAGCATCATATACAAGACAAGTCAGAAAGCCTCAGAGGAATCACTTGAGTGTAAGATGGCCCAGCATTTTTACTGGAAAGTTACTAGGAAAAKAGGTGTTTCCCCAAATACTACTATCAAATGTTTAAATAAACGAAGGRAAGCTTTTAAAACTAGTCTGAGGTTAGTCCATCAAGCCCATTGTTAAACAAGTGGTCAGATATTCAATATCAGTAAGAACCTGTTAGTTTTCATTGATCTGGAAAAATCAAACCACTTAGGGTAGTCCATTTCCATGGGAAAAAAAGAAATTATTAAGCTTGTCTGGCAATCCCATTGATTTTAATGTCCAAACATTTTACTGAAAACYGAAACTAAGTATCATACTGAAATACTTTGCTGAACTGAAGCCTAAGTATTTTAGTCATACACTTAGAAGACAAAATTTAATGTCTCCAATTCTGAGAAAATGGAGCTGTAAGAATTGTCTCCTTCTTACACAATGCCTATTCCACAGTGATGTTAGATGCCCAGCCTAGAATTACTTCTTTTTTTTTTTTTTTTTTTTTTTTTTAGATGAGCTAACTCATACTTCACTAGTACCATAGCCTTGGCAGCAGGGACCCCTATGTGAGCTCTCTCCTGGGTGGGTCTCCTTTTCCTGAAGACACTCCTTGTCTCAAAGGATGCTTCACTTCCACAGCCGTCAGTAGTCATCTTATCACCTGTCCTCTTTCTTGGAGCTTAAGGTACATTGGGAAAGTCAAGGAAAAATCAGAGAGTATGGGTCCAATCTACATGCAAAAAATGGGATATCCTTAAGTTTAATATTGTTACTCTGCACCAGGAATTTAATCAGGTTTTAGTTTTGTGTTCTGTATTTAAAGCAGATTTATTTACCAATAATGCTAACACATGTACAGATAAATAAGATTACTTACCACTGCAGAGCTAAATTTGTGGTTTTCAGATGTCTTCACAACTATTTTCATACTCTGAGGATGTAGACAGGTATTTTCAAATAGTTTCCTTAGGCTGCTGGAAGACTCGACTCTTCTCTTTATAGGCAATGGAAATTGCTGCTGTTAAATCACTACTGTGTTTTTGAAAGCATGCTCCTTAAATTGCAAGCTTTCTAGGGAAAGAGAATCTAGTTTCACTAGGTGACTACAGGCTTCTTGGCCAAAGCAATAATGACAGTACACGAACTGTAAGACTGGTATAGAAGACCACAGACAGAAAATGGTAATACCTGAAACCCAACTTCTAATGCCAATACCCAGTCTTTCCCCTCAGCTGTTCAGTCTCACGTATATACCCTAACTCTGGGTACAGAAACTCATGGAGAGCATTTCCAATGCATTTAGGGCCTGTGTCATTCTGCAACTGGAGGAGATAATCATTAATAAGAGAGAAATTGGACCACTGCAGGGGCTGGTCTCTGAAGAACTGTAAATTTTACATGGAGCTAGCAGAATATAAGCACACCTACAGCTAGTGTGTGTATACATACCTATATATATATATATGTATATATGTATATATATACACACACAGAGAGAGGAAGAAGGAAAGAGAGTATATAGCTAGTATATATTTTATATATAAAGATGTTCAAATAAATAGACCTTTTTGGCAAAAGATAGAGAAAATAAAAGAGTATGTTGGAGAGTTCATAGGTACTGTTATTTTTGTCTTTAACCAAACAACTGTCTTCAGATAGCATAATTAAAAATTACAAACCTTTTAATCACAGCACAAGTTACAAGGTATGGACAGACATAATTATATGGCAAAAATTGTCTAGGCTCTGCTAACTCCAATATTAAGATATTTCATGGAAAAATGGCAAAAAAAAACCAATGTCACATTATTTCTCCAATTCATTAATAAGCATGTTTTTTGCACACTGTTCTTCATGGTGTATTAACTCATGACAGGGGTCAGGGCTACATTAAATTATAGGATAAATTATTATAGTTAACAGTGCTATTTGACAGCTTTTTAAGTATCTGCTGCTCTTAAACTTGTTCTGCATGGATTTTTTAAACAGCCCAATAGGAAGAGTATTCTTAGATAATAATGCTTTTTACCTTGATTCCTACCTTTCTGTCACACTCCTCCACATAAAGCAAGTGGTGACCAAAGATAACTATAAGAACACATCATAATAGATCAATTCAAATTTTGCATTTGCAGACTCCGAAGGTTAACATTTATAATAAAAAGCATAAGCTTCTCTTCTTTTATGCTGCTTTCAGAGTATCTGACCTCAGTTTCTCCAAATTCAAAGTGGTTTGAATTTAGTAAAACACTGGTCTGTAATCTCGAATTGAAATATCACATGTGAGGTCTTRAAAAAGGATCAGCTGTTCTCTTGCAGGGAAATTCAGGGAAAGGTGAAGTCCCTCAGCAGGTAACAGGTATGTCTGTGCATGTGAAGGTTTTGCTGTTTTATACTTACATTTACGACGTTATGAATGACTTTGCACTCATTATGGCTTCTTTTGCATCACCAGCCCTGCGATGAGGACCTCATTCCTCCCGTTAACACTGTCTCTTGTTTATTGTAATCACAAAGTCACGTGTCCAGAGCTGCATGAAGAGACAATCTTTTGCCATGCACCACATGTAACCAGCTCCCCAAAATTCTGCCCTTCCTTTTTCACTTGCACGTTTTGATTGAGCCCTCTCACTCATACCCATCACATCCTTGCTTTTAAGAGTCCCTTTGACTACTGAAACTGGTTTCTTTGCTGCCTCTCATGCCCTTACAGATAGGGCACATTCTCTGAACTGAGTTATTAGACTGTCCTCTTCCAGCTCMCATCCCTGTTTAAGTCAAATTATATCCTGCTATAGCTACTAGAAAGTGGCTATGCTGAGGGACTATGTATGATTTCTTTCTTCTTTAGACTTTTGTGTTGCCAGTTAACCTCAGCTTGTGAGTTTTTTGACAGTAACTACATTTGTGTATGGCTTATACATGCACAAGAGACTATCATCAGTCTCAGCTGGTGCCTTTGGTAGATATTATGGCTCAAAATTTAAGAATTATGAGAATATAATATTTAAAAASACAAACACAACAGTAGAATCTATAGGTCTCTGTAACATGTACATATTATTCTAATTATAATGYTATAACAAGCAGAAACTGGCTAGCCACAAATCACAAATCAGTATATGAAAGTTTTTGAGCTATGATAGCAATGATTTAACTTGTGTTGGATTAATGCAAAGCTAAAGTTCCTGCATTTTGTATGCATGAGAGAGTACTTTCACCCTCTAGCTACAAATATGGACAGTGAACACATAATGCCAGAAGAAATTAATGTAATTTAGCARGAAATGAATAGATGATTCCAAAACGCAGCTCAAATATAAACCTGAGATTAAGCTTAAGGATTTTTAAATCATATAGATTTAAATCACCATTTTGAATCTTAAACTTGTTTTATTGTATAAAAAGGTAGCATTATTCTTGACTTAGTCATATGTAAGACAGTGAGTCTAGAAGTCCACAGTCCCAGGATAGCAGAAACATGGATATTAGAAAGTCCAACACAGTTAGAGAAGAATCATATTAAAACCTAATATGTGAAACTAAACTGGAAAAATGGCATTTCAAAAAGTGATGAACCTCTTCAAAAAGACCCTGAAGTTATGAATGAAGAAATTTGAATCCTTAAACTTGCCATGAACATTACTTAAGTATAATATAATAGTCACTGAAGGCGTGAATGTCTGTAAATAAAAAAGTAAACAAGAGGGAGMAAACTCCAGCACTGTTGTCTAATGAAGTTCAAGAGGTCAGTTGAGCCATGCAGGCATCCTTCAGGCAGCGCAGTCTGAGCCCATGACTCTCCGGTAAGCGTACCTTTCTTTCTTAAGTACTTTTTATACACTGTACCTTTTCCACTTTATTCAGTGATCATACAAGGTTTTAAGAAGATGGAAGAGGTTTTCTCACTGTCAAAATACACCCCAGTGTTAGAAATCTGATGTTTGAAAAAAAATACAGATGTGACATGGACAGGTATTGTGCAATTTTTCCAATCCATTGCACAGCTGGGCTTCAAACTTGACTTGACAATAAGCAGTTTAATCTCAATGGTCCATCCAATCTTGACCTTTCTGTGAATCTCTCTAACATTCCCCGAAACAGCAGGATGAAATTAAATGAAGATAAGTACTTTTCCTCTTAGGAAGGAGAAAGTAAATACACAAATACAAAATGAGGAATGACAAGAAAAGCAGCAGTATAGCCGAACGATATTACAAACAAAAGATATCAGCTACTTAGAGCATATCTGCAAAAAAACAAAAGGATAAATCTCATTCTAGGAGGTGTTAGTAGGAATGCTTTACATAAGAGACAGGAAGCAATTATACTGCTCTGTTCAGTGTGTCTGAGACCTCAAATGMAGYGTTGTTGCAAGCTGGCTACCATACYTTAACAAAGAGGTAGGCCAACTGGAGATAGTCCCAAGCGGAAGAACAAGAATGAAAAGAGATCAACAAGGACAGGTTTAAGAAACTACATTTTTTGTGTGTAAAAAAGCAACGCTTAAGGCAGGACATGACAATGAGGATGTAAATGAAGGTTATCCCTTGTTTCTTTTCCTACTGGTRGGAGACGGAGAAAAAGAAGAGGGGGCAGGACAAAGAGAAATCAGCTCAGTTTAATAATTATGAAAAGCCTACCTCCCATTGAATTACTCTTTTATATGATTGTGAATGATGAATAGGAAGAGATCACCACCTTCAGTTTATATCACGCTTAAAACAATTAAGCAGTTTGAATACATTCATGTCCATATATTATATATATACATATATATGCATATATATATGAAGTATAGAAGCAAGATTATGTTCCCTGTATATTCATCCTCCAATTCCTTATTTTTAGGATTCTGAACCTCATTTAYAAGATGCATTAATTGTTGGCCAAACACAGAAAGGAAATTCATTAGCTTTTTTTTGCATCCTCACAAGCAGCTGAACTTCCATCTTCTTTACCCTTGTGTTCAGTGATGGCTATAGTCATTGCATTTGATCTACAGGCTCTATAGAATATCCATTTCTGAGGAAAAATGACTAGAACTGTGATGACTATTGTGCTTAGCTGAAGCTAAACACTCTTCATCATCTTTATTTTGAATAGTTGGAATTGAGAATAAAGTTTAGCTCCATTGCATGACTCTGGAAACAAATTGAAATAATGATCTAATTTAATCTACTCTCTCAAGCACAGACTTTAGGCAGACCYGGAAAACGGTTTGGTCAAAAGCTTTCAGCAAGTCACAATATTTTGGATGAAGTCTTACTCTAATTCAAGGTAATGAGCTCAGCTTTTGATATCACTGGAGCCAACTATTCCGCTATTGATCTTAGGGAAGTCACAGGGCTAGGATGGTAGAAAACTGATCCACTGTTTGACAGGTGAAAGCTAAAAGGCCTTGGTACTTAGCAGGTATAAACTAGTGTAACCAATGGAATAAAGTTACTTAGCATCAGCGGAGGATTTGCCCAAAAGTCTATCTCAGTATAACCTTCGGGGCTGCACTGTAGCACACAGACGTCCCCCGCTGCACCAGTTACTCAACATAGATACAGTACTTTGAGATGCTGACTCAGCTTCTTACCTAGACAGGAGTAGATAGATGGCAATTCTTTCACAGAAAATACAGCTGTTTGATTTAGCGATGCCAAAGTCACCTTGCYTGGGCTAGTCTGTCAAAGGAAGTAAGAACCCAGGAAGCCTACAGGTTACATTTAAAACTAAYGCAGACTTCCTGGTTTGCAAGTGAACCTAAATTCAGGGATCTAAGGCACCATATTCCCTGCAGGGCCATCAGAGGGAGGATGGGGGAATACCACAAAAGCAAACGCCAGTGACTGATCTGAAGCAAAGCCCCATCCAACACCAGCTTTAACCCCCGTCCCATGAACTGCCTTGTCTCTGAAAATGCATCAGTTTGGTCTCTTGTATTCCTTAGAGATCAGGGAGTAGGGTGTGGGGGTAAAGTCTACACGATAATTTGTAATGCAGGTTTCCTCCAACTCTACACTGCATCTGGTGAAAGTTCAGCAAACAAGTCACATGTTGAGATAGAGGTTTCTGCATGATCTATGATTTTGATTCCYGCTTCCATACATTGTCATGAATGTTTCTAATTCAATGTTACTCTGCAAGAGCACTGGTGACTAGAGCCTCTTTGCTGAAYAGATAGATTTGAGGACAAAATAGTAATTGTATATATGGACGTMCACAAGGAAATCCAACAATTAGCAGTGCAATGAAATCTTACTACTGTTATGCTGCTTTACAGTAGTGATATAGCCTTAGCTATGRAGCTCCCGTGGCACTCTTATGGCTCCTCCAGAGACTAGTTTGTAATATCCATGTGGAACTTACCTGTTGCAAAAGTGAAGCCTGCGTGGAGYGAAGGAAGTCACCGTGATGAAGGTCTGTTTGTATAGAGGCATCAGAAGCTGTAAAGTTATGTTCAGATTTCAAACAATCYTTAAGTTCAGAAATCAGGTTCTGTTTCTCAAATGTCTTTGTGGTTAAAGGAAACAATGTAGATCATTGGAGAGAAAAAAATGTTGATGGGAATCAGAAAAGGTAGATTTAGTTTGGATGGGGAGAGAAGCTATGTATCTGCAAAATTCCTGTACACTTTTTCAAGTGATAATGGAGAAACGTTATAATACCTTGAACTAATCATTGGACTGAAGACCCTTTCAGGCCTCACATTCCTTTCCATGGTGTTAAGCCTGGCCTACACAAGGTTGCATCAGTTTAATTAAAAGTGTATTTTTAAATCAATTTAGCAAGCCCATGYAAACCCTATGTGGGCACTTTTAATTTTATTTCAATCAGACTTACATCAATTTATCTTAAGTGAATTCCTTCCTGACTTAAGCTAAATCAATATAAGCCAGGGCAAAATCAATTTAGGAGTGTCCAAACAAGTGTTTGCATCGGTTTAACAAAATCGATTTATAAAACGATTTAAATTAAATTGGTGTAACTTTTGTTTGAAGACAAGTTTGGTTTGGCTAATTTCCTCAACCTAGGCTTTCTACAGAACCAAATAACCAAAATGAAAGTTATTGAATTTCTTTTTGAACCAAGCTTATTTGTAATGGAGAATTAATAATCTTCAGAATGTTTATGGCATTCAAGTAAAAAGAAATTCTGAAATGGGCAAGAGGCATAATTTCCAATTTGATTATCAGAAATGTATCCTTTTTCATTCTTTTATTTCTTTCAGGGTTCAGTGAAATTCAACAGAACTTGTGAAATGCCAGCAAATAAAATGTTTCCTGGAGATTCATCTCTCAAATTGATGTATCACTGGTTAGCTGTGAGAGACTCCTTGGCTCCCAGGTTGGCAATAGCAGCTTACAACTTTCTTGGAGTTGCACTGATCCAGAAACAACTGAGGAAAAGTTCTCTCAAACTCAACTTTGCATCTGGCAAAAGCTCAGGAAACCAGACTTTTGTTTGCAATAAAGCACCAGCTTCAGTGGAAAGAGAATCAGCCTGGTGCCTATGAAAGTATTAATNNNNAAAAAAAAAGAAAAGAGTTCCTCATATGAAAAACTTTATCCAATTAACAACAAACTTCTTTGTGAACTTTTCATGTCAGGCGACATAATACAAACTTGAAAATTACAAGATTTGGGATTAATCATCTATAGAGACAAGTGAAAAAATATTTCAAAAATATTTAGACTCTAGAATAATTCATTGTCTTACTTCATTTGCTTCCTGAAAACTTGGTAGATTCTTTCAYGTTACTAGTGACTTCTGCTAGCCCCCTCCTAGAGTTTTTAATGCTCATAGAGCTACACAGAGATCCAAAGACTAAAAAAATAATATTTAAACTCAAATTTGTAACACTCAAAGATTTCCAGCCAACCTTGGAATCTCTCTATGCACTTTTCYTATTGAAAAGTAAAATATAAAATAATTTGAAGTTTTGGTGCAAAGAAGTTTCTGAGTTAAGCTTCCACAGTAAAAAGTTGAAAGGCCTTCAGAAAGTGTCAAAAGTTTTTCAAAATCCACTGCTCCAGACAGCAGCCCACTTGCCTATGAGCTATCCTGACAACTCTCTAATATTCCTTAGTTTAAGAATGAATAGAAATATTTGTAGAAACAAAAGAAATGATACTTAATAAAAACAATGGTAGTGGAGTCAAGTTGCAGCATCAAATGGTAAGCATAAGAAATTTTAATTACAGACTCAGTATTCCAGTTTCATACAAAAAATCACAGTCTCTGCTCAGTGTCAGTTAGACATAGATGAGAAGCATTTCTGATACATACTACAGCCATCCATGCAAAAGCCCAAGGCACTGAGGTTACACAGCAAAAAATCATCTTTTAAAATTTTTTTGTTAAAATTTTCAGCTTCAAGACTCTAAAGTACTATTAGGAATATTTTTAGTAGCATAAATTTTATATTTGCAATATCCTTTTAATTTAATGGAGGAGCAATAAAATTAAAAAAAGTGGTATGGGGTATATCTATGGTGGTATATAATACCACCAGATATTATGGATATATGGATATATTTATGGATATGTCCATAAGTACCCTCTGGGATAGAAGTGCTATGAATCATCATTACATATGCCATATAATCATATTTCCACTTGTTCACATACTAAACCTGTGGCTGGTGGGAAATGGCCTTGTCTAAGATCTGAATACCCTTAACAGTGCTATCCTGAAGGCTTAGGCTGTGGTTTTGCTTTCTGCCAAAGTAATTGCAGGTTGTCAGAACAAATTCAATTTGTGCTGATACAGAGGTCACACTAGGAAACACATTACTGTTGTGTTTTTAACCAGCTGTATAAATGAGAGAGAAAAAGAACTTCTGCTATTTCAGAAGCTAAGATTTTACAAGCCAGACACCATTTTAGAGCATTTTAGGCTATTCCATTGAATAGCCTGGCTATTGAGCCTGGCTGCACTTCATCTCATCCAYACTCTCAGTGTTTCCAAAGATAGCTCTCATTCCACTGATAATACCAGAGTGCAAGAAAGTGAACCTTGGGACTACTGAGGACTATAAAAAAAAWTGGAACCTTATATTTCTCCCCCTTACACGTGTCTAATTCTGCTGAGCCCACCTTGAGGAAGCCCCTCTGTTCATTGCTTCATGCAGAGAGGCAGCAACGTTGTGCCATCCGACCACAGTGCCCAAAGTGTCTGCAAAGATCAATGAGCAACTGGATTTGCACCTCAGCTTTTCATGCCAGTCRAGCACCACTGTTCTGGTACTCTTGCATACAGCCTTACTCGTCTGGCCTCTCTAGAGAGCATCAGGAGGGAGGATCAGGGTTACCTACGGAGAGGCTGTGTCAAGCATTCCTTTTCCAAAGGAAAAGAATACAACATATTGAGGCATGAGGTCAGGCAAGTAAAAAAGGTGGAAAGAAAGAATGGCATGACACAGTGAAACTGGGCTATTGCTTCAGAATAATAAGGTTGTATAAGAAACAAATCACCATGGCAGAGGACAGGAAATCATGGCTCTGTGAGAACCTGAAATATTTCCATAGAATATCCAAATTTTAAGCCTCTTGGAAAAAAAAAGAATAAAAACAATAAAGAAACACTTCTGGCAGAATGTATTTTGTGAAATCTTTGTTATTTTAACCTGAAAGTAGGCTTTCTGAATGTAGATACTATATTTAACTATAGTTATTTCTATATGGCTTATCTCTACAGCATCTGGACCATTAAACTTGCACCTATATACAGCTACTTATTTACCTCTAGAATAAAACACAATCTTTATTTTTTTACTGCAAGGAAAGACTGATATAAGCTCTTTGCTGTACTGGATGTAGCTTTTATCTGCAGTGCCTTTGTTTTTTGTATTCTGTTACCTTTACACTTCTAAGAACTCTTCCTGGTTGCAAAGACAGCAGTAATTTTGTCCTCAGAGTTGTCTGTCTGGTAACATATGATACATACAAACTGTACTTTTTTCAAAGAGAAAAACCTTTATTCACACAGTTTTTAATGTAAATTAAGTCAATTTGAGTAAAAGAGCACAAGTGGCAGATTGCTTATTTTTGCACTTCTTCAATGAGTTTCTTTCCTGCTTTCTTTCTGTTACTGCTTTACTGCTTTTTAATTATATTGTTTCCATTTGGAACATATCTTTTTCTCTTCTCAGTATTAGCCAAGTTTACTCCTGAAATTTCTTGGACCTTTTTGCTAGTCATCAGTGTACTAGTACCACATAGATTCATGGTAACTGTCAAAGTGGTACAGGCGAAAAAAAAGATTTGCACTTTAAAAGATTAACAGACTTAAAAGAGCCTTGGCAAAATAGGCGATGAAAACAAATAAAACCATTAGAAGAAAGAAAAATCCAGATGAGCAACCATCACAGCAAAGGTGGTTGGTCATAAAAAGACCCCTAAAGACCCTGGGAATTAAAACTGGCCTCTGGTGACCTTCTTCTGGAAGAGTAATTGAGAGTAAATTTGACAGAATATATGAGAATATGACACAAGCCCCCTGATAGGGGGGGGTTTAGGTCTAGACCAAACAAAAAGTAGCAAAAGAGTTGTGGGAAAAGTCCCTTTGTAACATCATGGTATGGGTGTCAGGTTTTCCCTCCTACCTTTAAACCTATCTCCCAATGGGGCTGGGCTTTTGAGCACTTTTTCCATATTTTAGAACTTTTTCCATATTTTAGAACTTGCACAGATCAAAAATACATAACAAAACCTGGTTTGGATAGGGCCCTTACTGTTTCTTGGTGTCAATGCAGTCATTTAGATGATTATTTACATTTTTTTTCCTCTCCGTGAAAGCACTGTTGTGCCACAGAGGAATCAACAATAATCTTCCTTCCATAATTCTGTAAGCTATTTTGCTTGGCCTGCTTGCCAAAATGCTCACTCATGAATATGCAATGAGGTGGAAGGAGTATTTCTTTAAGTTAGAAGCCCCTTGGGCAGTTAATCTTAAAGCTTTCTAAATCCAGGATATGATTTTTTTGTGTGTATGCATGTATATGTGCTGAAGTGTGTGTGTTGGTGTCACTTAACTTGTGTGCATACGTGGTTGCTGAGGGGCTCTCATTCTCATTTAGATATATCATGTCCCCAGTACTCACACACAAGTACARTCAGAACAGTTTTTACCTATTTTTGATAATATTGAAGAGACTGATTATCCAAAGTGTTTTCTACTGCAGTCACAAGGAATAAATACTGATGCAATAAACATTGATGATATTTGATGGTAGGCTAAAAAAGACAAATGAAACTTTTCAACTTGCCATACAATGACCACAAAAATTTTCGGAAGTGTTGGGTGTGACAGCAAGTTTCAGCAGAGGACACTGTGTGAGACTAGAGTTCTGCAAAGATCAGCTGGAAAATATATATGCCAGCAAAAACATTTYATGACAGACTGAAGCCATTTTTAAATTGGGAGCTCTCCCCCGGCTCCTTTTTTTTTCTACAGTTTGGGTGGATGCTTGACTTCCTGGTCTATGGAGTGACAAAAAGGAGAATTATTCAGAATCCCAGGTGTGTTATAGAGCAAAATGAAGAATATAGCACCTGTTTGCTACATCCTGCTGGTTAAAGATCTCATCTGGCAGGGAGCTGCACCTGAGCTCCTGTCTTCTCTCTGTCTGAATCACAGCAAAGATGCAAACTTGAACTGCTAAGGCTGAACTCTAAATTATGGTTATCTGGAGATAAACTATGCTTTATTTTTTCCTTCCTTCCTTCATGCAAGACCAAAGTATTAATTCAGGTTAGCCCTATAGCCCTAACCATCACAGAGCGGCTTTTTCTCAGGCCTAACAACCAATTTCATACCTAAGAAGCAGACCGCTCACTCAAGGGTTGGCATATTAATGTTCAAGATCTTTATCCAAAACTGGCAAGAGTGAGTCTCTCAATCCACACAGATCTCATAGATCAGACGACATTATTTATTGAATCAAGGTGACAGCTRCTCTGTATCTTCCATCTATGATTGGCATCTAAATGGTAAACTCAAACTAATTCGGGAATATCAAAATACCCAGTTTTGCATTTGCTGAAAATAGACGTGAAAACATTCAAGGAGCAGGGAAACAAGTGGTTCAGCTCTTTGACTCAGATTTCCAAGTAATTTTTGGTGCTACAAAGTCCCAGATTTGAGCAAATAAACAACACTACAGTTTTCACTAACAAAATTAAGTTATTATTTCTTACCAAGAATTACTCACCAGTCATATGAGCATAGTGTCAAGAAAYAGTTCTTGCCCAAAAGACTTTACATTCTAATGCCACATAGAGTGGATCCATCTGGAGAATATAACATAAAAAATAATAATGAACTAGTAGCAAAACTTCCATACTCTGAAAGTGGCCACATATTTATTGTAGCAAATAAAATTTTAATTCATGTGCTGCTCTCTGTTATTACTTAGCTTAAATTTCTGGCTCTCCAAATTCTGCTTCCTGACTCCCACAAATACTGAGGCATGCACTGGAGCCTTATGAACGCCTCCCAAAAAGGGACTCCAGAGATGTGCAATCAAGCACAGATTGGCTTTAGAGGAGGACAGAGATAAGAGACAGGCAGTTGGGCAGTTAATTCTGAAAAAAGACATGAGATTTGGCCACATTTGGGAAAAAAATGCAGTCCTGCAACCAAACAGTAGGGATGTGGAAATTGCAGACTATATGTAGGATATGTTGCTTCTGCCCTGAAGGCATCTTGGGCAGGGAAACCAGAAAACTAGTTGCCCATAATCACGAATTAGCTGTGTGAATTTAGGTTCAAAATTCTACACTTTACACAGTGTGTAGAGTGAGAAAGGCCTCTTTTCATATTTGATTTTTCATGTATGCATGTATGAGTGTTTCTAAGTACTAGAAAAAAARGGGGCTGGGGGGAGAAAACTCCAGAAAGTGAAAAAGAATGGAAAAGAAAGAGATGTAGCTGTCTGATGCTGTTAGATTAAATTAGACTATAATGATTACTGTGTGCCTTCACAAAAGACATTTTGTAACATTTAAGATTTCTGCTAATTGAACGAGGTACATTACCATGCAAAAGAATGTTACTGAAGGTTGAAAAGGACAAACCAACTATTCTCGTACATCACCATAATTATGCAGCCCCATGTTCGAACAATTACATTTATGTAGACCCACTGTTAAAATCAATGTTACTTGTACAGCTAGTCCTTAATCAATGGAATCAGTCAATTTACCATGGTCACATCCTTCTTCTTAATTAAGACAGTGATATCTCTGGAGCGCAGGGTCTCAAAGAGATAAATAAGTACAGAGGTTGGGAAATGTCAAAGAGGTGACTCCCCGATTTTACTCTCAGCGAACTTGGGAGGAAATAAGACAGTTCCCTCAGTTCAGGCAAGCAGCACAATCTTCTAAAGAGATGGCTTAGCATTCATTAAGAAAAGAGCAGGTAGCAGTGTCTGACAGAAATAGCACTAATGAGCAAAGAGCGCTTTCAACATGCATATCCTTCATAGTCATAGTCTGAATTATGAAGGTTGTGCCACCTAAGCCAATTTTAATTAGAGTGAGCATGGACCTCTTTGGACAGTTAGCCTTTCTTTCCAAAATCCATTTCAATATGGTGTCATTTTGTTGTCATAATCAAAATGGCAAAGTGATGGAATAACCTACTTAAAATGTCTCCAGTGTTAAAGCAGATATGGCAAACATCCTCTAATGACACATGTAATAAGGGTATTACCTAGAGGACTTTGACAGTGCATTCCATGTTGTCATCGTACTTGGAATAATGATAGAGGTCTTCTCTGGACTAGGACAGAGGTCTTTAAAGACCAGGTCTAAACTTCCTGTTCTACAGGTAAGCTATTAAACTCCCATGTGTTGAAAGAAAAGAGAAAAATACAGATCTATTGAGCTGCCAAATGCAGACACGRTCATAACTCCAGGCATTTTTTCCTCTGTAAAATATGCTTGCAYTGTCAAACTAAGATTGTTCAGTCCTTCTATAGTAAAAATACATTGCAGGCTACTATATAAACTGAAACAAACTTGCAGTTAATTTGCAAATTTGTTTATAAAGGATCAGTTTTACTGATTGATTCTCACAGTATATTATTAAGGTATTTAGAGTATGAAAATAGTAACAAAGGACATCAAAGCCTAAGGTGCTTTAGGTGCTCTAGGTCCTAGAGCCAAGTCATTAAAACCATTTAGAGGCACAAAAGCTGCCTAACTGGGATTACTCTCCCAGTGACATAGGTGATTTTTTTCTGTGTTTTTTTTTTATTTGAATGCAAGCAATCTGAATCTCAGTGGATCCTTATCTGTATTACCAGGTGCTTTTTGAAAAGATTTTAAAAATCTGACCATAAACACAYAAGCAAATTTAAACAATGGTATCTATGAGCCTAAATACATGTCTAGGGAGCCTAGAACTCTACTGCAAAAAGGTACCTGTAACAATCTCAAATCAATGAGCTACATAACCTTAGTAGCAGAAGGTCAAGTGAAATACCACCATGATGCAATTTTACTGCTTCCCAGATACAACYTGATACCTCTGACTAGGCACATAGAGCATTTTTGACTCCAAAATTTGAGCTTTGAGAAGCATTTTCTATTTTTTTCTTTTCAAAAAACAGCAAAGATGGAAGAATATTAAGAAYGAACTTATAAGCCAAGAAAATACCCAGCTCAATCTTGAAAACAAAAACAAAAAGCTTCTGTTTTTCTTGTGGCCATCATTTTGTTAAAGATATTTTTAAAAATCATTAATTTTRAATAGAATTAATCATAAAAACAATTTTAGAGAAGAATTTTGAAAACTTAATATTTTCTATAATGCCATCAGAAAAAAAGAAAAGAAAAAAGAATTTACAGATGACCCGAAATGGAAATTGTTTTCTAAAACTTGTCCTTTATTTTTTTGAAAGACATTAACTCTTTCATTTGATCTACCGTTCCCACAGTTAGTAAGACCCTAATGTCATAATTAAAATACTAGAATCTACAGAAGAGTAAACTTGAGCAAAAATATATCTCTATTTTAGAGACATAAAAGAAAGCTGTAAACTTTTGCTGTATGTGAGCAGTTCCTGTAGACCAAACCATAGCATAAGGGAAAGATTCTTTTGTTTCCTGTGAAAATCGACATACGTTAAAGCATGGTTCAGTGAGTTAAAATCATGATGGAATCCCTTAGATTTAGTCTAATGTACAGTACATTCCTTGTGTTGCATTGGCAGTTCTAGCACGCCTTCCGTTTCACAGCTGAAAACTGGAATATTTGCTTTCCCTTCAGAAGTGTTATAAAATTTAATAAATTAATGTTTTCTATGTGCTTTGAAAATATTAAGAGAAAGTAGAGAAAGTTAGTGTTGTTGAAAAACCATTATCTTGAGATTGAGGCAAGAAAGCATCTCTGACTTGGACTATATAGAAGACCASTATGTATATAAATTCAATGTGAACTATGCTGCAGCAAAAGCAGTAAGAAAAGATTTTACACCACCATACAAGAATAAATAATCTGACTTGCTATAGAAGGATCCTTCCTCCCTTTCCCTCTCTCTCCATGCTATGATTTGAAACTCTGCTTAATTCCCCTAGATGTATTTACTTCTGCATTTGGGATATTCTGGTGAAAGCCAAAACTATAAAGTTGAAATGAAAGTGATTTAATATTTGGGGAAAATTATAGTAAAAACAGAATTATTTTCACAGTGCTTTCTGCAAAGAAAGAGAATTAAGAGAAAAAGCCAAGAAAGCTGCAGGGATTAAAGAAGATATTTTATAAATTTGAAAGCAGCTGTTCAGCCATATGTGCTTACCTTTTCATTTTTTCTCAGCTAGCACACTTACCCTGGATCTTTACCAACCTGGCTTGCTTTTAATCCAGTAGTATCATTGCCTGAATAACCAATACTCTCCCTATCTTCATAGTGGAATCAGCAGTTAGGAGACATTGCTGTGGTGAGATAAAACACGTAAAATCTTTGTTTTCTTTAAGTTATTTTAAATTCCACAGATTCTAGTATGTTGCAATATTTCAAGATCACGAATTCCTAGAACAAYTTGGCCGTGAACTTCATAGCCCAGGGCCATATGACAATATTATATCTGTTTAATAGCCCAGGCAACTATGGCCTCAATTCAAGTAAAGAATTTAAACCTGTGATTAACTTTCATCATATGTTTAGAACTTTGCTGAACAGAGTCAATGTAGAGTATATGTTTACCAGCTTTGCTGATCTGAGACTCATAACAGTACCTGCACAGGTTTAAGGGTGATGTCTCTATAAATATAGAAATGTACCCCACCACAGTCAGATCTATGAATAAAATAAGCTGAACTGGAGGCCAAATATTCCCAAATGCTGATGAAATTTCCATTCAGCAGTCAGTATCACCTTTTGGAAAAGCTTTCCATATGTTATCACAGCACAGAAGCTATCTTAGAAGCTGCTAATTTATGTGATATGCTGTCAGGTGTGTGTTTTGATATGTCCCGAAGATACRTCTTATATACTAATTTAATTTATTCTATACTGAACTTTGGAAAGACTGCTCATGCTTTTGTCCTTCTGGGTACTTATTAATGGAAAAATGTGACAAATGGTAGAACTACTACAGCAAAGATAGTATGCTTAGAAAAGGAAAATGAATCACCTCAYATTCAACAATGGATCATATCAAAACTGTTCTTAGCCTTGCATACTTTACATTCAATGGTCAATCTTTGAACAAACTAGTGGCTGAGCTATAGGCTTCCCATCTCATTTATCACAGCATAAGTCTATCTTCTGCATTTCAAGAAAATTACAGAAAATAAAACTGCAATAAAACCAAAAAGCTGGAAACTGAGATGACACCCATGACAACATTAAAAACAGGATAGTGAAGATGTGCAGCCATCCAYTCAGCTCACAATTAATGCAAGTCAAGATAGATGTCTGTCTTTTTCTGATGCAATACCTGTGAGGTAACCTGTAAGAAGAATCACTGTACAAGTTTGCTACGGTCTTAGGATACAAATAATACAGGCCAGTTTTAAGTAGGAATAGGAGAACTTGCTAAAGACAGCTGGGAATACCATTATTTTTTCTATATCAAGCCGAATTTTGAGTCAAATCATAATGTAACTCCTGAATCAAATACAGTGACAGCACACAAAATAAGGTCTGTAACTCCTGAATCAAATACAGTGACAGCACACAAAATAAGGTCTAAAATCAGGTATGTTGCTTTTCTCTCCATAATGATTCAATTAAAAACTCTTGAATCAGATCCTGAAGCAACTGGAACCTGATCACGACCTGACTTTGCATTTTCATGCCACTTTGAATAATCTATACTTCACAGAAAGTAACTTTTGTGAAAAAAGAAATAGATTTTCTAAGTGTTTTTGAACTTTACTTCATTCTGCATATACTACTTCCAGCCTTGCCAGAAACATTAGTGCCAAAATATTGTGCCAGATCTTGRGAGTTTTACAGCCAAGTTTCATCCTCAGAAGGGTCATGGTATCTAGTAAAAGTTCGCTTAATCATTTATATTTTGAAACAGCCTCATAGTTTACTTCAGCCACCACTACTTTCAGTTGATCAAAATATTTCAAAAGCTTCTCAGAAATCAAATAGCATGCAATACCTGTTTGGTAGCAATAGCTGTCAAATATCAATAGCAAACATTTTCTCCTTTTATGATGTTTGAGAGATCTCTCGTTCTTCTTGTATATATGCTTGCATGTAGCTAGACACTGACAAATTTGTGCCTATAAAAGGGAGAATTAAGTGCTTACTATACAAAAATGAGAAAGGAAACAGAAGCCTTCAATAAATTTTMGAATGGCAGAGCAGTAAACCAACTAGTATTGTACAATGTCAGTATTGCACTAGTATAGTTGCAGTACAGCAACTCTATTGTAACTATAGATGGCTGGTTAGTTATATAGATAAAATGATACACATGTAGACTAAGAATGGCCCATCTAGGTTGTGGAATTTAGGCAGTGGTGATCTTGCACAACCATGCTACCAAAGGATGTTAATCATCAGAAAGGTCCGTAGAACATCCGTTTCATACGTCTATACAACTCAACACCCCCAAACACCTCTACACAGCCTCTAACAGTCTTAAGACTCTTAGAAAAGAAATATAATTCCACTATAACATACCACAGAAAGGTAACTTGAGAGATCAAAAGCACTGAGAGAATAGACTAAMGGAGGATGTTATTCATGAGGTGTCTTAGCTCTTTGACCAGAGAAACTTTCTTCCAGAAATTAGTAGTATGCTGGAATAGTAAAAATGAATATCTCAGTATAGTCTTGGAAAAGTTCTGATAGTCCAATAAATACATCATGCACAAAAACAAAGTTTAAAATAGTTTTAAACTATCCCTCCACTATATCAATAGCAGTCCTTAAGTTTTCTAACTTAAAAGTGGTTCCTGGCCATGCTTCATTATAGAATTATAACTCTACTGAAACAGTTTCAACAGTGAATGTCAAACATCAGAGAATAGTTGTGTACTGAAGACAGAAAGACCAGTATAATACCTCTAAAAATGTTTTTTGTCCTCTTCCTCCTACCATCTTCTTCCCATCACACGGAATGCTGAATTTGTATTAGCACAGCTCTGGCACCACACAGAATAGAATAGAATTTATATATGGCCTTTCATACTCAAGGTATCTAAAGCACTTTATGGAGCAATGTGTTAGATAATGTAGTATCTCTGCTGGCAAACTTGACTGTCATTATACAGTCAGCAATAGATCATACATAGCCCAGATAGCAGAAACTGCAGGAAAAATTAGAAATGTTGGCCAAAATATGGGGCGTATACCATAGAAATAGCCATCAAGAAATGAAAAAAGACACCTACCTTTTATTCAAAGGAAGGCAAAGATGCAGGACTAATTGATATCTCACTGTTAGTCCCACAAYTGCTTGAATAATGAAGTCTTCCTGTGCTTTTTGATGTAATTGGGATTACAGAGATGTAGTATGATGATGAAGGGGGATTCTGGAGATTGGTTGATTTTCAAGGGTCATATTCTCCAGATTCAAGAATGGTTCATCCCAACATGCAGGAAATCAAACAGAGGTGGARGGAGGCAGGCTGTATGGATGAACAATGAACTCCTGACTAAATTTCAGCATGAAAAGGAAGGATATAAGGTGGAAGCAGGGGTAGGTGACCAAGGAGGAGTGCAGAGACACRGTCCAAGAATGTGGGGCTGCCGAAGTGCACCTTGAGCTGACTCTGGCTGTGAAGGGCTTCTTTGAACAGATCAGTARCAAAAGGAAGAGTAGGGAAAATGTGGGCCTGGTGCTTAATGGCATAGTGGAACTGGTGACAGAAGACATGGAAAAGGCTGAGGTYCTCAATGTCTTCTTTGCCTCAATCTTTATAGTAAGACCTGCCTTCAGGAATTCCAGGCCCCTGAGAYGTGTGAGAAAGTCTGGAGCAAYGAATACTTAGCATTGATGGAGGAGGGTTAGGTATGGGAGCACAGAAACAAACTGGACATCATAAGCATGCAAGTCCATGGTATCTGATGGGATGGAGCCGTAAGTGCTGAGGGAGCTGGCTGCTATCATTATGWGGCCACTCTTGATCATCTTTGAAAGGTCATGGCAACAGTGAGAGGTTCCTGAGGACTAGAGGAAAGTAAATGTCACTCCTATCTTCAAGAAGGGTGAAAAAGAGGATCTGGGAACTGCAGGTTGGTCAGCCTCATCTTGATCCCTGGGAAGGTGATGAGGCAAATAATCCTGGAAACTATTTTGAAACATATGGAGGACAAGAAGGTGATTGGGAGCAGTCAGCATGGCTTTACAAAGGTGGGAGGCCGTGCTTGAACAACCTGATCACTTCTACAGTGAGATGACTGGCTAGGTGGATTAAAGGAGAGTAGTGGATGTTGTTTATCTCAGCTTTAGTTAGGCTTTTGACATTGTCTCCCATAACATCCMCACAGACAAGCTGATGAAGTATGAGCTGGATCGGTGGTCACTGACATAAGCTRAATTTAAAACTGGCTGAATTTCTGGGCTCAGGGGGTTGTGACCAATGGCACAACGTCCAACTGGAGGGCGTTGGTCTAGTGGTGTCTCCCAGGGTTACACTGGGTYCAATACTGTTGAACATCTTTATTGATGACCTAGATGATGGGATAGAGTGCACTCTCAGCAAGTGTGTAGATCATACCAAACTGGGAAGAGTGGCTGATGCACCAGAGGGCTGAGCTGTCATTCAGAGGAACCTTAACAAGCTGGAGAAATGGGCAGAGAGGAACCTCATAAAGCTCAGCAAAGGGAAATGCCCAGTCTTGCACCTGGTGAGGARTAACCTCAWGCACCAGTCCAGGACAGGAGCTGACCAGCTGGGAAGCAGYACTGCAGAGAAGGACCTGGGGRTCCTGATAGACAACAAGTCGAATATAAGCCACTAACGTGCCCTTGAGGCAAAGAAGGCAAAAAGCATCATGGCCCATATTGGGAAGAGTATTTTCRGCAGGTTGAGCAAGGTGACTCTTCCCCTCTGCTGAGCACTGGTGAGGCCGCACAGAGTGGTGGGCCCACTGCTGGTCTCCCCAGTACAAGAGAGACATAGATATACTGTAAAGAATCCAAAAAATGGCCATGAAGATGAGTAAGGGTGAAAAGTGATAAAGTATCYGTCAGATGAGGAACGTCTGGGAYAGCTGGGATTGTTTAGCCTGGAGAAGAATAGGCTCAGAGGATCTTATAATAGAGCAAATTCCATTCAAACAGAAAAATCTTTACTGTGAGGGTGTTTGAACCAYTGAAACAGGCTTCYCAGTCTSCATCCTTGGAGATATTCAAAATCTGTCTGGACCATGTCCTGAGAAATCTGCTGAAGCTGAGCATCCTATGAGCAAGGGAGGTTGGACTAGAGGATTTCCAGASGCCACTTCCAACCTCAACTWTTCTGTGTTTCTGTGACACTGAGATATTATAATGCCTTAAAAATTAAAAGAGATAAAATTCATAAGATATCCTAYACAAACACTTGCAGCGGCACATATCTGAGTGTTGTTACATCAGACATACCAGAAACTGAACATTCTACAATGAAAGATATACAGAACGGTTAAATGTGTTTACCTACACACAGGCAGACTCTGTCTAGAATAAAACTAAAGTCAAAATTCATACAATAGCATCCTACAATACAAAATGGTGACCAGTCTTTCTCATTCTCAGGACCATTGAAGGTGACTGACAAGACAATGGCTTGATTCCYGTCACAGAAAGGATCAGAAAACTGTTGCACTCCTGCCCCCCACCCYGGAAAAATACAAAGTAGGATCTATGTTACACTTTCACAAATTACACCAGTTTTAAAGCTCTGTGTAGCTCCTCTCTGACTCTATATACTTGGCAACTGACACCACGATGATGATTCACAGAACAGGACCCCAGCTCAAGTCACAGCAATCCACCATTCTAAGGTAGATATTCCTAGGAGTCTATGATGAATTTTTACAGGATTGAATGGGACTTAATGCACCTCTGCCTTATTTGTTCCTTTGTTCCTCTAACCTACTGAGCTCTCTATTCCAGTAAAGCTGGAGCAAATAAAGTGCACGGTCCAAAGTCTCACACAGAGAGGTACTGAATCCTCAATTTCTGCTTTCCACACAGAACATATGAAAAAAAAAAAGCCAGTGTGGACCCTCCATGTGCAGATCTGTGGGGCACTGCTGCCCTGCCCACAAATGAGCAAAGATCAAATGAAAAGTAATTCATATTTATAAGGAATCAATTCCAGCAAGAAATTGAACCAAGAAGCTTTGGGCTCAAAGTAGTGTGGCTTCCTGCTGAGATAAGAAGGAACAACTTTGTCTGTCTCTAACCAACTAACTAGGTGTCACGTGTGATGTTCTTGCTTTAATGCCTGCCTTACATACGGTGCCTGATAACTGTGTGGATAAGGGGATAGTAATACATGTCACAAAACACTACCAGCATGTGAGTGGGATATGCATAAATGAATGGATGTGAATGGCTCCTTTCTAGGCCAACAGGCTTTCTGTCGTTTCTTCATTATGCCTGAAGGCAATCTTCAAACATGCAAGTCTTCCCTCAAAAATATATATTAGCAAAAGGAGGGTRTAAAAGGTTCTGTATCATTAAGAGGGCTTCCCTTCAAGAGAAGTTTGTGCTGATTGGGAAAGAGTAAATAAATAAAGTGCTCGTTGTAAAATTAATATTCTATCCKTAATGCAGTGACTTGGGCATTGGTAAAAAGACCTTGTTTTGCAGAGTCATCTGAATTTCTCCTCATGTAGTTAGTTATAGGATCATTAAGATGGGAAAACGGTACTTTCCTGCTACTTACCTTCCCATGCTTCCTATAATTCCCTGYTATAGAAGTCTTAAGCTGCAAAGAATGCTTATTCTTGGGAGACCTGGTCATCTTTAACCACAGTTAAAGCAGTTTGGATGTAGATTAGGAGTTAAGAATAACTATTTCTTAAAGGGCATTTGATTACCTTTTAAAAAATGTGTTTTTTGTTGTTYTGTTTTGGTTTGGTTTGTTTTAAACCAACAGGAAATTTTGAACTAGGTGGCTGTGGACATGATACTGACGGCACATCTGTACTGCAGTTATATAGGGTCAATTGCAACCAACCTGCAATTTGCACAGGTATGTCTGGACAAGCTGTAAATCAGCTAGCTCAATCACCGGCAACAGCCTTTCTGCAAGGAGCAGGTGCAAAACCCATTTAAGAACATGTGCTTCTGTTTAGCTTTACGGTATTGTATTCTATGCTGTTCCTAGGTTAAAAAAAAAAAAAAAAAAAAACTGCCTCAACCATCCTTGCACAAACAGTGGACACACATTCGACTCCAGCATTCACCTTACCAATTGTCAGCACAGAAAATTTTGAGGGTATATGAATAGAATCTTTGCCATAATACTCTACAATAACTGTAAATATCCTCAAACCTCAAGGCATCCTTTTAAAGATCGATTGTCAAAAAATTCAGATAAACCAACAATAAGACAAGGGGCTAACAGTTACCACAATGGTAAACACTCTCACTCAAACTTAGGTTTAGCAGAAATTACACTGAGGGGTTTTCTTTTCCTTTGCATGCTGAAGGCTTAGCTCTGACCCTTAACTGGAACTAATTAGGATTGTAGACGTGAGCCTGTGACGGAAGATAAATGCACACTGCTTTACATAGGTACAGGGATTTGGCGCACTGTCTGTGTTAGAAAAGCTGGCTCTGCTTTGCAGGAAGCACTGACTTCAACAGAAGTAGGAGTGATCCTTGGTTTGCTCACGCATCTATGCTATCCATAAGTATTTGATAAGATACAGTACTGTACAGAGAAGACTTCAAACAGTGAGAGGAAAAAAGGTGTTTTTGACACATCCCTCTTGGTAACTTCTTAGGAAAGGTTACTGAACTACGACTATGTTACTGAGAATATCCAACCTCCAGTATGCATGTGCGCGAGGGAGGGAGGGCGAGAGGGAGAGAGATAGRAAGGAAAAACAAGAACTAGCTGATGAGTAGTCGGTCTTCTGGCAGGATCTCTTGATGTTTGCCAAGTGCTTAGTCAAAGAAGCACGCAGAAGGAAATCATTTGCTTCCTGCTCATGACTTGAGTCATATCCCACTCAGTCAGCCATTTCAAAGGAGGAGCTGCTACAGCTAGAGAAACACATTGCAACTGGCAGCTACAATTCATCTTTGGGGTGCTTAAAAATCAATAGTTGTGTAAAATATACCCGGAGAGATTTTGAAAGAACTGGGCTTGGCCAAGCAGTAACAAATAAATAACAGCTTTAAAAATGCATTTGGCAAGAAAACCAAGGAGGAGCATCAAGAGAAAGTATTGCAGGAAAAAGAAATACAGGAAAGGTTGAGAAGAAGCAAAGGGAAAAAAACACTTGGGAGACAGAAACTCAAAATTATTAGACAAAGAAAAAATAAAAATAAAAAAGTAGAAAAGAAAGATCGAAACTGCAGTAATAAATTCAATAACAGGGCCCTACATTGTAATTCTTCATGTATTAGAGCTTCTCATAAATGCAAGCTRTCCCAGCACATTCAGTAAGTACCTTTGTACAAGATGAACAATGAAATGGTGTGGATAGATCATGAAGAGCTTTCAGAGAGAAGATAAACAGTTTATACTTATTACAGTAGAGGAGGGGGAGGAGGGAAAGATCTGAAGGGGGAAGTAACACAATCAGAGATATGGAGAACAACCTTGCCACAGCTTTTGAAGCGATAAACCTGGGGTAAAACCATCTTTCTCAAAATGAAATCATGCAGTTGAGTATAGAAGGCCATACCTTAAAGATATCATAGAGAAAGTAAGAAAGACAACAAATAATACTTGATTATGTTATCTTTTCTATATTTCTCACTGTGGTCTGTCAATCGATTCAAAATTGGTTCAATTCACAAATCCACTGCAAAGGGCACTGGAGATGGTGAAAGGTATGATTCCAGGTCCTTTCTCCGCAGCACCAGGGTAACAGGCACAAATTACTAAAGGAAGTGCTGTAATATGCCAAATAGGCACCAAATTCAAGACAACTCTCACTCTCTTTTTAGAAGAAACAGACCAATAAGTTGCAAGGGAAAGAGGAGGAGAGGAGACTGCAGAGTGATTGTGGGCCTCCCTTTGGGACCACAATGAACTCCTACTGATAACCCAGCACAGCCATTGCAGAAGCACCTCTCAGATCCCTGCCGAGTCATGGAGTCAGCACAAACAGCAAGATCAGGGTAGCAGCATGCAAGTGGTGTGAGATCCCAGCTTCCCTGCTTGACTTGACGTCCTTTTATCACTCTAGAAGGCTTTGTAGTCTTAGACATTTGTCTCCAGAGAGCTCATGCCAGGAGTGCCACCTCAGAGACTCCCAATAGGCTGAGAGTTTTCTCACAGATGCTACCTAGAAAAGTTGGACTAGAAGCTAACAAAGATGTTTTCAAATCTTTTATTTCCTGGAAAACAAAGACAAACCTAAGCAATTTCACAAACAGACAAACTGAACACAAAACCTTTGTCTTAGGTCAATTAAAGTACTTGACAATGATAATTTTGAGACTGTCTCTCAGTCCTTCTTTGCTAATCTCTCCCAGTGAGAAGTACAAGGTCTCCTTTTCTACTCATGTCAGTGTGGTTTGTGCTCTGACGCAGCACAGTGTTGAGGGCTGAGAAGGCAGCGGTGAAAGAGCATATGTCATTCAGTAAATGCCACATCTGATTTGAGATCATAYTGACTCCAAGGAGCTGCCAGAAGAGTACATCTGTGCCTAACAGTCGTCTCCTCCTCCTACGGTAGGTAGGTACCAGCCTTGTTCAGTCCACAAGGTCATTGATCTACTGGTTTCCCTAAGCCTTAGAGCGTAAGCCTTTATCGAGGCTTAACCTGGAAACTGAGCCCATTTCACTTCTTGCTCTGTGTTCTCATGAGAGGTCTCTTCCTCCTTTCTTACCAGGTCTTTCATCATCTTCAGCAGAATCTGTTTTTATCTATTCCTTTACTGCTGCCTAGGTTAACATCTATCTCGCCCTATGGCTCTGTGAACATCAAATTTATTGAAAATTGTGCAAAGCAAGAGTTTCCCTCTTAAAAACTTCAAAATGAGATTTTACAGTGACAAAGTGAAAATAAAAAATTCCACTGGGAAGATTTGTCAAAACTTACTGCAAACCATTTGATTACACAAATCAGCATTTTGAATCAGGAAATGGTTTTGCCATAAATGCTGACCAGCTCTGCATATTATTCCTCTCTGTAGTAAATCAGAATCTAGTGGTATCTGTAGAACCCATCACTTAAACAAACATCCTGACAAACCATTGTATTTCTACAAATCAATGTTATGGATGAATGACTAGTATGTGCTGGGTAAACTCAAACCACATGCTGAAAAGTACTGAACATCTGCACCAAATTCAACAGACCCTGAAACAACTCTTCTATACTCACCTTTATATCCGTTTCTTCATTTTCCTCCCCCATACCCCAAGGCTTTCTATACATTTTGAGTAAGAATTTTACTTCATCTAAAATTTACACTTACATCTGTGTTCAAAGAATGTCGTGATCTGGACTTCTCTTTCTTTTCATGATTCTATATATTCACCTTGGCATATATGCATAGACACTTGTGAATTGTTGAAAGCTGTCACCTACAGGAGCGAGAAAAAAAAAAAACACCTTCTCCACTATCATATTACTTATAGCTATCACTATGCTATGCCACTTATTATAATATTAAGTTATTTACATGCCATTTACTGTTCAAATGCAGTAAATCAAAAACACAATGAAAATTAAAGGATGGTAAAATATCTCATTTCAATTTTTTTAATCTTTGATATTGATATTTTTTGTAAATACAGCAAATGCTTCTAATTATATTTTAACAAGCAGTTATGAGGACGTATGCCTCCTATTGGATCCTAAATGACTAAAAATGACCTACTTTAATTTTATTCATTATCTCTAACTGTTATTAGAACCTGTATTTGACATATGTGGATATTATTTGATCTTTTCAAACCACATTCATTCTCATTAAGAAAGCCCCAAGACATTTTCTTTCAGAATATTTTTCAAATATTCTGAGATTTTGCTTGTTATGTGAAATGTGACAGCACTTTCAAGTTCTTTATTATAGTTTTTTTCTACGGCAAGAACCAATTATCCCTTCCCAGTACTAGTGTCTAGTTTTGAACTCAATATTTAAGCAATTAGTATCTGTATCTGTAAATTAATACATCTATATTGCTAATGTAGTTTTAATCATACAAAATGAGTTGGAACAGCCTCTTTCACTGTTGCTAAATGTAAAGAAATGTTTATTAAAAGTTAAAACAAAATTATGCTAGGAGAGGATAAGCAGCAGATATAATTTTTTGTGGCACTGCTGCTTTTCTTTTTCTGAAGAGGACCACTTAAAGGAACATTACCTTTTTTTCAGAGTTGCCTGTTTTACACAAATTGAATTTATTTTCATATTTTTAAACCCAGTAATTRCTCAGTATGTAGACATCATCATAACAGTCTCAAATCCTTTAAAGCATTTGAACTTTTGATACAAATTCTGCATTTTAAGTTAAAGTATACTGAATTTTATGCTGAAACTGTTTCAAGTCAGAAATTATATTTAGCCATCATTAAATATCAGGGCTAGGAGTTATTATGAACACACAGTAATTGATACTAATTTTATTGTTTGTTATAAGGCTTCCTTTTTGGGAAGTGTCTGTGAGATTTCACTACATCAGAGATTAAAGTCTGGATATGTACAGATGCATCAGATTTCAGAATGTGTTTCATCAGTAATTTACACAAAATAGATCTTCTGGCAAATGAAGACTAGTTTTTCCATTTTGTTTTCTTATCTTGCCTGCAGAACATGAATAATAATAAACCCCCCTGTACTACCCAGATTTGAGTTAATTATTACCTTCTTATGTTAATTACCAATCAATGATTTCTTTCTCTCGTGAAAAAATATTGTATGGATATTTTAGGTCCACTTGATGATATGATGATGGATGGGTTTAAGTGACCTGCAGATGGCTGTTTTTACACCTTATTCATAGTGATTGTCTTGGAATGGCTACCCAGAAACGTTAGAGAGGAAAATAGAAAAGTTGAGAATAAAAAGAAAAATTACTAAAATTGCTTTGAGTCTGCTATCACTTCAAATTATGTGTAATATTCACATCACTGTATTTCTTTTCCTGATGTGCAGAGAGGATTGTTATACTACACTTATAGCCAAGTGAATAAGGTGATGAAGAAAAAAACCATTCAGACTTACCTTAATATTTAACTATTGCAACTAGAATTGTCTTAACTGCYCTTTGCATTAGATTGGATGGGAAAAGAAAGACAAAAACTAATTCAGGGGAGAGTTTTTACAGGAGTTTCAAATACCTAAACAAGAGATCACTGAAAAGGGGCAGCAGGCCTGACTACTTCAAAAATGTGACATAGTTCAGATCTATATCCAACCACCACAGCTACCTGCTCTCCCCAACACTGTGAACCTAGCACCCACAGCTCTGTCACCCCATAATCCAACAAACTTCAGAAGCAAACTTCAGAGCTACCTGCTGTTGTTCACACTGCTGAAGAAATCCAAGCAGTCTGCAACTGGCCAGCAACGAAATAACCTCAGAAAAGGAAATTCTGGGCTGGCGTAGCACTGAACAAAACCTGCCCTGCCTACGGTCACCTGCTCATGCTAGGGTAAGGGCACCGTGGTTAAAGAGGATGTTGTGTAAGACATGCAAAAGTGCAGCAGTTATGCCAGTTCTTGGCTAGTTCCCGCTCTCTAGGGCCAGATGTTGCTTGTATAATTCATAGGCTCTGCTGGCTTGAGGATCAGCCCTGGCCAGTCCTSAAATCAAATAGCTGCAATGGGATTTGTCAGAGGCATGCCTGCTCCTTCACTAGCTCTTACCTCCACACACTGGCTGGTACCAAATGARGCCAGGCAGAGAGGGGACAAAGTGGCATCTGTGCTTTGAATTTATGGTTTTTGCTGTTGACTCAGAGAYATGAGTGCCCACTTCCTGCTGCCATTAAAAAAAATAATAAAAATAAAAATAGATTACCRCAGTTTTCTCTTAAACTTGTTGTGAATAATATGTTTTTAACATGAGGGAACAAGGTCTTTTTCCTAATCTTGGTCTTTGAAGCAGTTGAACCATTTTAGCCTGCTCAGCCTGAGGCAGATATTCAACCCAGAAAATTTCAAGCATCATTACTGAACTCTGGAAAAGCGCTAAACAACTGAAAACATAGCCCTATTCTGGAAAGTGCTTAAGTAGCCACAGACAGGCATCTAAAACATCCACTTAGATTAATTCACGTGTGGACAGAAACATGAGCATTACAAAACAAGTTGCACAAAACTGACCAAAGAAGCTCAAGTCAAAATTGTTCTTGGAGGCCAGAACTTAACCACTGAAGAAATGAGTGTCACAGTTCCACCCGTCTTCAGGAAAAAAAAGCTGCTGAACATGTACAGCATGAGCATGGGAACAAGAAAATGCTACTTCAAAATAGAAGCCTGCTCGCATTCTTCTTGAGTCCTGGTGGCATTTATATACTGCGGCTTCCTGAGCAAGAACAGAATTGTTTTTGAATTACCCATCCCCTTTATTAATTTACTGCCATATGTTAGGAGGTTAATTTGATAACTATATATATTTTCYAAATTGCAGTTATATTTGATTTTTTCCTTACAATTTAATGTTTAATTTTTCTCTTCTAAAAAAGGAAACATTCCCCCCCCAGGCATAGTAAGATTTCTAGATACTACTATCTGTAATACTCCATTTCTGGAGTACCTTTATATGTGAAATCTCAGGACAAGCTCAAATTTGATTTTCTGCTAAGCATTTATTCCCTAGTTGGTCTCTGAGCAGGTTACTATGATATTTCTGCATAATAGGTGCAACATACTTGACTCCAGTCATCCTATAGCTGCATGTTAGGTGAAGGGTCAGAAGGATATGATCTAGGCACAGCTCACAGAGAGGCTGCATGAGCCACATGGAGGTAGGGTAATTTAACTACTGCCACATCACTGCAAAATGATCTGTGCCTGAAAGCAATGCATATGAGAGTGGTTAGCTGTCCATAAAAGAAGGCATAGCCAAGTATTGAAGGTTAGCAACCTGCTGACACACTGTTTTTGAAAGCAAGCCAAAAATAAACAAGTAATCCTGACCAAGTAATTTTTGTTCTATTCTCAGCAGAATACTCACTTTGTAGGACAGATACTTTCTGGTGAACCTTTACTGCGGAGACAGTTATCACTGGTAGAGAAAAGAAGCTTGTTTTTTGTTATGGTATAAAACATCAGCATGGGGTTAACAATTCCCAAAAGGGACTCTTCCCGATGGACAGAAAAATGTCCATGTTTTCGAGATATGGGTCACAGTGAATAGGGCATTACTGTTGCTGTTCTCCCCACTTTTATCTTCTATGTTTGAAAACATATTACAGTCCTCAGAGCAGTAGAGTGAGGGTAGACAGAACAGATACTTCCAGCAAGATCTGCAAAAATCCAGTATAAAATCYGAAGATGTGACCAAAATCTCTTATCTTGGAAAGTATTAACATAGGTACTCAGGGCTCATGGCTTAAAAACCTCTCCTAACTAGTTCCTCAGCCATATATGAAAGGAGAAGGAAGATCCAAAGTCTACTTAATTTACACAGTAGTTCCATAATCAGTTTAATTTGCTGTAATCCGTAAAAGTACTGCCCTCACATTTTCCTCCTCTCTTATCCTGACATATGCTGATAAAGCCGTGTAGTGACCGAAGCTGGGGGAAGGTTTAGTTTTAAMCCCGATTATCTCCACAGCCTGGATTGCTCACCAGCTACGCCAGGGAAGAAGAAAGAGGGGCTAGAGCACCACCGAGCAGCCAGGTTAACATAGATTGAATCGTTTTTAGAGAGAAATTTATTTCTCTGAAAAATAACTTGTTATGAACTCACAAGTAGGAAATACAACCACCTTTTCTTCCCACAGTAAGAACATGTTTTACCAGGCTTGTTTATTATAAGCTACAAATACACTTGTTGTGGCAAGTGGCTCTCACTTAGACGTACTTCAGTTAAAGTGTGTCAAGCATTAACTCTAAATTTAAAATATCCACAATGACAGCTCAGAGACCAGTGCGGGCCAAAGAATTCACCCCCCAAAATGGATAAGCCCTTTGGTTAATCCACAACAAGCTCTGTGATGCCATAACTGCGTTATTAACAAAACCAGTGCTAGCTACTCTGACAAAAGCTGGAAAAAAAAACCCATAATATCCCACATCTTTGTCACTCTCTGAACTTGTTTTAATGCTAAATATTCTTATTGACTTTCATTTTCCACTCAAAGGATAATTTCATAATCCTTATTGGTGACAGAGGGGGCTTGTTTCCGTAGGTAAAATTCAAATGAATCATGATAACTTTAATATTTTTTCGTTCTATTACTTTCCCTATCTCTGAGATTGTAGAGATGATTTACAGGGTAAGTGTAAAATCTACTACTTTTATGTCTTAAATAAGAAGAATGCAATTGCATACGAGGGAAACAAAAGCAAAAGTTAAAAAAAGAACATTTTTAAATTCTTTCTGAGCAAAAGTTAACACTAATTTTCCTTAAAATTTCTTTAAAAAAATTAGGCTGAATCACTCTTTCTTTGTAAATTGGAAGCATKTCAGCCTTTCTCTAAAAGCAGATCTTAACTACAAGGAATGTTATTTTTCCATTACTTATGTATAAAGATAAAAATTTAAATTTAAATTTTAGCTACACTGAGACAGCACCTTCAAAGCAGAACGCCTATAGTATATTTTAAGGAGCTTAGTTTCCACTGAAAACTCTTTTTTTCAGGCTGATGATTTGTACCTGGACCGTTTTTGTTTCACATGGGCTTTGTAACCTTTGCTATTCTCTCACAGAATGCAGATATCATCAACAGAAACAGTCCAGGTAATTTGTTCTCAATACCCTCAATGGAGAAGTGATCTCACTGGATAGGTGGGCCGACACATTCTGCATATCCYGGAGCCTTGGCATTTCTTCTGCTTTAAATCACAGGCACAGTGAGTTACAGCAATATAATTTGGCAGTAAGGAAGACATTGATCACTGCAACCAATCTAGCGAAAGTTTGCTTATTTATTTATTACTGCCCTCACTACCAGGATAGAGATACAAATTAAAAGAATGGGATTATGAGGCTACTTGACATTTTGACACCTTGGGTCCATGTTCGTCCTTTATATCATCTACCTGGCTWCATTTTGGAACATGAGCTCTTCAGGCAGGAGCTGGGATCTCCAGGATAGGGCTCTCCAGCCCTATCTTGTTGGCTACTCTTCTGGAAAATGAGCTATCCTTCTCGTTTCTAAGAAACAGCTACCTGTTCATAGAGCCTCAAGCTGATATTCAACAGCTTGAAAAAGGTATAATCCACCCCCCCTACACAGACCTACAAAAAGGGGCAAAAGAGGAAGAGGAGCTAAGAAGAAGAGCAGCCCAGGGCTCATRTTTGCCTCCTACACTGTGTGCGCTGTTTCAAAGATACACGAAATGTGTAGTTGTCCATGGCTAATGCTCAACGGGCTGAGCCAGGTGGGCAGTGGGGTCATCTTCTGGTGCTCAGGGACAAGGCCTCTGCACTGAAACTCAACTCCAAAACGTCCAGACTCCTCTTTAGCAGATGTCACGTGGTTTGGGAAAGCTCAGCTGCCAATTTCTCAATGACTCTTCCTAGATATTAATGTGAACTGCTTGTGTTTGTGTAGAAGAAGCTGGAGTGCTAATCTGCGTTGAAAGGTTTTGTGCTGATATGAGTGGGTATGAAAGTAAAATATATGTTTCCTAAGGAGTATAGCCAGCCTGAGTAATATCGAGTGTTCTTTATCTCATATTCAAATCATAATGACCACATTTTTAACAACTACATCAAATTTTAAACTTCATTCATCTCTACTTTATTTTAATTAAAATGTGCTCTGCCTAGTCCATATACATGTAAAAAATCTAGTTTGCAGTTTGACAGGATATTATTGAGCAGTATGTGAATTGGTTTAAAAGTAACCAGATCTGAAGCATCCATCAGTCAGCAACGGTGCACCCATAGGTCACTGGAGCTGTCAATTTCAATCAGCTCTGTAATTAAATACATCACCAATATAGATTTTGTGTACGAATGTCACTTGTTCTTCAGATGTCTGCTACTAGGACAAATCACACTTCAGTGTCTTTGAACGTGCCTTTTAAATACAGTTTTTTAAAACAGCATAACATCTCCATCCATCTCAATCCAATTTGCTGAATAGAAATGTGTTTAACTAATATGTAATCCAAACACTGAATTAAAAAAACTTATATGTGCTCTCCTTTCTGTTTGAATGAGTGCTGTAATGTTGTAATAGGTATTTCACTGCTTCTCTTTAAACACTTGTGCTAGTATTTGTTATGGAAAATGGTGAGAAAAAATAATATCTTATCAAAAAGGGAAAAACCATCTGTATTATCTGTAATTAAAATTACTTTGTTACRCATTCAAAAAATAAAAGTATAGGATATTCAGACATAGAGAAATAAACCATTATTTCTAATTTTGCTTGAAGAACAGAAATACAAGTTATTTTCAGGTTAAAAAATAAAAAAAATAGTGCTTTTGAATGTCAGATTCCTCTGTTATACTTGCCACTAGATTGGAAAAGTCAGAAACAAAGCTAAATTGCCAAAAATATATTGCCTGTCATTTGATTTAATCTTCAAATAAGCTCCAGGAAGCAGGTCTCTGGACAGTTAATCTTTAGTTTTGTAGCCCATGCACATTTTCAATAAGGTTACCAGGGAATTAGGCCCAGTAGGGAAGGGAAAGTCATATTGTCTTATTCCAAAGACGACTGTCGAGACCCTGCTAGAAAATTATAACTTCCTTACTATAAAAAAAACTTTATTAGCTGAGTCTCTGCCACAACAAAACAACAGTCACTCAGAATGACACTGTTTTTCATGTTTATTTGCTTGTTTTTCCTCAAATCAGATACTTATCCAGTTTAAAAATATATAAACCATAAATATCTAAGGTGTACTGTATTTCAAGGTTAAATCCTACAGACTAGGTAATGGAAAGGATGCAGGGATTAGAAATACTGAGGGTAATGGGAGTGGATTGGTAGTGTCAGAGATTCACCAAGTGCAATAGTTAGGTTATGGGAACGCTGGTTTTCTTACCTCTTTAAGCAGTAGTCTATGGTTAACTGTATTTGTTGGAAAACAGTGCCTTTAATGACTGTTCCTTGAGCCAGGAAGTGGCTGTAGAAAAACTGAAATACATAAATAAATACAGAGTTTATTGTCAGTTTAGTGTTATTCCCAGGTTTTGAATCAAAATCTGTAGTAATGGTAACTCTTTAAAATATTCAGTTCGACAATCCCAACTCAAAAGCATATGACAGTTGAATTTTAAAATTGATAATTTTACAAAGACATGGTAGCTGGAACACAAGATCTCATAATGAAACCCAACTAAAACATTCCAAAGCATGTATCCTAAGAGAGGAGTGTATATCCCTAACAGGAAAACAGAAAGAAAACAAATAAACAAGGGAAAAATGGAAGGAATGCACAAACGCAGTGAACAGTGGTAGCTTCAGAAAAATAATCTGGAAAAAGGCTGATAAGATCATTTTTTAAAGGATGGTTGGAGTATAGAAGAAACTGGAAGGGGGCTGCATGCGAATGGAAGTTCAACAGGTAATTTATCAGAGTAATTCTGGTGTTGGTTCTTCAAACAATTGAAAAAACCTTTTCATCAGATAATAGTAAGGAAGTATCTCGTTCAAATGCAGCAATCTAACCTATAGTCTATTTCCATTTTCTAAGTTGGCAATATAAAGAAACCAAAAAGAAAAAAGAAAAAAAAAAACTCATGGGAAATTTGGGAGAATTCAAGAAATTGAACTTTATGGATGCTTCTTTTAATTCATAAAACAGCATAAACAGTTGCTGGTCACTAAACAGTCTAATTAATCCACAATTGATAACATTTTGGTTGCATTTATTTTCCTCAGTCTCCTTTTAGCAGCAAACACACTGATTATACTGTTTACAGTCCCATCAAAAATGTTCTTGTATTCTGACTCGTTCTTTCCGGTGCACTGAAACTATTCTTGCCAGTTTTACACAGCCACTCTCTCATTAGAGCTCAACTCCTCCTTTCTCATCCCCATTGACCTGTCATCCGCTTTTGAAACAGTCTACTGTACTCTTCTCCTTGAAATTTTTTCTCTTTTGGCCTCAGTGACCCTCCTCTTTCCTGGTTTTCTTCCTACTTTTCTAATAATTCCTACAGCGTACTCATTGGTAGACAGTCCTTATTTTCTTCTGATATCCTACCGGGAAGCCTATGTCATATGTCCACTTTTTTTCTCCCTACGTTTCATTTCTGGGTAATCTCATATACAAATACAAAGTCAATGAAATGTAACACTGATCTCTGAATCAATATCTGAGACAACTCTCCATCTTATGGATCTTACGCTGCCTCTCAGGCTACAGAAGGGTATGTGAGAAAAGAGGAAGATGTGCACTTCAAAACATAACTGAGGCTAAAGATAGGCCTCAGAGGACTGCCTTATTGTCACCTGAAAAGCTACCTCACTATTCACCTTCATAATCCTCAAAATTCATTTTGTGATGCCAACACAACCTGCTAAATATTAGCTCCCAGCTGTGTTGAAATGGCTACTGAAGTAGGCAACACTACTCCATCTTTCTCTGTCTTCTGCACTTCAGTTCATCAATTGTCTTTTTTTTAATACACACATACACACATACATATATATACAAATGCATATATATATACATGCAAACTCCCTGAGGAAGAAGTCTTTTTTGGTCCTATGTTTGTATAGAGCTCAGCAAAATGAAACCCCAGATTGTGACTGCTTCACACGGGGACTACGATGGCAGTGCTGGTGACGATACTGAAGTGTCTGTACCATAAGAGAACTTGTCTTCCATTGGAAAGATGTATAGAACTGGAAAAACAAATGTCAGCTACTTAGGAAACATGTTAGTGTTTCTGACATGCAACTTCTGTTTCCTTAAAAAAGGCACAGATGTCTTCAAGGTCTAACACATGGTAGAAAAGAGTATTGTACTTAGAAGGACAGGTTTAAGGAATCATCTAATTCCTCCTGCAGGGAATAGACTGTCCTGAGCCAAGTGGGCGTATTAGCTAGGTCCACCTTCACAGGGCCCCAAATACTTATTTTATCTATGCTCAGACATGTTAAAGTACATTCTTCTCCCTCAATGCCCCAGAGCAAAATGGGCTGGTTTCAGACCGTAGTAAATAGATTACGAGAGAGAGGAATTTAAAAATCTGTTTGACCAGATCACGAGAACTTAATCACTCCACAGCCCAACCAGAAAAATTTAAATAGTATTTCAGGCACATTAACCTCAAATTGCTGATTTAAGCGTTTTTCGTGGTCATCAGTAACAGGTGATAACTCAATGGCAATTTCTTGTGAATTATATTACACAGTTCAATATATTTCAGAGGAATACTTCTATCAGGAGTATAACTCAACATCCAGATACAGATTTAAGAAATTAATAGTGAAATACCAAGACATCTAAATTTTCCTGAGTTTTGTTTATTCTCATGAACCAGATGGATCTTAAATTGATTGATCAAGGGTCACTTACTTACAGTTTTATCTGACTGAATGACAGGCCTGTAACATGTCAAGACATATTTAATAACCGAGATAGCTTCTATCCGGGAAAAACAACAGGATGGGAAATCTCCAAATCTCCTTGCTGGGTTGTAGAATGAAATGTAAAACAGTACCTGCAACTCTAATCTTTGGCTCTAGATCCATATTTTACTGAATTTCCCTACAACAAACAAAACCAAACCAAAACAAAATTACATTACAACAAGAACTAGATTTGGGGTGCACCTGGCTTGTTCTAAAAAGGGAATTGACTCTTCTAAGCAGCTGGGGGTTAGCATTCATATGGACAGGAACACCTTTCCTTTTGGCACTCTGCAAATAACAAAAACATAAAATGCTCTTAGTATCTGGAAGGGTTCAATTAATGAAAAAGAGGCATCTAAATATTTCAGGAGCAAACTCAGTTTTTGTTTGTTTAAGTTCTTTCTTTTTTAAAATTAGTAATCAGGAACAGTTCTCTCACTGCTGTTCAGTTCTGTTTTGTGCTGTTAGAATGTTACTACTAAATCAAAATAATCACATTTGATAAAATCCCTGAAATAGTCTCCTTTCAAATGTCTGCTTCCCTTCACCCTAATTGTATTCATTCAGGAAGGTTACTCTAGTCTGTACTTTATTTATTTATTTATTTTATTTATTTTTTATTTATTTTAATGTTATTTATTTATTTATTTATTTGTAACTAAATGTGTAAGAAACGAGCAGGAAACCTGCCCTTGCTATCAGTGAAAGAAGTCCCATTGCATTTGGTAACACTGCAATTTTACCTCTAAAAGTAATTCTGATATCTGGAATGTCAGACAAGTAACATCCTGTTGGCATTGTGGGAGCACCTCCTCAGTCAGTGGCAACTCTTCATGATCATCACTGAGAAGACTTGGAAAGAAATTCTACCATTGACATGTACCAAAAAGTGGGATCTTGCATCAGACAGGTAGCTCAATACAAGGAAAGAGATTTTAAGAAAGCCAGAATCAGAAGAAGGTTAAATAGCACAACTTTGGTTCAAAGCCTGGAATTTTGATTTTGCAGCAGATGATAACACAATTTTGGATCTATTTTCTTTCCAAATTGGTGATAACATACTGGTGAGTCAGAGACTGGAGAATCTTACACAATCCTTGACTTTCAGCAAGGGTATCAGTGTGTTTGGCTCAGAGAGAACAAGGAATGAGAAATTTCTGGATAAGCTTTCAACATCTGCTGAAATCTGCTGATCTTTTAGGAGACGTGTTCCAGCTCTGGTTCATGTTTCTTTCCATATTATCTCTCTTACACAGTTAGAACAAGACCATTTATTCATTTATTTTATTCCCCGTAAGTAAAAGTTTATGACGAAAATTAATTTTCTGTTAGGGATGTGCTTGGCTTCTATAAAATTAAAATCCTATAGCCTAATCTTGACTTTTTAAATCATAGGTGATAGTTAACAATCTAAAATCTAATACATCTTGACACAAAACATTGCTTCAAATACAAAAGTTTCAATGGCCCATTCCAAAACTAAATGCTTTTTCCCCATGATATCTCTACAAATTTACTATATCCCCACAGAACATTTCAATGTTGACAACATAGCATTTTTGATCAGATCTGCTTCATGGTAAAAGGATTACTCTATTCCCCCTCTCTAAGAAAGAGATAGTTTATACCTTGGAGACTCAGTGAGTTTCCCGCAGTCATGTACAGCTTTTGGGTATTGCAAAAAGTCCTCTCAATGAAATGTTCTAGATAATTTATCCCTTGTAAGGTAACAAATTTTCCTTGAGGATGTCATCTTGAGCATTACAGTGCTTAGCTACTCTTCCAATATTGCAGTGCAATAAATAAAATGGGCAATGAAATTTCCTATGACTCTCAGAGGTGAAATTCAGTCTTGGATTGGCAACCATAATAAATATCCATGATTCTTAGATCTGGTTAACTGACCAGCCAAACAGGAAAGTGCTGGGGTGTCAAGCCTCTACAGTTATGATGACTAGAGTGGATGCCATGCTGGGAGATCATTACAGCTTTTTAAATGCACATTCCCAACACGATGAGTAATGTTTACTTTGAACTAAGCTGGACGTGGCCTGAAAGGAAATCATCAGAGAAAATAAGAAGTTCAGGGGCTTAACCTACAAAGTGTGCTGACCCGACTATGGAGGCAGAAGACTTGCAACACGCATCATGGGAGTGACATTTTCTCCTACCTCTCCCCACCAGAAGTGGATGGCCAGTATTTCAAGGGCCAAGGGAGCCAAATACAGCAGAGAATCTTGCTCTTGCCAACAGCAGTGATGTCTACTCTGTGGGTATTTCCCTTCAGAAAAGTATCACTTTCCTGACACTCTCCAAGGACGCTTTCCGAGTCGGAAGCCTTTTATTTCAAAGTGAACACTAAATAGGAATGACTCTTCGACCACATCTGAACATTGTGGAAAGAGCACAAGAAAGTACAAAGGTACTTGGAAGCAACTTGACAAATTGGAATTAATTTGCTGAGGACATGGGCTATTGCCTTTTAGTTTCATCCTCGCAGGGTCCCAATAAAAGGAGAGCCACGCAGCTCTATAGCTTATCACCTGTTTCATTGAAATCCAGTGAGGAAGTGGAATGGATGAGAGGATGAGGAACAGGAAGGATGAGGAAAGAGTATATGAGCAGTTCCTACCATCTCAGATATTCCTCCCAAAAGAGACTAGTGCCTGGGTGCCTAACCTCCGCGAGACGCTCTGACAAAGAACAGCTCTGCGAGACAGGACACACATGATATACAGAGCTGACACGGAACCCAGTTTCTTGCAGATCTCCTGAGACCTATTAAGGCTTGTGGGTTTACTATTCTATTTTTCCAAAGGGGGAAACCTGCTTTCCTTAAAGAGTATGACATCAGAGGCAAATAAGTTAGAATTTTCTCATGCTCAAGAAGTTCAAGTCACATATTTTTAGGAAAAAAACAATACAGAAGCATTATTTAGTAATGAACCTGCTGCAAAATTCCAAATTCTTAATATTTATTGGCCACATTAACAAAAAAAGATCAGAAGCAAAAAATAAAGTTAAATAAAGTAATTGTAAAATTTTCAAAAGATCCTTTTGAATTTAGGCATAAAAATACCAAACTGGTATGGTATTTTCAGCTGGAAATCAACACTGGACTCAGCTAGGTTCTTTTTAAAAGTCCTTGCTTCATTTTTTTAAGGGCATAAAAATAAATGAGGAGCTTATGAAATGTAAGCTAGGGCTGAAATAAACATTTTTTTAGACAGGGGAGGAATTAGAGCTTCAGGATCAACATCCAGGACAGGATTTGGTGCAAAATGGCTGCATGCTTTGCTCTGTGGGGCCCTGTATTAATTTCTCAATCAATGCTATTACAGAAATGCAATAGATTTCAGAAAAAAAGTAGGTGGCAGCTTTTATAAATACTCTGAAATTACTGGAGAACTAAATAGAGATTCTCATCATCAGGCAGTCAAGTACCATGTGGGCAGTGTTGCCTTGGACCATCAGCTGATCCAAAACAGAAGCCTTTATTTAACTTCTGAAAATAGAGGGCTTACTAGAAAAAATGGGAGGAACATTACCAGCAGCACTGKAGTTAAACAAGTATATAAGAAACCAGTTTAGATTAGAAATGGTTTTTAATTTGCTGTAAAATCATAGTGTTTATACACAATATAACTCACAATATTACTACACACTGATATAAACTCACTTCTGCTCCGAGCAGACATGAGCTTGTTATGTCCATGGTTTAAGATAACTTGAGGCCACTTCATGATTGTAGCACAGTCGTAGTCTGTGTAATATATTCTACCTCTCAGCAAAGCTTATTAGCCTGGCTTTATGCTATACTAATGTCTACACACCTCTTGGCTTGTGTTCAGCTGGCTTGGAAACACAGGCAAAGAGAGTTCACACCTGGCTGAAAAATGATACTTACACATACATTGTATTAGGTATAATATAGATATAATAAAAGGGAAAAACAAAATTATACTGAGAATAASATCTTCTGTTTCTTGCCCCTTTGGTACAGAACAAGAAACACACTAAAAAGACATTAAAGTTGATTTTGTTTATAATTTGAAGAATATCCAGTTTGCAGATTATTAAATTAATGACAATCTAACCTTGAAAACACCTCTATCTGCTGAAAGAGCAACACTCCATCACCTGTTTTGATTCATTAATGTATCATTTAACTTGGTATGACACATGTTCAGCAGTTATAATTACATTATGGCCTCCCTATTACATCAGCTCTGCTCCAAGTTTCTGTCACCACAACTCCAATTTTCAACACAGAGCAATCCAGTGCACTCTTTCCTTATTAGTGTCATCTTTAATGTAGCAGAGAGTCTGAACCATTACTTGGCACTGAGAGTTTAACAGCAATTAACCCCTGCTCTATCCCCAGGGAGAAGTACATCAGCAACTTGCCAAAACACTGTAAACAAGCTGGCCAAGATCAATGCAAAACCATGCCGGCTGCAGAGCACCTACTGTATTAATTTAGGATTGATATAGAAAAAGAGAAAATAGTCTGCATGAAATTGACCTAAAAAGATGGCCCGCACAGGTTACGAGATTTGCTTAAAGCTGAAAAGGGAAAACTTGAAATCCCTGGTCTGCCAGCTTACAAACACACGTTCTTTTCTGTCTTGGCTCTTACACTATGCTGATCACCATCGGACTGCCAATTATCCCAGAAAATAAACATTTATTACCTGCAAGCAGATTTAAAAGGAAAAAAAGTCGAACTGTGCTTAGGTCTGGGATTAAATACACTTGAAGTCTAACCAGGGAAAGAAAGCAGCAAAAACGATGCAAATGTCAATTCCCCTTTTGTTTCTGATTATTATAGAGCACAAGGCATATCAAAGCCCTCAGAGGAAGGTTAAGCTCTTCCTCCACCGAAGAGAAACAGGGTGAGCCTAAAGACTTRGGGAAGTCATCGAGCCCCCTCCCAGCAGCTCCAGACGGACACAGGGTGACGTCCTCAGCCTTGTCCCAGTAGGGTCATGCAAAGCAACTGGAAACGCGAGCGCAGAGCAAGCCCGGCGCCAGGCACGACGGGCGAGCATGAGGACCGCTACTGCACGCTGCTGCCCTGCTGGTGCTAGCAGCCAGGTAGCCAGGAGCGTAGAGACACCGTGCTATGTGACTGAGCTAAAGCACAAGGCAATACTTCAGTTAGGACATACACGTGAAATGTTTAGGAGACCTACTGATCTAGGACGAAATATTCCTTCTTACTAAGGGTAAGTTTTCTGGTCAGTCACAATTTTCCTCCGTGAAGTTTCGATCTTTCCCCAAAACTGCACGGTCAGCTGTAAAAACATCTTTCCAAGGGGTAATTTCCCAACAAAGTCCTGCTGGTTAGAAAATAGACATTTCAGGATAAATCATTTAACTGAAGATTTCTAGAAACAGACTATCTTAAGAAACAAGTTAATAATAATAATAAGTAATCAAATTCTTCATTCATCCCTCTCATTACAAGTCCAACATACTACATAACTGGGGCAGCATAAATTAATAAATGAAGAGTTTCAAATCAGGTATCGGTCACCTAATTACAGAAAAGCATTCAGAGAATTTACCTGCTATTAAAATACATAATACCTACCAACGAAGTCTTAGGAACACAAACCACACCAACACCACACTACTTTGCTATTGGGCCATTAAAGAATTAATAATAGCATGAGGCCTTTCTTTTTATACTTTGTAGATTCAGACAGAAGTGTTCAAATATACACATTTAAAAATAGGTATTTACATCTGTTTTTTCTATGATTTCACTGGGAGCTGTCGACGCTTTCCACTTTCAAAAAATCAGGCCATAATTTAGCATTTCAATTCTGAACTTTCTGAACAATCACTCTTAAAATACTTGTTTAACAATTTTACTATATAATCACTTTAAAGATTCTCAGCAGTTATAATGGTAACTACAGTATTTATCTAGAAGATTGTGATAACAGAAAGAATAAGAATGAATAGAAAAAAATCTGGCAAGAAAAATGACATTAAGCAGAACAATTCTTCTGGTTTGCAAGGTTTGGAATCTGTTGCTAAAATCAGTGGAAGATATGAAAGATCACGAAGAAGAAAGGCTGAGTAGGAACAGTAGGTAAGCAATAAATTAGATATTTGATGAGATGTAGAGAGGCCAAAGAAGTACAAAATAACTTTGATCAACAGGCACTGATCATTCTGAAAACATCAGGTCATAAGAGGCTCGGATGATGCTAGAAAGGTGAGAAAAGTAGGTGTGATCGGCAAAGAAATAGGCAGGTAAAAGAATAAAAGGTTGGGTTTATAAACAAGATTTGACTTCTGCACCATTCATTTCCTTTTATACACCAATGGACCAAAACAAAACCTGATTTCTCATAGCAGTGGACACTTAGGATGAGGATGCACATTTTACAGGTGGATGCCCATCTTCTGCTGTCAGCGTGACATTAGATTAGGAATGGAAAATATAATGCATGAACTGAAAGACGGATGCAGAGATTTAGAGAATGCCTACTGTCTTCTGTTGGTAGGCCATATTGTTACAAAATATCTATTATCACCTGCTTTATATATTGAAAATTGAAAATTGAAAATATATCTACTTTGAATTTTACAGCAAGAGTTTGTTAGTGTTTATCTAAAAATAAAACAAAAATCTTGTGATTTGTGGAGACAAAGGTTTCTCTGGAAATATAAGAATTTTCTAGTTTTGCCTGTCCTCTGAAATGTGTTATAGTACAACACACTTTCTATCCCTTCTAAATGTTCTTGTTATTTTCATATCCAAATAAATTTAACTTTATGGAAGGAAATAAATAAACTGTTAAGTCCTATGAAAAAAAACCAATAATTTATTTGGCAACCAATTAAACCTTTGCCCAGCCCCTTTAGTCAACTATCTCCAAGTCAAGAGTCACAGATGTTAAGAGCTGTTATGATGCCAAGTTAATTTCCTGAAAATGAGTGCCTGAGGTTGGATGAAGAATAGTCTTACCAGCATTCAACATGACTGACAAAAAAGAAAAATGGAGCTCAGAAGAGCAGATAAAAGGAAAGGTGAGAGATGACGAGGGAAGGAAAATTCTTAGATGATTTTTTTTTTCTCTCAGTAATAGTTAGTTCATTTCATCATAAAGACCTTAATGCAGATACCTCTGAAAAATGGTTCTTTGGTTTACTATTTCTTTTTCTATCTGACCTAAGAATACCTACATACGCTCCTTTTCCTAAGCTTTCTGTAGGGATGACATTTTCCATAGAAGATCACAAAGCTACCACACTTTTGCTTTCAGAGCAGACTTATATATTATAGGTAATGCAATCTGGCCTCCAGTAGAGAGTGGGAGAGTGTTAGGAGAACAGCAAATCCAGGGGACAACACAGCACAACAAAATGAAGACTAGTATTGAACTGGCACATCACTAACTGTTTCTGGTCACTGAACAAATTGAAATATTTTATTCAGGTTTTATTTTTTGTGGACTTCCTGGTATAAACTCAAGAATATCAGCAGAAATAAGCTTTTCTTACAGAAAACATTTCTGTAAGGAGACAGCATTTTCTGAAAGAAATTTCCCAACCAGTTCTGTCACTTTCCTTCTTCAAATGTCTTTGGTCTAACACCTGTATAAGGAAGCTTCATGATATTTGGCTCTCTTGTCCTCTACAAGGCTTCTAGTCCAGTTGCTTGCAAGCCTACTTGTGACAACTGGTAGTAAAGCCCATACTTACTAAACCTCAGAATAATAATAGCAAAAAAGTTACATTTCTGATCTGTCCTTCTGCATCACAAACACAAGTTTATCTCAATTAATGTTATAGAACCAACTTCCAAAACAAGCATGATTACAACTCTTCAAGCCGCAAAACTTCTGCCTTGTCTTTTAATGTCGAAAGTTAGTCTGGCTACTTCCACAGCCTCTCTAATACTACAAATATTTGCAAATACAGTAAGGACTCCCAAATCTCACATCAAGGCTGGAGGTAAACCAGAGCCAGAGTTAATTAAACAGCAGATGTTAAGACCAAAAGATACCACAGAACCAGCTGATTTTACCTCTTATATAATACAAGTGACACAATTTCATCCAGCTGCTCTTACAGTTTCTTTTTTTTTGGCTGAAAGCTATATTCCATAAGGGCATACAAGCTTGCTATAAAATCTTTACTCCATTCTTTTCCTTGTTTTAATATCCATGACTAGAGGGTGGTTTATGTATCTAATATGAATATGTGTGGGTTTAACTTCCTTTCACTAGTCTTGCTGGGCTTCGCTCTCTCTTACTTCTGGTATTGATAGCGTCTCTCCGAGGCATTTATGCACTGCAATCAAAATATCTTTGATCTTCCTTATTTAGCACTAGTACCAAGATTTTACATTTTGCAGTAAAGCATTCTTACCAGTCCTTTCACAGTTTCAGTAGCTCTTCTCCATACTTTTTCCAGTTATTTAGTACCCAAGAGAGACACAGGGCCTGATCCTGTTACTTGTTTAGTCAGTGGCCACTCTGAAAAAGAATTATAAAAGAGAATCAGTAACGGGTTAAGCCAGCCAAGAGCTGGTGTAAATGACTGTATCTGAAGACTCAGGCTTGCTGGGTTCTCACTTGAGCAACAGCAAAGTTTCAATTTGTTTCCTTTCTCCTCCAAAGGCTGAGGATATTAAGGTCATGATTCAGACCCATAGTTTTGACATAATGCACCTTGAAGTTTAGTACTTTCACTCTGACTTTCATCAAATGTCAGAGTCAGCAAGTATGTCTTCTCAAAAAGTCAAAGTCAAATTACAGGTTTGAAGAAATTCCTGTGAACTGAAACCGCATAGTTCTGCTCAGCTCTATCCTTAACTGTGGCTCTGTAAATCTTTCTTTCTTGCAATTCTTCCTTCCTCATTACATTTGAGTCTTGAGTCACTGAGCAATTGTTTCAGACTCAGAATCCAAAGTCCTTCTCATCTTTTTTCACCCTGACTGGTGTCATCTGTAATAAAATAAAATATATTTCCAAGAAAGAAAAAATGAAATCACAGCATGAGCTGAAAACAAAAGTTAAAGAGCATGTACACTTTCTCTTTTCTGCTTAATACAGTCATTCTCAGACTGGAAAACAACTTGCAAGACTTAAAAAGGAAACTAATAACAGTTGGTAACAGCATAGGTCTGGAGCCTTTCACCTTCAGGAGAGATTTGGCCCAGGCTGAGAGCAATTTAAAGGAAATATTGATTTCTGGGTGCTTAGTGACCTGTGTAAAAATGAATTAATAATCACAGTTGTTTCCTAAGGGACATTACTAAAATTGTCAGCACTGTTGCCAGTCCTGATGGCTCCTTTGTTGCAAGGCATAAAATATTTTGCACTTCGCTTATGAGTGGGGCATACATAAATAGGTCACAGGCTACCCAAAGAAACTGAAATTCTTCCAGGTCTCTGGCAGATTTGGACACATTCTGCAATCCGTCACTTAGTCCACACACGTATGGACAAGCAGCTCATACGTCTGTGCGTGGAACATGCAGCTGGGCTGCAAGTCATCAACCTGCTCAGGCTACTCATAGTCTTAGATTATAGCACAGACATAAACTGATGGTGCTGGTCTTCTCTAGAAGGAATGGATGGACATGGGATGAAGAAAGAAGTGAAGAGCAGACAAAACATTGACTTTCTTTCCTATTACACAGCTAGGCTATGTAGCTATTTTCATAATTTGTTTTTGGCATATATGATCAGCTAATTACTACTCAGCGGAAGACAGGGTAAAATGGAGGCAAGCGAAGCATCTTCTGAGGGTGTCTCTTACCAGGAATAGGTCAGGGGCAGACAGAACATCAACTTTTGCACAGGTCCATGTGAAAATTCAGGTTTTGCTGAAATAAGTATTCAGTTACAAAAAGCATAATCTTTCAGTTTATACATTTTTCTTAAGCTATTTGCAGATGCTTAAAAATACATTGTGATCCAAAACTTTAAAAGTGCAATAAAAAACAATTAATAGGTCAAATTAACCGCAGTATTTTAAAATTAGCTAAATCATTCAGAAAAGCTGGTACCAAGAGATGGTTCTAAATACTATTTGTCTTATTGTCTGCTGTCATTGTAATTGTACTCTTTTGTTATTTCTAACAATTCCCTTCATTCTTTGTTCTCATGTGAGGATTACTCTTCTCTACTACTTCTAAACGAGAAGATGGGATGAGGTGAAAGGGAGCATATATGTCACTTGTTTTCCTGGCTCTTTTAACTCCAGGAGAACTCAAGAAACAGCATTTACCATCCAAGTCTAGAGGAGCCATAAAGCAGAAATGGAAATGAGGATTCCTAGGAAACCTAGAGGTTTACAATCAGCTTTTAGCATATGTTTCCAGCATGATGGTGGCCAAATCACTTTTCTCCGTGTGCAAAATAGAGAATCATAGAATCATAGAATGGTAAGGTTGGAAGGGACCTCTGGAGATCATCTAGTCCAACCTTCAGCATAGCCCATACGGGGACTGACCCTGTGACCTTGGCATTAGCAGCACCATGCTCTAAGGTAATTACTTACTCTGAAGTGTTATACAAGAAGGAATTAATTTTTATTAGTGAAACTCTTCAACATCCTTCATAAGCTACAAATGAAGGAACCTACCTACATATATTATGCTAACTGTGTGTGTGTCATATTACAATCATTATCAATATATAGTAAGTAACAGACTATTACAACGGACCTTCAGTTCCAGTGAGTGGTTACTGAGAGAAAGAAAGCAACAAGTCTGCAAGTGCAATTTAATTTTCTCCCTGTTCACTTTCTAAAGGAATAGCTAAGACTGGGAATAGAGGTCAGGCTGCTCCCTCAGTCTCAGAAGTGGCCTTCTTGGTTAGTGACAAGTATTGAGAGACAACAGCCCAGTTGTTCCACAGGCCAGGGAGTTCAGTCTATGTGACTGGTAGAGTAGAGGTTTTTGCAGTACTAAGTTAAAAAGGGAGAGGAAATCCAACACCGTATATTACAGTTTAAATTGCAGGAGAGTCTATCCAAATTCCCTATACACTCACTGGCACTCTGAAAAAAGAGAATATGCTGCAATCTATTTTTATACAGGTAGAGCCTTAATCATGAAGGAAGGCAGTAAGGAGGGAATCATATCCTAACTTCAGATGTCTTCAGACAGTAGATACCTACATCTAACCCTGTTGTTGAAGTTTCCTATCAGTCTGAGTGCACTTCTGGATACATTTATCTTGACCAAAAATAGCTGTCTCTATTAGTCAGGTTATGAAAATTCAGCCAACAAGTTCATATGGAGGTGTTCATATGCACACACTGCAGCTATGTAAAGTAAGGTGAGCTGGATCTTGCATTGTAAAACCAAGAGTCTAGAAAAATATTGTTTCTGTGAAGATGAGCTTTCTGTTGTTCTGACAGGGAGCTGTGCATCTCAAACAGCCTACAAACATCCAGTCTACCCCACAATATTAGATCCAGCCTTGGACTTTGGCATCTTCGAAAGAGAACCAAGATAATGAGGCCCCATTTGCAACATGACTATGATGAGTAAATAGACTAAACCATGATAATTAGACCCTCAAATGCAGGCAAAAAGTTACACATAGTCTGTGCATCTTTCTTTTTGATTTTTTCCCCTCAGGCATTAACTTATCTTGGCCAAATCCTCCTTTCTACAAGTTCTGAGATATTTTAACTTTGAACTTCAAATGAAGTGCAAATAAAACACCAGACAAACACAGAGTGTTGCACAATTGTCAGTGGGGCCCGTTTTAATATTTAGTGACCTGGACACCTGTGACTATTGCAAGAAATAAAAATAATAATAATTTAAAAGGAGTTATTGACATWATATAACACACGATAGTACATTAATAAAAATGCATACTTCTAATTGAATGTTGGCACCTAGCCACCAACTAAGCATAACTTCAAAAGCAACAGCTGGGAAAGCATCTTTTAGATTTTAATTACAGTAGCTCGTAAGCCACTTATCTTTTCAACTTTTTTCTTCAGAAAGCACTTCTGTTTCATAGGAGGGAGTTCAAAGGTATTTACAACATGTAGGGTAAAGAGAACTAGCTCTGCCACAGTCAAATTTCACTTGTAAATTTGGGTTCTGGACTGAGACAAATATTCCTGGCTTTGAAGTGTAAGTCACATTTGAGTCTGACAGAAAAAAAATAAAAACCTGAGAAGCAAGCCTGAAGTTGTTCTATCTCTAGAACCAGGATAAGAATTTCTATATATTTTTTTTCTCATCTGTTATTTGTATTTTAATATTATCTCAGGTGGCCAATTAAACTGCAATTTCATTGTGCAAGTATCCAAATACATAGTGAAAGATAATCCTGGATGATTCAGTCAACAAAAGGGAGAAGGAATTACAGAAAAGTTTTGGGAATGAGCATGCAGACAGATCTTAGTTCTGTAAAGTGATAAATACTTTGGCTGGATCTAGAAAGTCCTTATGCTTGTGCTTAGGAATAAGATGTGAAAGCCCTATTGACTACTTACAGATTAAAACTTAGAATGAATTTAAGAGATTTGCTAGACTGGGCAACAGTGCTTGGCATTTTTCAGGAAAACTTATTTCATTTAACGTCAGAAGGCTTAAAGTCTAGGCAGCTACTCTAGACTTCTCCCACTATTAAATGGGAGAGGGAGGGAGGAGGGAGAGTAAGGGGGAGAGAAAGAGAGAGGGAAGGAGGAAAAGGAGAGAGGAGAGAAAGGAGGGGGGAGGGAAGAGGAAGGGCAAAAGGAGAAGAGAGGGGAGGGATAGGTATGGGGGAAGAGGAAGGCCAGGGTGGGAGTGGAAGAAGAGGAGGGAGGGAGAGGGTGGAAGAGCGAGAGCAGCCTCCACTGGATGATTCCTCCCATTACAACAGAGTTGTCTACAGCCTGCCTGTGTCCACTGACTGTAAAAATCCAGATAACTTCCTTTAGACTCAGTGCCAAAATCTTAGCCAGATAAAATTAATCTAATTGGATCCCTCCTCCAAAGTCCTTTCTGGAGCTGTGAACAATTCTGTCCCAAAAGCTAGGAAATTTACTCTCTGTCTCTGAATCCAGACCAGAAATCTTTCCCAAGACCATCCATCCTTCCCTCACCATCTGCAAAGACAACTGCCAGTTAAAGTATGTTTTTACCGAAATAGAAGAACCTATACAAACAAAAAAAAATTATTATTTTACTTTATTCAATTAATAGAAAATAATCTTTAATCTTGACTATAGGGGCCTTTAAAGAACAGAGGTATCTCAGATTAAAATCAAGCCAAGACTAAGCCACAAACTATAACAGTGCTGGTAGATAACTACTAGGAAAGACGAACAGGAGATGAGTTAATGTATATATTTCCCATCATAAGGATGATCTTTTAAGAAGGCCTCCTAGAATACTACCGTGTAGTGAGGCCTTCTAATACGACGAGTACTGAGGCAAGAAAAGCTAACAGATTTATGAAATGCAATAGACGAGTTGGCAAGTGTCATTGAAAGGGACTGAACTTGAAGAGCACTGGGGGTCTTTTCCAGTCCCAGAGAAACAAAATATATAGGAACATTGCATGTTATTGAACTTATTGGAGGACTTTTGAGGCTATTATATAGGAAATGATGATAATTCTATTATCTGTTAATGTTATCTCTAAACAGTTAATAGAAAAGAAAGATCTATCTACCTTTTTTTGCAAAATCAGAATTACATTTAGCCTTCTCACAGGCTTTTGAGACATTATTTATATATAGATAATGGTATGTCTTTGCAGAGAGAGAAGAAATAGGATGCAGGAAGACTTGGACTCCTCTGTCCACTCTGCAGACTTGCTTCAAGCTAGATTTTATCAAGAGGCCAAGAAAAATGTCAGTGTGGTCTATGCTAATATGTCCTGTGCTTTCAGAATGGAAAAGGCTTCAGGTGAAGAGAAAATAAATAGGAACTGTACCTCTCCCTTCTTAGACATGCATGAATCTTTCGAAGAAAATGAGAGCCTTGGGCAACAGGTTTGCAAGGGGAGCACTTGCACTTAATTCTAGTCACTGAAGAATGACAGAACTGTGCACTGATCTCCAAGTCTTGGTCTCCTCCATCACAGTGGTAGTAGTCCAGATGATAACTACATAAAAGAGAGGAACARTCCACAAGAAAAAAACTTCTAGGGTGCTATGACAGTAGTTGTGAATTCCTACCTGAATAATTTTTACTTACATAGCTACATCTGTGATAGCAAAGTCTAAGATATTTCCATAAACCTTGCAGGCTGTATTTGTTCCRAAGAGCACCAAAAGAAAAGTTAACAAAGAACCTGTGATCCAGTGCAATCAGGTTGACTGGAGTTTATTAATTGTAAATGAAGGGGATGAGTATTTCAGGGGGTGTATAAATGAATTAGCAACCTTGCTGAAAGGTCAGCTCCTTTCAGTAGTAAACTGACTCCATTCATTTCAATGTAGCTTTCTAAGTTCAAGGCCAGAAAGCATCCCAAATGCAACTACTAAATCTGAAGGACATTTTATGTCATTTTAGCTCTGTCATGTAACCCTTGTTGTTCAATAACTCTGATATAGAAGTGTGAATAATTTGGGAGTTAGGTTTTTAGGGGAYACAAGAAAAACATTTTGACACATATAGCTTCTAGAAAAGCAGTAAGATTCCCTTTCCAAGAAGTTGTTCTTCTGCCTTATTATAATTTGTGACTAGGCCAGTGCTGAAGGTAAAGAACTGAGATTATAAAATTATACAAACCAGTGTACATCAGCMACACTGAGGCTAGAGCAGAATAGGGATCCAGTTTTGAAGAATCCAGTTTTCACTTTGTGATGAAATTGTTCTTAATTTGCTAATGTTTCCATCTCTAGTATATGGGCTCAGTCCTTTTGCAGGCATCCTTTTCTTTCCTAAATAAATTTTGCTTTTTAAATTAAAATAAACAATTAGTTTTCTCTACTTGTCTACTTTTGTCACCAATATTGAGGAAAGAGGGATAGATTTGTAATGGCATACATCCATTTAGATGTCAGAATGAGTTTTGTATGTCCACTAAATTAAAACATCATTTGCTGTCAAGCCATAAAGAATTTGGCATTTCTTCTGATTTCAATTTATGACAGCTCTCAGAAGACATGCTGTGAACTATTTTTGCCTGCTTTCGGACCAATTGCATATGACAAATGCATTAGGTTTTAATACCAGAAGTGGACATATAATTTGACAAAGTATATCTTTATGCCATCAGCTGTTGTCTGCCACCAGCTTTTTACAAAGGCATTCTGAACAAGACAACCCTCAGCTGCTCTGATATCCTCTTTTACCCCGTAGCCGACCAAAACCAGCCTGAAACCAACAGAAAGACTTCAAATGGGGGTTGGTTGGATCAAGACTATAATGYTAAAATTCTCTTGAGCTCTTTCTTTCGTCTCCTTTCTGCAGGAATGAGCAATGCTCCCTGGGGCACATTGGCTCCTGTCTTGGGCTGACAGCTGCAGCCCCTCTCTGGCTGGTGTGGACAACCTGACAGACATGCCCACATTATATCCAAGGAAGGTGATATCCTGCTAGGCTGCCCCTTACCAAATTTACTTGCTGTGGCTCTCTCTGCTTGCTGCCACCCAGTACCTTTCCAGCCTCACCAGATCTCCATAATTTTTTTACAAAGAACTTGGTGTTACTTCTCTGAGTTCACTTGACTTGCTGGTGCAAGCTCATGATACTGTTTACACCATACGAGAACAAATAAAATCTACGTATATCCCCAAATATGATAACGTCAGCAGAAGGATGGCCAATAAGTTTAGACCCCCGTGCCATTAGGTATCTTTCCTTCTAGCACTGTAGAGGTACAGCCTTTGTTTCTACCCTGCTAAGTACATAAATACACCCTAAGGTGCATGTTAATTATTAACACATTTGTTTCACTCACTGAACAGCTGAAAAACAGCTCATTTAGACTGCAATTCATTTTTCTTTTCTTCTGATTTTTCACTTTTCAGTAGCCAGTCATACACCTTCTGAATAACCGGTGTCAGGTGCCCAGCAACAACTTCCTTATTGCTCCAATTAAAGCATTAATTAACATCTGTGCTACAAAAATAAATAAGAAAGCAACAAGGAAAAGAACATTAGGTATGAGCAGTGGTTTTTCATTTACATTCTGGTTTGCAAAACCTTTTGGGGGCAGCTGTGTATATTCTTATCACTATATTTTCATAGCTTCCATTTTGCTGATACATTTTTATCTGCATACTGTATTAAAGCCAAACACCAAAAGAATCCAACACTGTAGATTACATTTGAACATTTCTGTTATTTGTCAAATAATTTATCCAACACAGCTGCAGAAACTAGTCAAATACAGCAAAATATTAATCATCAAATAAATTATTTGATAAAAAATGGAAACAATTGTCAATGAGCATATATAAAAAATCGTATTTGGTCTGGTCTGTTGCATATCTATTTTTTAAGTAAGTCATAAAGCAAAGTTCTCAGCACTTCTGATCTTAAAGATCCCAGGCCATACTGTATAATGGAAGAGATGCAGACATTAACATCTTGGACAAATTCCAGTGTCCACTAATTACAGCCTGCCTRTTGACATTTTTTTGCACTGTTTATTCCTCTCTTATAGCTATAACATACTGTTGCTTAACAGCTGTCATGCAGCTGGCTATATTTAAGYGGTACTAGACTTTCTATATTTGTAATGCTTTTGAAGAGCTTCAGAATCTCCTCAGAAATAAATACATTCTCATAAGAAGCAGAGGTTACTTGAAAAGAAAGTTAAATAATTTAATTTTAATTAATTTAATAAATCTTTGCAAAGCATTCTCAAAACGCTGTTTTATGAACATTGAGCTTATGTTTATTAGTGTTCCTATACAATAATTCAAGGCAGGAGCCTCTGGAGTCCTTTCACGTATTCAGCTAGGTATTACATAGGTAGGTATATGAGATCAAAAAGGTAAATAACATTACAACACAGCATTTATAGGCAGTGCATATGTGATATTGCAAAATACTATTTACTTCAGCAATTTTTGGCCTATTTAAGGAGAGAAAGAGTTTTCAAATTACTTGGATCTAAAAGCAGATTTCAGTTTCAGAGACTCAATTGTTCAGAAGCATTCAGAATTGGAGCTTCGGTTTGGATTAATCACTATTCTCATTTAAAACTGCTGCAGCCTCAGTAACAATATTAATGTTCTGTTTAATGGTACTTAAATTCAATTTCTTCTGTTAACATACATGTCTTTTTTAGTATTCGAGTTGAAACAGTAACAACAATTTTTCTTCACTGAAAAATTAGAGGACTTACCACCTAACTACAGTAACAATGTCATCAATAGTGCTCATGAATAGTTCTAAAATTTTAGGAGACTCTAAAATATGATTTTATCTACTGACTTACTGCTACAGCAGGGAAATCAAATCACCCGTGAATGTCTTATTAGAGCAATCTCTATTTGACACTTCTCTTACATCTCACTTTCATATCTTTTGTGGATTTTTAAAATTAAAAGAGAGGTTTACAGTAAAAAATATTTTAAGTAAGAATCACATTAATGCATTTTTAGAAAAAGGAATTACATGTATAATAGAAAAAAGAGGATTGCTCTGGGACTGTAATGTGAACTATAYATGTCTTTCACTCAAAATTCTGGAGAGCTGGCACTGTTGTAGTCTGTGGGCAAGTTACCATCTCTAGACCTTTACTCACAGCTTCTTTCCCTCCATTTCCCCCTTTCAAACTGACTATTTTTTTAGAAATTGACAGTTTGTTCCTTATTTCCCTTATACAAAAGGTGGTACAGATAGACGCAGAAGGAGCCTTGAAATTGAGTCTCCTCCTCCCACTCCACCAAAGACCTACCTAAAATTGAATAAAATACCTACTATAAAATACCTATTTTCAATTCTTTCTGCTGGTTGGAGTAATGCAGCTTGTTTGAGAAACTCYACGCCACTGCAATGCTTGCCACATTATTCAGGTACATCTCCAGAAGCACGTGTAACGTGTGACTCTGAGACCTTGCTTGCAGACTGCATGAATCCGCACGTCTGTTTATTTCCCCTGCTTATCTTATTSCCCTCTTCCCCCAGCTTCTTCAGTTGGGGCAACAGTCAGGCCCTTCTACTAGTTTTGAGGCTTTAGTCGCATGGACTTATGGCCATGCTCTCCACCTTACGAAGACCACAGTGATTAAGTGCTGCTGTTGACCAGGACTGCTGCATAAGGGTCCCACTCGAAAGACAGTRCTTTGCACAATAATATAGCAGACAGAGAAAAAGGTAGAACGCTAGGGATTTGYGAGGTCCTTGGATTAACTGAGTCCCCAGAGGCTATTCATGACCTTCTAAAGGAAATTTTACAGGCTAAGTTATCTCCTAGGGTCAATTATAATAACAGTTTAATATCTGATTAGTAGGACTATCTTGAATTGGCAGGAGCATGGACTTGGCCATCTAATATGTCATGTTTATCTGTTATGATCCTGAAAATCTCTTTCCTATTGCCTTAAACAGGAGTTGAAAGCTTTCTCACTGTGAAGACAACCTGGTAAAAGGGACCTCTATCTGGTTTTCTGTCTCAGATGATCACACAATGATTAATGTAAATTCTGAGGGAATTCCGGAAAAAATCTTATAAATTGTTTTGATCTGTTTTTTTAACTCACAAATTAGAAGCTGTAGGATAGTCAAGACACATGGTGATCCAGCCTTTGATGAAATAACAGTAACAGATCACTGTTTGCAAAGTGGAAGCTTATATCTATAACATTAACTACCAAAGATAAGATAAATAACTTATTGGTGTGTCAGTATATTACATTTACTTGTATTTTTGATACATAGAAAAAAAATGCATATTSTATAAAAATAGAAATTCTGTTAGAGCAAGACAGGACTACGCAGGACTATGTCTAGAAGATGGCCACAGTTCCCAGGAATTTTACAGAATCCCAAGCTAAAACTCCTCATTTATTAGGAGTTTATTTATTATTTATTAGTTAGATTATAACTATTTTTTAAGAGTAGATATTAGCTTTATTTTAAACAAGAATAAACCTGATTACTAGAACCCTTTGGGATACATTAAATAATGAGGATATTGTGAAATCAATTTTTTTCATTGGAATGCATCAATTTAATTAAAAATTTATACAGGAAATTCTTGAAATGCTTTGTTTCAAATATACTCTTTTATCATCCTGCAGCATACTGTAGGAGTGAAAACTAATTTTTGGAGGTAGTTGAAATAAAATATTTCATAATATTTCTTTTGAGAAAAAAAAGTAAATATTGTATCCTGATTGGAATAAAACTAAACTTTTAAATAACAGAATTTTCTTGGGGAATGGAAATTCATTCAGTTCTAATTACTTCTTACATCAAAAAGAACAAAGTTCTGKTTGACAATGATTTTGTTGCCTTTCCTGTGATTGCGATTATCTTAGGATCAAAGTATTATCTGAAAATCAGATTAAAGCACACCTTTAGGTAATGTATGAAATAACAAGGATGTTTTCTCCATCCTGTGTTTATGAAGAATTTCATGTTGATATTGTTCTCTACTTCTGAATATGAATTCACTGATGTTTTGATTTTTTCTTTGTAAAAAAAAATGATGTTTAAACAATATACTAAAACACGGCAGTAGTATTCATTCAAAGACAATGAATCAAAACTCTTCAGTACAGTCAGCTGGACATTTCATYTTCTGCTGACCTAGCTAAGATAATGTGAATTATAACAGCATTTCCAGTTATGGGCATTAATATGATAGAGATACTATAAAATTAAAACAAAAGCCATCTTCGAAGCTCTCTTGTGGACTTTTGCTCAAAGCTGATGTTCTATGAATATTGCTTAGAATTCCTCAAACACTGGTTGCGTGATATAATTTCACTTATTGTTATTCAAATGCATCCATTGTGTTTTACAAATTTGAGATGCCTCATTATAGATTTTAGGATCGTTATAAGTAAAGAAGACTCTTTGCCTGAATCATTTCTGGTAAAATATTCAGTGTGACTTTCTACCCCTTTGCTATTCTGAGCCCCCAGATTAGAAACACATTATTTCAATAGCTGCACTGTGATTCAATTGTTGTGAATAGGTCTGCATTTTACATCTGAAGCAGAAGCAATCTTTCCTCAACTAGCACTTTATGAAAATCAACTAATATAAAAGAAAAGCTTTTTTCTATAYCTGGGGGATTTGAGGAACCCCAAGCATTGTCCCCATGCCTATACCCAAACAAGAGTCTTTTAGCCTTGTTTAAATCAAAACCAGTTTCACTGCTTTGCTCATTACAGTGAAACCACTGCAGATTAAACCTCTCTATCAATTACAAGGAGCTGAACATCCTTTAGCATCAAACAGAATGACAAAAAGCTACACCATAATGAGTAATGGCTAAGGCCAATTGCTATTTAATTATGTAGATGACTTAACATCCTTTCATTGATGTTATCGGTATGTTTCAGGATGAAAGTTATCATGCTTTGCTTTGCTACAGCTCTTACAGTATATGATAGCAAAAGTAAAAAGCAACCCTTTGCCAAACAGAGGCAGTTATAACTAGCAAAATATATCAGCCCAGCAACACAAGTCACACTTCACCATGCACCTACAATAGATAGAGGCTTGAACATATCATGGCAAAAAGAAATTTATGCATGACAGCTTACAGTGAGGAGGAAGCTTGAAAGAGAGACCGACAACTGCAGCAGTAAGAGCCTATGTCATGACCAGTTACCATGAAGATGTCTGGTCCTTAAATTTTATAAGTGGGAGATAAAAAGGACAGTGAAGTTACTCATAGCATGAGAGATATTTTAGATGGGAAAGACCTGTTAGGTCATCTGTCCATCCCCCTTCCTAGGCAGGATTATACTTTGCAGTATCTTCTCAAAAAGATTGCACTGAAAAATTTCACATGAGTAGAGGAATGGAGTAAAGGACATAATAGATCTTTTCCATCTCTAACTTCTGCAAGTCAAGAGGTCCAGTCTGTAGCCAGTGTGAGGTGACTGTGGCCACAAATTTTGCAAGTATTTATGAGAGGAAACTTGGAGGAAAATTCTACTCTCAGATCAAATCATGCAAGTGTATGCAAACTAGAATGCACAATGTTAGTGAGCACAGAAATTACCCCATAAAGTACATTTTCAGTTCAGTCATAATCAGTGACCCCATTTCRGTGGGCATAGAACTGCATTCATGATGACTTGCATGTGTACCTCATATCATTTAGACAGACAGATTTAATACTTATTCGAAAGAGCTTATGGATAAAATTCTTTCCACAAAAAAATGATGGAATCTTTCATCCACAATTATTTAAGTTTCCAGTTTGAGGGTGTAAAAAGTGACATTATTATAGAAAATGTTCCCCTGTATATTTACAGTATGGGGATGAGAATGTTTGTTTGGTGACTACATTTTTCTGGAATTAAATAGAAATAAGAGCCCCTGAAAGTACTTAAGAGATGCAAGAATGCTCTAATGCTAGAATAAGAAGTGTAAGACATCTTTTCCACATACACCCTTAAAGACAATTTCAACATATGGAGAAAAAAGTAAATAGTAGTTATTTGTAATCCTTATCACAAGCATAAAGGAGGAAGCAATACTCTTGAAAAGATAACAATTAAAAGCCTTCCTTCAGGAAACTCTAATGTGTGTTTAAAGCTAAGCATATGGGGAATCCCACTAATTAAATCTAACCATAAATATATTCATTTTCAGAATTTGGATCTAAAAATATTAAATACTTAGAGCAAAAAATAAAATMGACAATTTATTAGCTAGACAGCTCTTGAAACAAATAGGCGATATTTGTGGTCATTATAATATAATCTGATATAAAGGAGGAACAAGAGAATTTCAAAATAGCATAAAAGGTATCTGCATATTTTCAAATACAGAGATCAGTAACAGTGAAAAGCAGAGGCTGAAATGAAAGTGAATAATATCAGAAAAATTATAACTGTCATAATGGCATATATATATATATATACAGTGTACAAACCTGTAAAAATATATATCTTCTCTGAATATGGACACACTCAATTTTTCAGAGCTTTTAAAGACATCCTGATTTCTTTCTTATTCTGCTGTCCTTCAGTCTTTGTTAAATTTATATGCTGTAGATTAGAGCTTTTTATAGTTGCTAGATTCAGCAGATTTTCTTTTTCAATAATACTTTTGATTTTGTATCTAATCCTATGGCAGCCTTTGATTCTTGATTACAAATGCACAATCAATGTCATTGGAGTAGCTCAGCACTGATCTGTCTGAGCGACTAGAATCCTTTCTTAATTAGCACTTCCCAAAGAGCAGCCAAGACGCTCTCTTCTCTTTTGACGGTGGGGATCTGATCTTGTTGAAACTGTATATAGAGCTTTATTTCTTACAGACATAAATCTCTACAGAGAACCTTTCTCATGTGTCTTCTATAAACTTCAAAGCTCCAAATCTTTACAGTGAAGAACATCTGAGTAGGTCTACTTTCATGAAATAGTTACATTTAGTAAAAATATTTAAGATTTATCAATTTAGAGATGAATAGTTAGTGGGTCTAGAAAAGGTCCAGCAATGTCTAAAGAAATTTAGATCACTCTCAATCCACTTTTTCTCTGAAAATAAAAGGAATTTAATTTTGAAAGTCACCCTTCTAACATGAAGAAAATTTTACAAGAGGAGAGGAAAACACGTTAAACCAGCTTACCAGCTTTAAAAATAGAGTTAACAGGTAGGAATGCTTAAAAGAACTAGTTGTCTTAGCTTTGGGGCATAGCCCTATGCGGAAACTAATTGAAAATACCAAACCACGCGTAACTTTCCCATCAGTTAGCCAAGCCTGCGATCTGCAGGAATCATTCTCAGAGTAATATGGGAGAAAGAAACATATTTGCTATTTTGTTCTAAGGTTGGTCTTTCTGTTGCTAATTGCCAAGGAGATGCATGCTTTGATAACCATCGCCTGAACGTCTGCTCAGCCTTCTTACATAGACCGCTGAGCATGCATTTGCCACCACTAATTTTTTGCAACTGCTTGCTTGGGTCAGATTGGATTATCCTGCATGTATTGCAGGAAACGAGCTTGTGTCACTTTATGACAGGGATATACTGTCAGATAGTGATTTTATTGGCAACTTTGGCCAGACATTYGACATTTCTCTGCCTGTGTTCCCGTCTCTTCCTTCCCACCTGGCCGGTTTTGTTTGTTTAGATTCTGCGCTCTTCCGAATAAGGACTATTTCTCACCAGGTATTTGTATCATGCACAGCAAAATGCGTCATCCTTTCCTCTGGGCTTACAAATGTTGCTGCAATATCAATAGCATTTATTTAATTTGCTATCATAGAAAGAGACGCAAGGGCTCTACTCTGCCAAGTGCTGTGTCTACACAGAGGAAAAAAAGTCTGGGTCTGCTGACCTTTCTGTTCTAAAAACCTGGGGTACCCAGGCGCTTTTATAAATGACATCAAATACTTCACTCTCTGAGTATGCAGATGGATGTAAACACAAGCATGTCTAACAGTTACATAATAAAAATGCTTAATTCTTTCTACCATCTTAAAAGTCATGTAAAAGTGTGAAATTTTCTATTCTTTCAGATAGATACCCTTGCTCATAACTGGCAGTAGCTACAAAATGAACAAGAGGTTTTCTTCAGGAGCATAAAGAAAGTCATTCATAGAGATTTCATTCAAGTAATTTCCCAAAACATTTATAAAGGTCAGTATCACAAAGCTCACAAACAGAGTCTATGAAATGGAGGATATGAGCAGAATAGAGCGTGGGTATTTTTGGTCTTGTTGTGACAGGATTTTTATAACTTAAAAGCCACAAGTACATACTGAGAAAGGAAAGACATATAGCTTCTTAAGAAACATGCCAAGTACTGTTTACGTCATACCTTTTTGAGAGCACATGTGGGTTTTCAGACCAACTTGCTTTGATCAGCTTGCAGCCTTTAGCCAGCCCTGAGTTTACAACGAGGACCCTCATCACTCTCATGCAAAATTTCCAGCAATGCTGTTTCAGCACCAGTAAATGATCTTCTCCATATTCAAATACCACTGTGGTACTAGAGTATCCATTTAGCAAGAAAAATCTTTTCTACCAAATAAAAGTTCCATCTCTTTTTGTATATAGTGGAATCTAAAGCATCAGTTTCCCTGTACATCAGTAGAAATCTAAAACAAGCAGCAATATTTTTCCCAATGAAAACCAATCACACTGAAAATTTCATTTTAAAATAGGTGAAGAACAGAATAGATGTCACCTTCAATAGATGAAGAATAGAAGAACAAAAAGAAATTAAACGATCTACCCTGTCTCTTAGGGGAGCTTTGAGCCAAAGCCAGATTTCATAAATTCTTAGCCAATGCTGAGATCATGCATCTTTCCCCTCGATTCTCAATGGCTTCACCATATAGTTTTTTTCCTATATTGCCATTTTTCTCTCTAAAATATGCAAGCCACAGGCTTTGTTAACTTGAGGGGGTAGAAGGAAGAGGGAGGGTAGCRTGCCATTTGGCCTATTGTACTTTAAAATGTGCTTCTGATCCATGAAGCAGAAAAAAAGAAAAGTAAGTGGATGAGGATGTTGGAAAAATGAGGAGCTGTTAATGCCTTTTGAGATACTTGATGTCACAGCCCTCTGCCTTGTTCAACAGCGTAATAACGCGTTGGCAGGCTAAGCCAGGCATGCTTGGTTTCTCAGAAGTGTGTTGTGTAAGGATTTCCATGTTTCTCTCTCGCGCTCCTACTTCATGCGCTGCAAGTAAAGCCCTGATCCACTGGAGGCATGCCTGGCCTGCGCAGGCTACTATAATATATCATGTTCAGTTCATTCTTTTTAATTACCTTTTCTCCAGAAGATTTCTACAACTATAGGCAATCTTAATCCTAATAAAGTGAACATTAATAAATATTACTCGTGCAATCCTTRAAGGCACTGTTGAATTCTCACATATAATCGCTTTATTTTGAGCTTTGGGATGTAGATAATAAAGTGAACAGAAGCGACTCAGAGTAAGGGCAACACATTGCCACCTTTCCCACTCTAGAAAGACACTCTTCTGCAGTGCTTAAAATGTAGAGAAAAGTCTAGTGATTGATTAGCTAGTTAAGTGATAAGGAGGTATATCAAGCAGGGATGCAGAAAAAGTACAGATGATAAGGACAATCAAGTATCCTTGATCTGAAAAAAATTACAGTGCTTTCTAATCATTTAAATTATATTTTTAAGTGAGAAAAATCTACTGCACTGAGTCTCTAATTTTCTACACTGCCTTTTTTCTTTTCTTTTTTTTTTTGTACTAAAGACAAAAGCTATAAGAACTGTATTCATTTTTTTCCAATAGTGTAATCTTTCCTTGAAAAAGAAATTATTGGATCATCAGACTTTTATTTGTCCATGTAACATTTATATACTTTGATCTCTTACTGGTATATTATAATACTAATAATTATCTCCTTCTCCTGTTTTCTATAATGCTATGTGGCTTTCTGTTATGTTGTACACTATTAACAATATTATAATACAAGTCTGCCAAAACAGGTTCTGGAAGTTGCATGGTATCAGGTAGGCTATTAGGCTTCAAATTAATGATCTTTATAGGTCACAGGCACACTAAGAATACTCATAAAATATTTTCATTGTGATTTTCAGGACCTTGTACAATTATATTAATATTTCAGATATTTTACGTGTTTTATGTTCAAAGGGGAGGAATCTTGATGATCAGATGACAAGTCTCCATTTTCTCATTATTCAGCCTCTTATACCATAAAACCCTGTGCTGTGGTGATTCCACTTTTAGGTAAGGAGAACTTGCAACACATTATAGTAAAGCCACAGAAGYTTTATTCCTGAATTGATTAGAGGATTAGAGTGGTTGTGCAAATCCATGAGCTTTTGTTATTGCAATGCCTTCAGTTCAAGTTTCAAACCTTTTTTTCTCTTTCACTTTATTGCAGTACTCACTGCAGTGAGAAAGACTCACTAATCCTACTCTTTTTGGTTCCTAGTGTTTTTTCTTTTTTCTTTTTTCTTTTCTTTTTTTTTTTTTTTTTTTTNTTTTTTTGATCAGTTATTAAGCTACAAGAGGCCTTTCTTTCTTAATGCATTAAAGTTTGTGGAAGTTTTGGTCTTTTGGGGAAGGAAGGCATGAGGAAAATTTTCTGGCACCTTAATACAGCTTGTCTGGTATCAATTTGTCTGGTAGGCAGCTGAAGTTTTCTAGATCATCATTCYGAAGTACTTTGGTTATAACTATTCATATACTATCCTCAGTAAAAAAAAACAAACAATCTTTACAAGAAGTCTTAATTTTCTCAACTAAAATGATTGTTTTAGCTTTGCGTTCTCAACACTTTCCTCCCCTCCTTTTTTTATCCTTCTCTTTAAGGAAAAACAATCATTAGTTTTTAGTGTTTTTTCCAGAAAATCTGGACTGCCATGGAAAGGTTTCTCAAGTGCTTTTGTGTTTACTTTATAYAACTTACGTAGTCTCCAGAAGGTAGCCAAACACCAAGGAGCGAGCTATTTCTGAGGACAAAGTCTAGATCTAATATAGTCCAGTCACCAGTCATGGTTATCTTATGAAGACAGGTAAGTAGCTTAGGCTGCTACACTTTTCCCAGGGTTGCCAGTATTTTAATACATCACCCAATTGCCAGATGACAGTGAAAGTGATAGGAACCTAGATACAGACTAAAAAGAGTCTTTTAAGACTAAGTTTCTTGGAAATAAAAATAAAGCTTAGACAGCCAGTGTTTTTTCCTTACATGRAAGTGCACGAGGACAACAGCCACACGTCCTGTTCCACAGGTTAACTGTCCTGTCTGAGGGTCCAGGGGTCTTAAATCTCCCACAGCTCTCCTCCCGTTATAGTCTTACTCATAAACCCAGTCACTCTACTGGTAATCATGAGACTGGCATATAACTAGCTGATCTAAGCCAGAACTGCTATTACCTGGTCCACATCTGTGAAATCCCCTCTGCTTTGTTGGCCTGTTGGATGCCAGGGTCATGCCTGCTTTTGCCTCCTTCCCAAAGACCTGCTTGAATTGGCTTTTCTCTTTCCTCTCCTCTAGGGGCACAGAGAAATCTAATCCTCTAAAAGGGGCTTTGGGGGACATAATATAAAGGGGTTCTGGATATGATTAAAGGCCACTATACTTGTTTCAGAGAATCTAAATAATGTTTATGTATAAAAAAGAAGTGACATTTAAGTAATAACAGCTAGAGACTGGGGAAGGATTTAAGAGTGCAGCAAAAGTAGAGAGGGGAAGTAAGGAATTACAGAGAAGATCAGATGGCTGAAATTTATCCCTTACTTTTAATCATCCTTTTCCCCAATACCTGATTCAGCATAGAATTGAACTCAGTAGGATTTAAACAAGTTAGGCAAATATTTGTGTGCCTTGCTGAAAAGGGATAGTTTGCTGAATGACACTTTATTGAATCAAATATTCTACTCCAATGAAAACCTATTCACAATCATCTACAAACTACAGCCCTCTGTTTTGTTTATTTATTTTTTCCAAAGGTCATGCATTTGTATCCTGAACATCTCTCATCTCCTATTTATTATACTATTTCAAGGTTGGTTAATCTTTACAGTATTGAATTATGTAAGTTTCTAAAGTGCAATTTTCCTGTTTCTATTCTTTTAGTACAAAATTACTGCATGTTTAAAAGGTTATGAAAATTAATTATACCCATATTTACTCACATCTGTGACATTAGAAACTCTACTCAAGAAAAGAAAGGTGTCCAGATGTCTTCTACTTGTGTTGTGAAAATTTAATATTCAGTTTTCGAGCAAAACTCTGCCTTTTTTCTCCAATAGATAAAAGAATGTGCTTATATATTGATAATGCAGATAGAGTATCTTTGGGTTACATATATAGGCCACAGTGATGTAATTAAGTTCAATAAGTGAAAARAACTGCAAAAATCTGTACTTTGCTACAGCAGTGCCTAGAAACTGCAAGCAAGACTGTGGCCTCCTTGTACCTAAAGAAGTGTTATAAAACATAGTAAGATGTATTCTGCTCCCCACCGAGGTTCTTTATTAAGCACATATATTTGGGTTTGTGATATCTCATTTTAGAGACGAAAGCTTGAGCAACAAAATGCTTGTCCAAGGCCAAATAAGTGATAATAGACAGTGCCAGAGAGGTACGTCTGGCACGCTTTGGTACAACCATCTTCACTATACATATTCTCCTGAACAGTCACATCACCTGACAGAAGCATAGCCAAATCTAAAGGATTTTTTTCTTACATTTTGTAAAACCTTTTGTGATCCATCAGCATGATGGATCTAAATGATTGTAAGGTACCTCRCTTATTATTTCATTTCTTCCAGTAGCAACTTGAATGCCTGTAGAAACCTAAACCTTACATTTTCCTCCAAAATAAGCCACTGATATTCACTATAGCACTACTGACCTTCAAAAGGACTTTTTGTTTTTGATCTAGAAATTGATTTTCTTAAAGTTTTTATTGCATACTCATTGGAATAAGTTAAGATTTAATGCCAAATAATACCTTTAAACCTAATCTTTTTCTTCCCTTTTGAATTTTAGGTCTTTTCTATAATCAGACAATCCTTTTGTTCCTGTGGACTGTGGCATGTGCTCTATTACTGTAAGGTATTTTATAATCTTTTGTCACTGAGCAATAAAGTGTTTTACTTTATTTATCCTTAACAATAAACATGATTTTTCTGGTGTGTCTTCACATTCGCATTGAGATTGATATAGGCATTGCTAATTTATTGTGCATAGCATTATGGTACATAAAATTTGCAATTTAATATAAGTATTTGGTATAGGTGCTATTACATTTGCAGAAAGTTGTAAATGTCTCCAGCATTTGTTAAGTTTTATGACTAATCCTCATTCCAAGTGGTCCCATTGGACAAAGGTGGTGTTTTTCTTCCTTCCATATCCTCCTTCTAGGCTCAAACACCCCCTTTTTGATGAGAATCATTTAAAAATAATAAAATTTGCAGGAGTGGCTCATTGTCTTGGCCAAAGCTTATACTGCAGTCACTGCAATGTGCTGTAGGCAAACTCAAACTAGCCCACTAAATAACTAGCTGGTGCATTGGTAACTGTAGAGCCAAAAGGGCACGGTTTCAGTGCCAGGCTGCAACTCCTGTCTGCCAGGCTGAGTCACGGTACAATGGTTAAGCCATGCTATGCTGCAGCTCGTTCCCCAGAAAGCCACCTGAAAGTAGACAGCACCAGTATACGACCTTTACAGAAACTACATACCTTAAACCTGGGTCCCATAGCAGTCAGAGGCAGGGCATAGGTTATCTCAATTCAAATTGATCACATTCTAGGTCAACGGTGTCCAAAATATTGCAACAGGTGGGTAACGTAACAGTTTGATGCCCAACTATTCCTCTTATGATCCCACCAAAATCATGATGATGAACTACCCATCTCACAGTTGGCATTTGTCTAGCCCCATAGTCTAGTGTTCAGAGAAAACTCTGATTGTGTGATCCAATATGCATGGACATGAGCTACTTTGTCCCTTATGAGTAAAGGGATGCTATCATTTTGGATTTACATTTGGACAAGGAGAGAGAAGCCAGGAGAGATCTGTGGCTTCCAGAACTGTGGTCTTAAGTCCAGATGTGAAGGACTACCAGGAAAAAGAGCAGTAAGCCAGATGTATCTGGAGAACATTTGAAAAGGTGAAGGGGAGTTGTATCATGGCCTTTGGTGCAGATGATATAACTACCTACGTGCTCCAGGTTGTCCATGGGGCTGGCTGAGCTCTCTAGTTTTGGGTCTTTCACTATTACTAGCTTTCTGTTCAGTTAACAGAACAGTAAGTATGCCAAGGGCATACATTGTGGTGACAAAGACACCAAAGCAGGATTTAYGAGAACAGGTGTTAAACCTGTACTGGCACCAAATTCACAGTCGATGCCACCTGCATATGCCACCACTTGGCTTCCATGGAAATGGCTGCATACACCACAGTCACACACAAGCCATTTCTCACCTGGCCCCAGAAACCAAGTGTTTGGTCTTTTGTTTGACAAAGTGACCAGGGCTTCAGTCCCCTTAAACTCCAGGCACCTTTGGGAACAAAGCACATAACCACTGCTCAGCACTATGACTCCAGGAGTGCTCAACCAAGTCCACCAGGACTCATGCCAGCCATGGGGGGGAGGGAAGGTGAGTTCCTTGGAAAGTGCCCAAGTGGTGCACTCCACTCTCCAGAAGGCTCAGTTGGAGACAACCACGGCCTGAGAGGACTAGGGCCGATGTTTCCACACTGAAAACACTGATCGTTGAAACAGTTTCCATGGTTCCCCTGTAAATTAACAGCTTAGWTGTGCAGATCAGCAATAGTTTTTCCACCCCTTGAAAAAAAAGCTTTCAAACATGGTGTGTTCAGTGAGGTTACAGCCACTGACTCAGGCGGGCTATGCATTTTAGATAAATGGAAACTCACCTACAAGTACTATCACTGCTGTCAGTCTCAGCAGATATTGAGGCAGGTAGCTGGAATCTAAGTTTCAAGGTAAACTGAACCAGTAGCTCATGATTCATCATAGAGTAAATTCTGTAGTTTCACTTAAGAAGGGAAAAGAAACACATCCATGTAAAAGAAATGAGGCACACCTAACCCAACAACGTGCTTGCTTTCGTTTCACTTACGCTGTCCTAAAGGTTCCTCATTTGTAAGTGCTCAGTATCTCTAACTCTCACTAATTTTAATGGAAAGGAAGACATGACCTCCACATAAGAACAAAAAAATCTCGTTAATAATGCTGGTTTTCAGAACTAAGCTACAATACTTAATTTACTGGATTTCATGAGCAATCTAAAATCTGATGTTACGAACTTCTTTCATATACTTGTCATGTTAGCAAGTCACTGATAGTGGGAATATTTTCATGGGAATATTTTTTCCTTGTTACATTCCTGTTTTTAAAGATTGAACACAGACGTAGCTGTATCACTACAGAATTCTCAGTGCCGTATTATCATCTCAACTTTACTTGGTCTTAGAAAAAACAATGATGTATAAGCATTTTCTGTTGAAATGTGTGTTCTGTAGGATAACCGCAGAGGGAATTTAATCTCTTGAAGTTTAACTTTCTAAAACCTATTGCAAGTACAGCATGGATAAGAGACTTGTCATTTTATTAATGAAGAGTGACCAGTTGTCACCCCCACATGGGGAAAAGAATTGTGACACATTAGCAGTAAAGGACCATGAGACAAACCAAATGTAAATACCGATGGTTTAAAGAGATAATTAAAGCTCTTGAGACTGCAATTATGACAAGGCAGCATGACAAGGCATGTGTATGTCGACAGAATATATTTATATTGACAGAATCTGTCCAAGAAATCCTTTTTATACAATATATCTGTCTGTCACATCTTTGGACTGCACATGCATTTATTGACTTTGTGTTAGTATAGATCTTGAAATTTGTCCCTTTGCCTTATTACTCAGTGACACTTGGCTAAATACATTGTGTCTTCAAATATGAGGCTTCCTGAAGCTATTTTTGAAAATGCTTGAATTTAGTGTGTACAATACTAAAAGTGGTATTTCTATTACATCACATATATTATACATATTACGCTAGCATCTCTCCCACATCCCTGGTTAAGCTGAGTAAATATGTATATACAGTATGTATATTTGGACTCCGTATGTCCTAAGAATGCAGGGTACTGTCAAAATTCGTTCTGGTTTGTGCATATGTAATTAAATTTCCAAGAACTTACAAATACATAAGATAAAATTAAAGTCATCCTAGCTAAGAAACTTAGCACCAGTACCTTTCTTCTCCTTGCCAGGACAACATGACTTCTTTGTTGTAAGCCTGATTGATAACAATCTCTAGCTGATGTGAAAATGAATTAGAGAGAATTTCACTAATTTCTTTAGCTAAGATCAAGTACTCATAGTTGATTAACTTTATTACTTTTAAGATTTTATTTCATTATATCAACAATAAATACATAAATGTATACCCCAGATTAACCACCAAAATGTACCAAGAAAATAACTATCTTCTATAAGTTTAAAAGTTGAAAACTCAGGCATTCTAATATTTCAAAAACATTATTAGATTTACAGTGTTGATTTAAGTATAACCCAGTTGCCAGGAAAACTTGTTAACAGAGAGATAAAGTTTCCTCCAAAAATATCCTTAATATTTCCTTCAGTATATCTCATGATCTGAAACATTGAGAAGACTGAGTTCAGAAGAAAAACAGCTCTCGTTTAGTGAATGATGTATTTTAAACACTCATGGCTTGATAAAGGGAAGTAAAAATGTGACTTCCTGTTAAAAAATAGAACGAACAGTTCTATGAAAAGTAGATGAATAAGATCAAAACTTTAATTACTTTATCTTTATTTTAACAAAAATCTGCTAATTTGGAGTGGTCTGGCTTATGACTTTTGAAAGGTCAGAGGTACAATCAAAGAGATTTTGTGATAAATTTAGAAGTCATCTTCAAAAGACCAATTTCTTAACATTTATCATAGTGTTAGGCCCCTGGTTTACTGACATTTTGAGTGGCCATTTTAGGAAGGATGTAAATCATCTATTATTTTTCATAAAATCATAGTTGTAGAACTCTTATCTAAAGTCACTCTTGATCCTACTTTCACAAGATGCTATGAAACGGTTGTTTCAAGGCTTTGTAAAAGGGAGAAGCTACAAATATAATCCTGCTCATAACTGTAGAAGAAATCAGCTCTTCTAAGAGCCAGAGGAACTTGGAGGAGGAAGAAGTTTCTTTTGGCTCTTGAGAATTGATGGCCCAAATCACAATTCATTAAAATATTTCTCCTCAGAACATATAATGAGAGAGAAGAAAAAGGAGGAATATGAGAAGAATAAGAAGAAGAACCCTGGCAAATGCAAGAATGCACAAGTGCAAGGACATATAGGGAAACTGGGATGGATGTAGGCAGCGGAATGGAAGAGAAATCCAAGCCACAGCATGAACCTGGAGGACAGAAGGTAGAGGGAAAACCAAGGCACATGACCCAGCTGCTTTGCATTGCTCTGCCAGTGCAAAACATCTGTAAATGCAGCTTATCTGGGTGGTTCTTTCTGGCTGTTTCACAGCACTCCAGACTGCTAATGTACATATACAAATATGTCCATAAATAATTAAATGACTAGCACAAAGAAAATTTAAGTTTGATATTCTCTTCTTCAATTCACTACAACATAGTACAGGGCAACATTTTCCTGAAGTTACCTGTGAAGACATAATTCATAGAAAAATTGAATTAAAAAAATAAAGCAAACAACCTCAACTCTGTCCTATAGTTATACAAAGTGAGAATAACCTAGCTTTTAAAAAAGTGACTACTATATGATGATAAGCATATTGTGTGCAGCCAGGAAGAGCAGGGAGGAGGAGGGATGATTGGTTTCCTGGAATTCTGCCAAAGAGAAAAAAAAAATCCAGACTTTCTCCTTTTTTTCCAGACTGCCAGCTCCACAAACTCCTCCCCTGACATCTGAGAGGCATGGTTCTTCCTCAAACCTCTATCTTTGCTAAAAGATTATATTCTGTGGGAAAGTTTCTTTCCTCAATGAAATGTAAATTTCTTCACTGAAAAGTGCTTTGAGGCAGAGTTTTCATCCACAATTAGAATTTAATGATTCTGAAGAAACTGTATAAAACCTCCTCCAGTGCTCCTCCTCTTTAGTCTTTGGAGGGCTAGGAAAAGCGTAGTAGTACAGACTTTTTTTCRGTGAATTCTGAAGAGCTAACTTTGATAAATGCAATAGAGTGGATCTGTTGTATCAGAAGATGACTTTCCAGAGTCACTTATCCAAAGAGAGCTACATTAAAAAAAAAAAAATCTCAATTTATTGCTACTGTTTACCAAAGCCATCCACAGTGACAAACTGGGCAAGCCTAAATCATGAGCGAAAGGTTTTAAGAAAGAATTGCAATGAACCTGAATGGGCCCTTTCTAAACTGCACGTTTGTTGCATTGTTTTTCCTGAACCTCCTCTGCTGACTTAGTGCTCCATGAGTCAGAGGGTTTCTTCCTCATGCAAAAGACAGGAATATKTCAGTCTAGGGATCAGAAAGGATATATGTTCATAAAAAAGTATGGCTTGCAAAATAAGGATGTCTTAATCCCTGCCTTCAGGCTAGGAACTGCATGCACAGAAGTCAGCAGCAGCTGCTGTCCGACAGCAAAGCATGGTGCTGATTATCCTTACTCGGAAAGACAAAAGTCTTCTGCACTTTTCCACTGGCAGCTCATTACCTGTTCTCACTGACCTCTGCAGCTGAGACAGAGGGAGAGCAGCAGCGAGACTACCTGCTAAAACGATTGCAATCACAAACTCAACTTGCTAAGGTTAAACAGCTAGCCAGCAATCAGATACAGTAAGGCAAAGCCTTCAAAGAAGAGCACTGCTAAAAAGCTCTACTAGATTCATTGATTCCTCCTCATTCAGCAGTAYAGGCCTGAAACCTGATACTGGTACTTGCAGTTAAACTAAAAAGTTTAGCTGTCTAGTTATACTTTAACTGTCTTTATATTGGCACCTGACAAAGAAAGAGGKGTCAATAATTATTTTTGTGAATTTCCCAATTCTTTTTTTTGAATTGTTCCAAACAGTAAATTATATGATGATACCAATCACAGAAACTTGCAGAATCCCAGGGCATTGAACTGTGGGGAGACAGGAAGRCAGGAAAGAACTTACAAAAGTCTCTTCTGTGCCGAATAATGAAAGCACTTCCAATAAAAACATAATTACCTTAAATGACATATGTCCGTATCTTGTAGTTCTCTGGGAGATCTAAGATAAGTAAAATCTTGAGATAAACAACATATTTGAAGGATGAGTTCTGCAGTTCTCTTTAAAGATTTGATCTAGTCAATACTTTCTTTTTCTTTTGAAATATCTCAATTCAGTTAAAATATGTCAACCATATTTTTCAAATTTTCAATAAAAACATGATTTTTATAAACATTTTGTTTCTTAAAAAAAGAAAGAATTCTGACACAATTTTTAAGCACAAAGAAGCCTTAAAAATTTTTGTTTATTTTTAATGCTACTTTTCCTCAAACACAAATTGTCATGGACAGTCTTCAAGTCTTTCTTCTGTCTAAAATCTTTAAGAGATCTATCGGAATGGCTGTTATCCTTCTACTCGGGCTGAACTTCAGATATGAAATTCCAGTTAAGTCACAAACCGCATTCTGCTTCATCTCAGATTTATTCATTGCATCTGGTTAGGGTCTAAAAACATGGACATAAAGCTTTGCAGCTTGCATTTGGTGTTCTGCAGTGATTTTATTTTTCATTTCCTCTCACTTCCATTGCAAATGTTTCCAAAGTATTAAAACCAGACAGTATTTTTGCAAGCTCAAATAGATATCTGAAAATCTAGATCTGGTTTTTTTCTATTTTTTTTTCTTTTTTATTCTGCTACATGCCTCATCAGCAACCATCATGGTTCTAGTATTGKAATTCTAAATAATTATAGAGAGAATTTTTTAAAGTATTGGTCAGTATATAATTATAGTATGAACCAAAACATTGGCATAAAACAAATATGTGCAATGTATCTCTGTTTTGAAGAGTATTATTGGAAATGATTGGAAGTGGCATCAGATGTTTTGAGAGTTCTCTCATAACATCCGTCCCTGGAAACATTTACACTAAGGTCTGGAAAATACAAAGCACAGATTGGGTCAACAGCAGACAATCTGGATGAACAACATGTTTGTTTTTATTGTTTGGTTGGTCTTTTGAAAAGGTGCATATGAGAGATCTTTTTTCTTCCAACTATATTGAAAATATAGCAAGAATGTATATACCTAGGCCACTTGCTCTGGTTCCAAGACAAATATTTTAGAAGGTTCAACAGGCCTTCTAGGGCAGGAACAAATTTCAGTGTTTACTGGTTGCTGCTACCAAATGTGAAGTACTGTTTCTGAGAGGTGATAGAGTTTTAGCTATGCAATAAATCTAAACMGTGCTTTCTTACGTCTGTACTTGCTCTCAATCCATGTGTGCATGAGCAAGATTTGAAGGGAATCTGAATACTGAATATCATGGATTTTATGCTGTTCTTTAGAAGAATCTCATTATCTTCACAACCAATAACATATAAAAGGAGTTGATATGCTCAACATATTGTGGCCAAGATGAAAATTAGCATTTCAAATGGCTGGAGCTATTGTACTCTTAAGTATGCCTGTTTAACCTATCATTCAAGCAAGGAAAATAAAACAGATGAAGTGCTTCAGCATTTTTTTTTTTTTTTTTTTTTTTTGGAGTCGATTCCAAAGATGGTGTCTGCTGTAACTAAGATCTGGATGTCCCTTTAGCCAGTGTAATAGCAGTGCTTTGGGAAGCCACAATGCCATCCTCAGCTGCGGCTACAAGATAAGGATGCTGACTAATAAGAACAGTTCTAGGACAAGCACAAATGAGATTACCTTAAGACGACCCTAGGTGTGCCAAAACCTAGGCTGACTTTTTTGTCTTGAGCTGTCACAGCTGGGAAGGCTTAAGCATGTGTATCACATAGTTTTAAAAGGAGGTTGCAGAACAAGATTTTCAAGGACAAAGTGTCAGTGAAATGACATGAGGGTTGGACTTGCAGGAAGAGCCCAAAGAACTAAACCTATTAAAAAACTGGCACATTACAAATTTGCACTCTGTTCAGCAATTTGGCAGATTCCATTTATAACAGATTTCATGTTGGGGACTGAGTCCAAAAACGACTCCTCCCCTAATTATGAACTGAATCCCCCCCCTCATTTTTTTAGGCAAAAATAAACATAATAAATCAAAGTAAAATAAAATAGAAATTCTCTGTATCGACTTCAAAGAAATGTGAAGGAAAATGAAGGGGTGGGGAGCAAGTCTCCCCATCAGGACGTGTCACCAACTGGAAAAAAATTGGAGAGAAGTCGGAAAGCAGGATTTGAGACATCAAGCTGGTGGAGTCTGAGTTTGTCATAAAGGTTAAGTTCAGTCTCCGACGGGGAGCCAGGCATCCCATGCAAGAGTGCCCCTGCTGGTCGATGGCCAGCGAACATTGGCTTCATGTGCCACGGCAGATGCTCATTTAAACTTCTACCCTAAAACTTGCTGGAACAAAAGTTATAGCAATAGGTGGGGAAAGACGGGAAGAGTAAAATATGAAAAAAAATAGAAGGATTGGAGACTGAAATAAACTGGCTACCATACAAATGCATTTGAATTGTCAATGAGTAGCTAATGGTTCTTGGTCCCAACTGTCCCTTTGGCTGCCATCATTTTATCTTTGGGTCATTACAGTATACTACATATGACAATTATCATCTTTCCCCATAGTTCTTTCATAGCAAATTGAATTGGGATTTTGCAGCTATGGTCATACTTAACTGAATTGTTACTCTATTACATTGGAAATTGGAAAAAAAGAGAAAAAAGGATAGGTTGAACTCCCTGCAACTTTGTCCCGAAAATAATTTACCTAGAGAAGGTCTGTTCAAGTGCAGTCATGGACTTGACTGACTTTCTATGTTGCCACATCAAGTATATCAGCAAATGAWTTTGGTTTCAGATATATCTGTGTAATTGTAGATTGATGTGAGTTTTGAAACTAAATGCGCTGAATTTGGAGGGTTCCTTATCACAGATGAATTTCACCAACAGCTTAGATTAAGCTCCAAAAATGTGACCCTAATGACAAGCATAATTTTCAAGAGTGCCTATATGAAATGGGAACTTTAGTTCAGCTTTTTTCAGAAAATTTCCATTGAAATTTCTTGGCTGAATTTTTCCATAAAAARGGGTTTTAACTGAAATGACACGTTTTTACTGAAAAATATGTTCTTAATATTGGTTTCACATTGTATGCTGGATATCYAGCCTTAAATCTAACAAGAAAAGGGAACATGAAATATTTGTACTAGGAGTCCTTGAGACATTACACAACATTCTCATTTTGAAATATAGACATTGGAACATAAATACAGTTATATAGTATATACAATCATACTACTGTAATATAATGATATAATTTGTATTAGGAATAGTATTAAAATATAGATTCCACTATTGCAATATATATATATATAAGTATATATACATGTATTAGTATATTGTCAGTCATTGGTATTAGATGTAAAACATTACATTTAAATAAATAGGTATTGATAAATATATATAATTAAAATAAAAATGTAACCTCAAAAAGTCTTCCATATGCACTATTTAGCCAGGACTTTGCTGGTCACATTTTCCAAATGCCCTTAGTTGTGCTGGCCTTTTATAATATTTAATCTGCTACATGTTTACACATTTTTTTTAATTGGAAAATGCTTTTGAAAATTTTACTTGAAATACACAATACACTCTATTACTAACCTCTCCAGTCTCCTTCACTGAGAGCTGACAGTGTGGTGCTTTACATAATTCCTTGTTTTCAACACAATAGTGACATTAGGAGTTGCTACCTTCTACTTTATCATCATGTGACACCTACAGAAATATCTGTGAACTAGATTATAGGCTTAAACAACCACACCAGAAATAAAACTTTGCTATTTATTTGAGATCATTTCAATGCTCTCGTTAACTGCAAAGCAYCACAAACACTTGTGCCAGGAGAACGGAGTGGGAAGTGAAGGTTGAGGAATGAGAGGCAGGGAAGCTGCAGAAGGGTGAAGACCAAGACCTGCCGCAACCAGCAGAGATTGAAGCTGAGGAAAAAGTGGATGGAGCCTGATGCTGGGCCCCTCGCCCTGTGTTCAGCTAGCTGGATAGCTGCGGACCAAAAAGACCCTGATCCCTCTCAGTTGCAAAGGAAGCCTGCAATGGAGCTCTGTCTCCTTCTGGGTATGCAGGCGAGTAGATCAAAATGATCTCCAGCTACCTGGGTTCAATGTTAGTTATTCAGCATTGTGATGCTAATTAACTGTGGACATTGTTCACTGCTGATTGCTTTCGTATGAAATTCCCAGCTACCTGGSGAGCACAGGCTGAGTTTAGGCAAGCTATTCACCATCCTTCCCACTGCTCTACGTGAGCTTGGATTAACTAATCTAGTTAGTCACAGGGCCAAACATCTTAGCGGAATGATAGCCTTGTGATAGTTTCATAATGCAAATGAAAAAGCTGTTGATTTTTGAAGCCAAGAACTAACAAGTGCTACTAGGGACTGAGTCAGGTTTGTTGTAATCTTTACTTTGAAGATACACTGGAGTTCTAAAAGGTTAATGAACCACTTGTGGTAGAGCTTTCTTTCACACTTTAACTCTGTTTTATTCTTGATAGAACCATTAACTTCTACACTAACCTTTCTACTTGTTACTATTACACACATTCTGCCCACTAAAGCTTTCTATTGATTTTTGCCAGTGAGCTTTTATAAAATGTAGGTTTAAATACATGGGTTTTGTGGTTCTGTTAGCACTGGGTGGTATACAGACAGACAATGATTAATTTGCAGGTTGTAATTTATTTTATATATTTTCCAGTCTCTTTGGCAATGTCCTTAGGTTTTCGTTCTTCAATTATTTGATCTAATTTTTCCAGGTACCTTTTAATTATCATAGTTGCCAGTTAAGGCAAGATTACATGATACAACGAAAGGTATCATCAAAATGCATTGAGATATTGAAAAACTTTCAACTGGTATTAGTAAACTTAGGATCTGATCTATGAAGACAGGTGGTCATGACAGCTGAGGACCTACAGTTTTTCTTACCTGGAATCTAGGCTCAAATTAGAAAATCCCATTTTCCCCTTTTAGATTTTAATTGCCTAACTCTTCACTTCCTTTATGAGGTTTTCATATCGAGATTCTAAAGAAACATATATATTTCTGTTAGTAATACAGTCTGTAGTGAATGAGTTAGAAAATCTTCAGGAACAACCCTAATATTTAGGGAATTTTTGATATATTTTAACAGCATTTTTTCCTTTTTATTTACCAGATTTTTAGTATTACCTTCTTCCCTAACTTCCTTCAGCCCATGTTTTTTTTTCTCTCATCTTCATCTCTTCTCTTTCTCTTCATCTSTGCTTGAAATACTGAAATACTACAGCTGTAAATATTTGTGAAGGAAACTGTTTTTACCCAACACTTTGAGTCAAAGATGACTTTTCTGGTATTACTGTATTTCTAGTTGTATTTCTCAAACATAAAATCATGTGCTGATCAGTGCCAATTCTTCGTACAAGCAAACAGAGAAATTTTCTCTAGCAGAAAAATAAATTAGGTGATAGTAAGTTTTTTTTTTCTAATTAGTATTATTTTTTAACCTCACTGTTGGTAGCTATTGAAGGCAGGCTCTAGGTAAAGTGTGCAAGACTGGCTGGGACTCCTGCACTTTGTAAAATTGCTTGCAGTTCCTCTCCACAGGGATTTTTTCCAAGGTAGTTATTTCAACACCATTGCGTCTGCAGTGGATAACAGCAGCAGAACCTTGGCTATTCCCATGTTTGATAAGGACAAAGCACACACACACAGCCCTGGACCTAAGCATGTTACCAYGAAGAAGATACCTGGAAATGCCTTTTCATTTCCAAAATTACTAATAAAAGAATTCTGAGTGCTATGGGTCAGATTTCTATCTAGTGCATTCAGGCTTGGCTCCCTTGATTTGATTGCTCTTTACATTTCAGAAACCATTGTAGCTTTGAACAAGAATTATCTTCAATTAGACATTATTCAGGTCTGGCTGAGAATTAGGCTTACAAAGACTTGTACTAATATCTTTCTATTATATTTATCAACAGGGTGGCATTCTGTAGTTTCACGTTGATATTCAGATTCAAATATTCACAATAAAAATGTGAATGTCCCATGATTGCAACAGTGCAAATAGGAAGGGAATACACCAACATTGAAGCTGGATTCTGTGTTTATTCCTTTCATTATTGATTGCGCTGTGAACTGTAATGGCAAAAATTTGGGCAACTTACTTGAATTCAATGATGGATATTTGCATATGAGCAATATATGTACTGGAAGAACTATTTACTACTGTAAATAGTCACTATGCAATAGTATATGTATAAAAATAGCACTGCCCACAAAACCCCAAAATCGCAATATAGATGGTTGGCACTAAATATGCTCTTAATCCTTTGATATGAGCAAATGAGTAATGTTATGTGAATATACTTTTAGGCTGCTCTTCTTGTCATAGCTGGACTCACCCCAGGAACAGTAATATTATAAGAATCTCACTGAATTCTTCAAGATTAGTATTGTGTGCATTATTCTGTGGTGTCAAAGTAGCAAGAGGAAATTAAATGTAAACATTTGCAGTAAGTAGTAAAAAAAAAAAAAAAAAAAAAAAAAAGTCTAGCATTCAGTAATTTAGGCCATGATCCTTCAGTCAAAAGGAAATAAGAACTTTTAAAAAATCTTGTGTGTTATGAGCATTGCCAGAATATGAGAGAGACTGGATAACTGAGGAAAAACATAGCTTAATGCATCCTAATTAAATTACCTGAGCCTTACTTATCCCTTTCTAAAAATTATCTCAGTATTTTCTCCATTCATTCCTTCTATAATAGTAATTTCACTAAATCAAGGATTAAGTTTATAGTAAGAAAACTACTCATCAATCAGCTGGGAAACTAAATTCAAAAAATAACACTTTCAATGTGCAAGGGCAGTCCAGAGGTATGAATTTGTCAGTAGATAATATTTGCTCAGTAACAAGTAGCAAATATATTCTTAAAACTATATCCTTTACAGGTAAACTATGGATGAGGAAGAGTTAAATCAATTGAATTAATTCATTCATGACACAGCTAGTTTATCTTCCCTAAACCAGTCTAGGTTAGCTCAAAAATAAGACCCAGTTTACTTAAAGGCTTATGAACCACAGTGTAACTTTTCAGCAAATTTGGGCAGAGTCTGAAGCAAAGCACAAAATCACAAGAGCTTAATATGATGTAATACTTTACAGTGAAGATTTCATGCAGACATATAAATGAAACCACCATCATAGTGAAGACAGTGATTGATGATTCAATGAAGCATGTTTCCAAGAACTAAGACAACTCCGTAGTGGAAAATGGAAACCCATGTAGCATGAACAAGTAAGTTATGAAGTGTTAGTTTGCTTAAAAAAAACAAAACAAAACAAACAAACAAAGAAAAACCCAACAATTTTGTCTTCTTTGTAAACACTTGAGCAATATAGAATGGAACATTACAAGCAAAAGTCTGAAAACACAGATTTCAACTATAGTTCAGCAATACACAGGGCCAAAATATGATTCCAGGATAACCAATTTTTTGTGTGCAAGAAAAAAATTTTCTATGGAAAAAAAAGTTTTAAAATTAGAAAACAAATACACTACACATTTATTAATCTATATATTTCTATTTTAATATGATGCCACTCACCATTCATTATGCAAGATGCTGAGCATGTCTTGTCCCCATTCTTCTCTATGCAGCCAGTTGTACCRTCCAAGCTCTTTAGGGTTAATGATTCTCTTTCAAGAAAAGGCATGATCATGCATCATGGAAGGTATAGTCCTATGAAGTCCTATGGACATGGATGGAAAAATATCACGTTTAGAAAAAAATTGGGGTGTGAGGATTCAGAGCTACAATTTTACTAGATACTATACTGAATTAACTAATTAGATTATTTCCTTTCTCAGCTGAAGGATTTTTTGGGAGGGGGAATATGGAGCAAGAGACAATGTTACTTTAAAAATGCATGGGAAAAATTGTGAACTGAAATACAGGTCACAAATAGTTCAGGGAATGAGATAGAATGGTAATGTGGATAAAAATGTTTCTTCTAAGCCTATTTTGAATTATAGTGAAGCATTTTTAATATAGCTTATTCTTCTTAAGTCCTGCAAATCCCAACATAACCATGAGTTTCTGATATTTAACTAGACCTAAAAGCAAAAAASTGCAAAAAACAAATGTGAAAAACCTTCTGCTCATAAGGTGAAAGAATCTGTAAAAAGAAAGTTGGAAAAATTTTAAGAGAAAGGAGGGTGAATATAGAAAGGTAACAGCACTATAACGAAAATTTCATTTTCAATGGATTAATTAAGAAAAATTACAACCCATTTACAATTTACATATGGGCCAATCTAGTATCTCAGTATTACTGAAGATACTAAATATCTAGTCATTTTTACATTTTAAACTTAGACTCCTAAATTAGTCAACAAATGTTTGCTTGTCTAATAAAAAAAATATTGAATGTTGTTTCCATTGCATCCTAYGGGATGGAACACCAACCTCTGGAATACACTCTCGTCCCAAATGATTTGGTCAGAGAAAGTTAATCTGCTGCTGCTGCTCCAGCCTCCATGCCGTGACATAAATTACTGCACTTACTATGCGAGCTTTAAAATCACTGTTTCTTTAACTCGCTTTTTTTTTTTTGCCAAAAGATTTAATTTCAGTAGGAAAAAAATGAGCTGCGTATCTCAAGAATACATACAACCACACTGCAGTAGCATGAACTTTCACTAATCCAAATGGTAAAACAGTCCCAGYGTGTTTGGATTAGARAGATTCTACCCTGTAGTGGTTTGTRTAAAATGATCATGAAGGTCGCAGTCCAGTTCCCAAAAGGCAAGTGTTGATATCATAAAAATCACCACACTCAGTAACTGGCACCAGCGCTGACAGACTTGGCAGGGAGGCCAAAGATTCAATTGACCTAAAGACTAAACAATGCTTTTTTCAGTRGAAGTGGTCCCTTTAGATCAGAGCTGAGATACAATTAGCACGGCAGCAGGGTCTCTGTGTAACAAAGCCATTCCTTATAAAAGTATCCTGAATAGAAAGAAAAGAAGCTAAAGCTAGACTAAGACAGGAATCTGAATAAGAAAAAGTCTAATTTTTTCCATGAGGCAAAGGGTGTGTTTGTTCATTCCATGCAGTATTCAAACAAATACACACGTATACATGCACATATTTAAGTAAMGACTGACTGAAAACCAGCAAAGATCATTTTAGACCACAAATTATAAATGTATATTTGATTTCCATTTAAATACAAAAGAGCTTCTGTGATTAGAATATGTGCCTRGTAAAGAGAATGCTGACTGGGTATTAGTGCATGCAGGAAATTCAGTTCTCAACCATACCTCTTTAATTCTGGAGAAGCCTCACAGATGTCAGTGAAATGGTATTGGATTTGTAATGGAGTGAGAACAGAATATTGCCCAGCATATCTTTTTTAATATGTTTTACTTTAAGCAAAAACATACAGAAGAAATCTTCCTTTTCTCCTGTTATCAATCAATGACCATTGCTCTGTTAATGTATTACAATAAAATATCTCAACGGTGCATTGAGCTGGTTGACTGTAATATATCAGCAGATCAATGGTTTGCAGAAAGAAAATGGCCAAATGCAAGACGACCTTCTCCAATTAGATAATTTTCAAAGATTTCACACACTGAATTCATAATGGCTGAGAAGGAGAAAGTCAAAAGTGTTAACTGGCTAGTTAACTAGTTAACTAGTGATCTCACAGGCTTTTGAAAGTGCTGCCCTCCTTCTTTTTCCCCCATTATTAATACTGAAAATAAGTTATGCATTAGTAACTTAAGGATGGCTGCCTCCAGTTGGATACTGCAGCTTGGGCTTATCCCTGATGCTAAGAAACTCCTACACACAGAAAAGCCAGGAGAGAAAGTAAAGAACAACTTGAAGAGTTGGAGGCCTGAGGCGTACATCGACAGCACGAGAAGTTTTCAGCCTTTTTGTAAATGCTGCACGGCACCAATATGCCAGGCAGGTTAGGCTCCCGCACAAGTCCTGCAGCTCCAGTGGGAAGTGACCTTGCTTTGCCAGAGCCTGGCACCCCAACCTGTCTCTGTAACTCAGGTCCTGAGACAGTGCCTGTAAGCCCAGACCCTGTTGGTTTTTAAGCTGGTCTCAAAGCTTCTTGTTCCCGTAGTGTATGCTGCAAAGGCAGAAGTAACTCTCAAAAGGAAGATAATGTTTACAGCAGTGAGGTGAGGGCCAGGATATTTATTTATTTATTTATTTATTTGCATATAGTTGAGAAAAAGTGAACTCAATGTAAATGGACTTCAGCAGACCCCACTGTTGGCTGTGTTTTTAATGCCTGTGAATATACACCTATCTGTATGAAGTCATTAGATATTTTGTTTATGCCACAAACTTCTCTTTTCTCTTGTATTTTTCTAAAAATACTTACTAGTATCAGGACCATAGAACTCAACCTATTAGGCTAGTTTCAGGATCTATTCATCCCCCAAAGAATCCTGTGCCAGGAACTGACACCACAGTGATGGAGATTCAGCTCACGGTAGCAGCAGGTCTTTCCAAATACCTTTTCCTTTGTCTAAGAACTACTTTAATCATGCTTGTATGTGGAACAGATGACATTTAGAGAGTGGACACGTACATACTTCCTTGTGCATAAACAGACATCTGGACATGCAAACCACGAAGCTGTGCTGCTAGATGTGTGATTTGTTCCTCCCAAACAAACGTATATCYTTCTTGAGAGTGAAACTGTTTTCATGGGGGAAAAAATGTTCAACTTTAAAAGCCAGAGGTAAAAGCTTTGTTCTGCATGCAATTCCTCTGTTGCACACAATTTTTATTCATACATCCCTCTCTTTCATTGGCATCATATATTTTTGTAATGGTACATAATTAAACGTTGACAAATCTAAATCAATAAATGTCTTCACTGGTTGGGGTGGTATCAGCACTTAGAAGTGTTGCCTATGAAGAAGTTCTGGAGTCTCAAAGATCAGATTATATATTTCAAGATATTGACATTTTTCCTTTGTTCTGATCCAGGAAAATAATATGCAAAACCTTTCTGTTTTGCTTTGTTTTCCTTCTCATCATGAAAGGTGGAGAACAAAAAAAAAGAAAAAAAAAAGGAAACTTAAGCAAAATAAAATAGACAATTACATCAGCTCAATGCAGTCTCTTCACAATAATATTTTTTTTTAGAATAACATGTCCACAAAACAGAAGCACTAGGTGGTGACTTCTCTGCAGACCCAGATTAGTGTCAATGAACTAACGAGAATACATGGAGAGGTGGGATTTGCTGTATATTGTGACTCACCAGGTGGAGCTGTTCCAGACAGCTGTATTTACCTGGCAGTAAATGTAGAGTGCCTGAAGAAATGCTTCTTGTCAGATACAGTGCCTTCTTTTAAGCAAATTGAATCCATCACCAACATGGTTTATTCTCCACATCCGAACCTCCCCCTAAAGCATGCAGGCAAACAATAGCTCCCAGTGCCAAAATATTATGGACTTCATTTAATTACTCAACAAAGCTCTACAGCGATATTTCAATAGACTTTCTTTTTCTTCTTATGATTACATATGCAACAAAAAAACAAACAAAGCACATGTAAAAACTTATGGTTCTCTGTAACATTGCTTTTCTGTTTCTGCTCAATACTGGGAATTATAAAACATACAATAAAAGTGAGCAGAACAGGCAAAAAAATCCCATTACTCAAAACAGGACATATCTCAGAAAACATCAAAAACTTGAGATGATATAAATGACCACAGGTCTACTSTAAAGTCAGAAAACTTAAAAATAAAATTGCCCATGCACATTTAAATCTGCCTATCCTATTTGTTTGCTTTAGGTTACAGCCTATGTATTATCACTAACAATAATAGTGGAGATTAATATTTGAATATTAAGTGTGGAACAGATCAAAATACTAAGTCATCTCAAAGGACTTTCCCAATAACTAATTCATCTTTACATCATGCTTATAAGTAGAAAAGAAATACTGTCTTCCACCTGGAAGAAAGAAACTAAGGTTAAGTTCACATAGAAAGTTGATATCTGAGGTGGAAATAGTTACTAGTTCTTAAATCTCACATCCTTAAATTTAGATGATGGGCTGTACAAAATTGGTGCAATGATATAAATATGGCTACAATCTTAGAATTACAAGTCTTGGATCTTGTATGATCCAGAAGCAGTCTATGAAAGCAATTTATAATAYATTGCCTGTTATACTAAGCATATCTCACAAGACTGCTAAAAACATGGTATGCTTTGGCCATGCAGTATTTGACATATAATAATATGATTCTGCTTAAAGGCTTCAATCCTTAGTCACATCACAGACTTAAGCATGTCCTCAGAGCCATGTATGGTGTTAAATAATTTGTTGACTACCAACAATTTGTTGGGTCATTTGAAGCAAGCAAATTTAGCTGACTTGGGGCATAATATGTTACCRAGTGAACAGCAAATGTTCAAGTGAACAGCAAATGAAACATTTACCATGACAATTTCTGGCTTCTAAAAGCTTAAAYATGTGAATCCAATGCTCTTCTAATGTTTAAATAGGGGTCTTAAATCTATCTGTTAGTCATTAAAAGAAGACAAAAGACCTTCAAAAGACCACACAGGTATCTTACAAAGCAATCTCTTAAATGTGCAAGATCAGGGTCACATAACCTTCTATTATTTGAGGGTCATGAGACACATTAGCCAGACTGGCAGCCGTCCATGGCACACCGTGAGCCAGGCAAAGCRTGCAACGAATGGGGCAGGAGTCCTCCACCCATCTCAGAGGGGCACAATGCACTTCCCAAAACGCTTCCACAGAGATTCACAAAATGTCATCAAAAGGGGGAATTTTACTCTGTCACGAGAACACTCAGCAATATCACAGAGGCACAGTGGCATTTGCAGTAATATGATGTTGTTTCAAAAACATTAGCACCTTTTATTGTGCTTTTTCTACCCAGGGTCACGACTTGTTCATGTCAGACCTTGCCCTACTGGCCAAGCTACGAGAACTGCAACCCTGAAAAACACGTCTACTTCACCTCATAGTCACCTCTACCTCTAGACGAAGAAAAAATCTATATTTTTTTCCAGTATTACAAGATGGCTGGGCCAAATACTACTCTGTTTAACCAATATGCTGTACCATTTCTGACAGTTACTCCAGCATGATTGAGAGCAGAAATCAGGTTGTTATTATTGCAGCCTTTGACAGAAAACATTGTTAAAGTGATGTTGTCTTCAGAGTCTTTCATGAAATCTGTAAACACATTTAACATTTCTTTGAATAGAAAGTACGGCTTGTCAATCTATATTGACTCAGTGAAAAGAAAAGCCCAGTATATTAAGCTTAGCTCCTTTGGGCATTTATTTCCTTTAATGATTAACTTTGCAATATAATTTCATCCTTTCACAAATCAWTCACATTAATCATAAGAACTCAGAATGAATGTTTACCCTGTATTTGTCTTCTGGTTTAACTCTTTTGGACATTGCTTGAGTGAGCAGAATATAGTATAGGGGAAAAACATTAGCACAGGTAGTGCTGCTAGACAGAAACCCACAAATTTACTGATACAGAAAGAGTTACTAATTCTTCATTCAAGTTCTTGAGGGGGCCAAAGTCAGTGTCCGTGAATGGCTTGGCTAACTTTTCTGAAATAGGCAGACTGACACATGCCCAGGACCACATGTCATGGACTTAAGTCCATGGCCTATAAACTATACTGCTTATAACCTACAGCACAAAGATGCCATTAAACATCTCAAGCACTCCTCTTTGGAAAATATATAAAATAGACCATGAGAAACCCAGTAAATGTCTACCTGTGAGGAATCTAATCCTAGAAATCAAAATCTTTGATTTCTTTAAAAATCAAATATATATATATATATATATATTTTCAAGTGGCTGTGCCTTTTCTATGCTAAGTCCTCTGCTCTAGAGTTCAGTCTGTGTGTGGGCAGAGAGGTGGCTACCCTGAGTTTGCAGACTCACTGGCCCCATCTGTTCTCATTATACTTATCATTTCATGGAAATTCCTAAAAAGCCTTAACCCCAGAAAGGGGGTCTGGGTGAACCTTAGGCAGAATAGTTGAAGTTTATCCTGAGGAGAAACGCCCACATACTGCTGCTCACAAACTTACCGGCTATAATGCATATGCATGCATCATTTCTGCAACATTTGCACACTGCAAAAAATTCATTAAAAAGTCATGGCTTGTTTGAAAACATAGAGAAGGGTTTCTTTTAAAATAGTTGTTTGCCTCTTAGGTCTAACTGAATTTGTCCATATTCAATAAGATCCTAAACTTATGTGGACCTTCTCCATAAGACATCTTTTGAGTACTCATGTATGAGACATATTAATACCTCAGTGCTCTTACTGCATTCACAAAGTACTAAACTCTGTGCTGTTTACTTGTCTGAATTTCTTTTCAATGGCACTGGTTTAAGTGAATACTGTATCTGGCTAAAAAATTAATTCAATTATATTCACAAATGAAGAAAAAAATGTATTAGTAACACAGCTTCTCACTGATGCAGCACCAACTCAGTGCTAATCAGAAAGCTGGGAAAGAGGTTGCCCAAATGCAATAGTTTCGTTCTCAAAATGACTGGACTGTTTCTCCAAGATAGTGAGGTAAATCTTCAAAGGATCTTTCACTCATGTCAGTCCTTGTGTAAAGAACTGGATATAGCTCACATTGCCTTACTTCAGCAAATAACAGGAATCTATATCTTTCAAATAGATAGCAAGATAGGACATACTTTTTTAATCCCTACTGTAGAGAGACTTTAATCAATAAAAACTCTGGTTTTGATCTACAGCCAGCCAGGCTGTACAAGCAGAGTAGATATTGTGTACAAAGTTACCTATGATTAGGTAAGTCTGTTTGAGAGTCAGTCTTAGTGGTTTATTTACTCTAATTTTAAGACTGAGCTCTATTTATACATTTAATGCAGACACTCAGCAACTACCTGTACTCATGGATCAACAACAGCTTTCCAATGTTTTTGACTGAAAAACACAGGAGTCTTTTCTAACGTGAGGTTGAACTGTAAGTTAGATTTTCTTAACATCTGCTTACATGGACAGTTATTGGAAGCATACTAGAATCCAGTCAGCTACCATTAAATTTTATTTCAGTGAACAATATGATTAAAATTTTTCACACATACTTTTTAATTCTTTAATATAAACCACATGATCACCATACCTCAGATGTAGTGTGGATGGACGGAGCATTTTGAGAGAAACCAGTTAACCAGATTGCAACCCCAAAACTTAGCTAGCTCCTACTTGTTAAAGTCCTCTTGGACTTTCCAAGCTCATTCCCTTTTGTACTCATGTGGAAGCACAGAGACACAAAGTGGTGAGAACTAACGAAAAGGAAATTAATGGCAATGTTTGAAAAGTCTCCCAGAGAGGTAGGAGATCAAACCATTTTTCAGAAGATCCTCAAGAATTTTACAGGTGAAATGTGTATTTAAAAGTATAATTTCTTGATATGTCACTTTAAAAATGAGATTTAGTCTCTTGAGTCACTCTAGCACTTTTGAAATTTTATGTGTGGATTTCTAGCTTTCTAAAGGTGATAGTACCCTTAGCTATCATTCTGGTTTGAATATATGAWCAGAAGACCTAAGGAAAGGTGAAATGATTATCAGCATGGATGATCTCAATCTTTATTAAGCAATGCAGCTCACTGCAGTATCTAGAAGGCCTTACATGGGAAAGACATCTCTGGTGATAGATAATCATACTATCCAGCAGATCTTGGTGTAATAAGGCACAACTCTTAAAATGTGAAGCTACACAAATTCAGCTCAGAGATAAAGTGCATATTCTGAATAGTAAGGTGTCTAATCAATGGAAAAACATGCTTAGGATTGTGTTAAATTCTCTCATCACCTGAAGTCTCTAAATCAGGACTTGTACAAAAGGACTTTAGCCTAAACTTACATTATTATTTTGATGCCAGAATGTTGAGAAAGGCTTAGTGGCCTGTGATATGCAAGACAGAGGAGCTATCATCGGTTTAGCTCTTGTGAGCTTTCAAAAGTCTACGAAACATACAGAATAATTAGCTATTTTGCCACAAACCAGTCTCCTGCCCCATGGCACCATCATCACTGGGAAAACTGAAAGATTATACTTCGAYGTTCTATGCATCTAAGTATATGCATACGCATTCGGAAAAGTGGCCCCAGAGCTTGCACATTTCAACGGTGCATAACATTATTAAACTATTTTTCTTCAATTTTTTCTTCATATTTAGGTTTCAGCATGCCTTGCAAAACAAAGGAAGCTTGAAGAAAATGCATTCAGTAACTAAGGCTGTATATTTAAATTCATCATGCAACTCCAGCTAGGCAAACTCAGAATAGTCAGCCAATATGGCCAAAAAATCCCAAGAATTTATGAGAGTGGGTAAACAGCAAACAATAACAGAAACAGGTTTTCTGGCTTTAATTATGTTGGATGCTTAAAGGCTGAATATATAGAGATAATTTATATTGTAAAATACCACTTGAGATTAGAGAAATTTAATTTAATTTTGYGAAAACAGTAGCAGGGAATTCTCACTTGATTTACTTAGTATAAGATTTCCTCTTTCCTCCCAAAGCTTTAGAAACAAATGCATGTCTGGCTGCATACATACAGGCATCTCCTGAATGATGTCCCTGTAGCATTGCGAAGTAAATCCAGAACCTTTGACTCCAGATCTTTGCTATTCCAGCTAAAAGGAATACCTTTAATAGCTGTCAGTAGAATTAAGGCTTATATCCTTTTTTTGGTTTCCAGCCACTGGAGAAGAACATAATTACTCACCTTTGGGTAGGAATAATTTTATCTGAAAGAGGGCAGTACACCTGCATTGTAGACAGTGCATCATAGAAGACGGCAGAGAGACATAATCGCCGTAGCTGCTTTGTCCCTAAACTCACCGAGTGCATWTGTATTTATCTATTCAAATGCAACCATTTCCAGGATTGATCATAGTAACCTATAGCACACAGCAACATTACACACCAAGTTAGGACAGGAAGTGAAGAATAGCTTTTCCAATTAACGCCAGAGAGGGAATTTCATTAGATATAATGTAATTACTTGAGCTGGAATTTGTCAGAGACTGGAGTTCAGCCAGGAAACAAGTTTAACATTAAAATACTGAAAAAAAAAAAAATCTTAATAGAATCCAAAGTGAAGAAGAACTTCTTACTTCTTGATCACATTACTCRGTTATCCAGTCAATGTAGAACATCTGTGATAGTCATACTGGGTTATCTAGTGCCCAAAGAAGGACAAAAGGAAAGCATTTTGAGAAAAATTCTCCGGCTTGCATTTATTCATGATAATCTCCAAGTTAAACATGTGACACTCATGATTTTTATTACAGTTCTTGAAAAAATTACCAAGCTTTGTCATTGTTTCAGCTGACTTCATAAATGATTAAGTGAAATTCAGAATAAAAATAACAATCAGCCAATTTAAACATGCAAAAAATCTTCCACTAAATTAATGCAAATAGATTCTGATGGTGGTTAGACAACTCTAGTGCAGACAAAAACATATGAGAAATGTAAAATGAGCACCAATTTGAATGATCTACTTGTACATCATCTGGCATTATCATCACTAGATATGAAAATCATCATCACCACTTCCAGGATTTCCCATGGATTTTCCTAATCCTCCTTAGGAAGACTCCCATTAAAATCCCAATGAATATCTACACTCCAAAGTACACTAAAAAATAAATCTAGTTAATCTGAGAGCAGTGGAGCTAATGAAGACTGTTTCCCAAATCCCCACTCAATATATCCAAGTCCTTCTTTATGCTACTTATAACCTCCCTCCACTCTTGCATTCTTGTTCAAAATGAGGACACAGTACAGCCACCTCCCTCCAGTATTTCCTAATTACTGAATCGGGAAGAGGCAGCGCAAGAGTTATATTTATGCCACTTGGCCAGCCAGAACATGCCTGCTCCAAGAAAGAAAATAGCATGAGCTTACAACAGARTTTTTCTTACAGCAGGAACACTAATTTGCATCACCTTCTCCTCTTGCCAGCAGCCAGTTTCCACAAAATTGGTAGAACTCCCACAGTAAACTTTGGTTGAAATTAATTAAAAGATTCCAGAGTTATTTGGAGCATGCTGCCAGACAAACAGCATGACAGCATAAMCCATGTTTCCTTAAGAAAGCAAGTTAAAAAAGGAAACTAATAGTAATTATAATTTCCAGATACCATGAGGCCCAGGTTCTTGACTAAGGCCTATAAACACTACAGTGATAGATATAATAAACAGATTTTTTTTTTTTTTTTTTTTTTTGTAGCAGAAGGAATAACAGTAGATTAAATGATAACACAGCTTGGATTAATTAAAAACACAGCACACTGTTCACAAAGGAAGTTGCCATCAGTATACAAAGAGCCAAATTTTCACTAAGGCTGAGCTCCCATTTGCTGAGGATGCTAAGACAGACATTTTCAGAARTACTAAAAAGTCAGCAATCCCCATGAAGGCATCAGCAGAAATATGCAGAGCTTCCAAAAATAATAATAATAAAAAAAAAGAGTAGCTCCTTACTGTTCATCATGGCTGGGAGTGAGGCTGTCCCAGCAGGAGCTCCAGTCCTTGTAACGTGGCAGAGGGGGGCAATGGTCTCAAATTGCCTTTTCCAAGCCTGATTATCTGAAAGACAAATAATAACTACAGTAATGAACCCAACAGCACTGAATAATTAATTCAGAGTGGACACAGGAAAAAACGGTGGGGCATCATACCAATAGTGGAAAGTCAAAACTTTAAGCAAGCAGAAAAAATATCACAATTCTTCAGAAAGCATTTCCTTTGCATCCTTCTTAGAAGACAGCTTAAACACTGCTAGAAATTAGGAAGGTTTAAYGGGCTTTGTAAAAGGGACATATATGCTGAAAAAGAAAACTCCTAGAAGTCCAATCAAAGATAGAGGATCACCTAAAAAGTGACGACTACATGATAACAATAATAACACTTGTAAATTTCGTCAAAATAAAATTTTTGCTTGGCAGCTCAAGRGAATCCCTGAGAAAATCCCATTGTCATTCTGAAAAGAAGCTCAATATATGTTTCGGAGCTTCTGAAAAAGTAGTATTTTCCTCAGATACTGAAATGTCCTCKTTGCGAAAGTAACAACTCAAACCTCCAAAAAACGTATCTGAAAAGCAATTAAAGTTAAAAGTAATTATAGTTGCTTTGGAATTGTGCAGGTGTTCTGCAGAATGCTCTATGAGCTGATATTGCCAGATCCATCTAGGAGGTCTTCATTTTATTGCACACTTAAAATTACACAGGTCACCAATGCTCTCAGGAACAAATTGTAAAACATTTCCATCAAGTGCTGCTTAATACACATTTGTGTGCTAAGTGGTTATGCTTCACCTCCTTATTTATGGTTCTGCACTTATTTTTATTTTAAATAGGAAAACAAATGAATAGATTTTCCAGTCTGTCACACCACCTTGCTGCAGAAATAGTCAACCTATTATAGAGAGTTAATCATCAACTTCAAAATGTATTTGCATGGAGGGCCTTTATAATATTTGCTGCATATCTCTGCAATTTCACTGTAACTAGAGATACAGGTGTCTAGAATCTCCCAGTAAATATATMTGACACCCAAACATCATGAGACACAATAACAAAGAATTAGTTTCACAGACTCAGGATGGAATAAGTATAACTGAATGTGGTTCTCCCACAAAGTAAGCTTTTACCCCAYTGATCTTGGCTCCAGAGGAACTGCAAAGACGCACCACAACATTAAATTCAGGCAGAAACTCAGCTAGAGAGTGGTCCTGGCACAGATCACAGTAAGGCTCTGTGAAAGGGATCCACCGTACAAAGAATTATTTCTCTGGGTCCACWAGTGCTTTCCAAAAGCACTGGGTGCTTTGCCATTAATTAGATATACATCCAATTATACACAATGTAGGCAGCCCTTTCTCTCCAAAAAGATCCAGATTTTTCCTGTAAATCACTTTGCCTCTAGCCCTTCTAGCCCTTGCTGACTTCATTTTACCATCTCCCTCAAAGCATATTTCAAAGCTTCTCCAGAAACACACTTCTAGCAGAGTCCTCCCCTGCTAGACTGACTGACATGATCCTCACTAGAATAGTACAGGGATATAATCCTAAAAACTCTCCATGCTTTAGTTAGATTAGGTTTAGGACATTTAAGTTTTGTAAAGGTGAACATCCATCTCGGAAATTTCATGCAGAGGTTTAGCATTAACAGATACAGATTATAAAATGTAAACCAGATTATAAAATGTAAACCATTTGCTGCGCCAACATGGTCTAGTTCTTGGGAAGCAGAAGTCTGGGGAAAAGTGAATGGGATTGGTGCTGACAAATCACTTTGGTTGATTCAAAAGTGTCACCCTACCTTTCTGAAAGAAGTCTGCATTCAGGGTCAGATTTCAGAAAGCTCAGTTGCCACCGAGGAAAACTACCAACATAGAAAGATATCCACTATATGAAGTAGCAAGCTCTTCTGAAAATCTGACCATAAGCGGGTCTGTGCAACATTTGAAAACCTACTTCCTCCATATATACCTACATATATACATATGTACATATATATACACACACACATACACACACACACACACATATATATATATATGTTTTAATGAGAAAAAGATGCTGGTGAGGGCATCTACTCTTTCAGAAAGGTTATGAATTTAGAGTGCTAGAAGGCCATGTACTAGGCATGCAGGAGCTTGGTTGGTCCCTTGGTGCTCCTGAGGGGTGGCTGAGCCTGCCTGGCTGGTGCCAACACAGCTGGTGATGCCCCAGCCACCTGCAGGAGTGCTGCCAGCTGAGGGCACATAGTCTCCGAAGCAGGATGAAGGAGCCCATGGAAAACAGGGGATTCACGTGTTTCACAGCTGGCTCATGCCTCCTCATGCTCTGCAAGGAGGCTTGGAGTATGAGTTGACTCCAGGCATGAAGTCTGGGTGTGTGTAGATGATGCACTGTAGCCTCGAATTCCTCTAATCAGGAAGCAAGAGGAATTTTGACCTTTCTCAAAAAGTATGTCTGGAAAATGTTTACTTTTGCCACAGCTACCATTTAGTTGTCTAAATACAGTGGTTGGCCTAACTAGATGCTGAAATTATGAGCTTCTTAACACCCATGAAAATAGTGATAGTTGATAAAATCTATTTCTTTCTTTCTGCTCATCAGCCACTTCTCCATTATGCATAAATGGGGTCATAATTACATTAATTGACTGTTAATCATTATTAGGAAGGGATCAACAACCAAAGTCACAAATAGTAGTCTTGTTTTATATTCAGGAATAAAAGTAGTAGCAAAGTCAAAAGTCCAGGACATCTGAAGCAAACAGAGTCTTAGAGATGACTTGGCAAAACCACCTCTATTAGTTTAATCAAAAAGGGAAGATTAAACACTACCTGTGGCAAGACAGATCGTTAAAGCCAAACGATGATCTCTCAAGCAAAGGACAGCTGTAAAGTTGAAGGCTGTAAAGACGAAGGCTTGCTAACCTCCTTAATGATAACCTTGCCCAATAATGGATTTGATTTCTTCTTCACAACTTTTGACAATCAGAAGAGAATTAGTTTTAAAACACAGGTCGTAGGTCATCACTTTCCTAACACCACCAGCACCTTAACAAGCCACATAGGCCAGAAGGAGTGCAGTATCATCAAATGCTGTAAAATGAAAATCTATTTTATTGCAGGCTAAAGTAAACGGAGGGTTTCATTGTATGATTTAAAGAGAATATGGGTTAGTGGCTCAAAGGAAAGAGGGAAGGAAAAGAGTGGGGAGACAACTCTACATGCAGGCAACACAAGTGAGAGAAGGACTTGATCTACTTGAGAGGAGACTTCGGAGAGTCACAAAGAAGAAACCAAGGAGGAACAAGGAGACCGAATATTTAGCAAGGAAGGACAAGAAGGAAAAAAAAAAGAGACAACAGTACAAGCTTAAGCTTAAGCAAGTAATAAATTTCTACTAAAGGGGCTCAGAAAGCAATGTTTTTATATATTTTCAGAAACATTTTGAAAAGAGAATGGAGATCAGTCTCATCAGACTGAGCATGTGTTTATCGCTGAGTAGTGATAAACTACACCTGTTTCCTCCATAGGACTGTCTATCCCAAATTTCACAGTGGCATATAGAGCAAACATGGAAAAGTTGCACCAAATACTTCACTGGATTTTTTTTCCTTAAATCAAGTTTAACATTTGCTTAAATAATTATTTAAAAATACAGTCACCCTTGGTTAGACCATTCACAACTCTCTGACACACCAAATGGAACTTAAAAAATAAAAGGGCTGTTACAGAACATTTTCAACTGAAGTTGTGGTTTAGGCCAACAATCTTGTAATAGCTTCAGTGGAACTTAAAAGTGCTTGCACTTAAAATATTAAAGACTTCAGGTTCACATAAAATACGTTGTCTCCAAATAGGGCAGCGACCCTTCATATGAGGCTAGGCTGCAAAGGGGTGAAAGCTGGCAGAAGAGCTGCACATAAGCGTGGGTGGGTAAGAGCTCCCAGGAATGCGGAGCCAGGGCTGGCTGCCGAGTTGTCTCCTGCCCCACATGAAAGATGTCGTCAATCTCTGAACTTGAAGCAACCCCTTCCCGTCTGGCCTCCCAGCTTCTGCTTTCCTAACCTGAAGTGATTTCAAGGGGGCATGGCTGTGTGAGAAGTACCATCCTTTAGATGAGCTAGAAACATATGGCACTGACCACATGTGGTCATTAAAAAGTCCCACGCCAATTTTTGCAAGGCTAACAATATTAGCCCCAGTATCCTGGCCAAATTCCAATATAGGTAATTATATTCTGGGTAATGACATACTGGCTAGTTTTATAAGGTTTAATATACATTGTGGAAAGTGACTTGCACCTAAGGGCTCTGAGTTAAACTCATTGCACAGTCAGCTGGGATAAAATTAGAGGAGAAACTACCCAAGCATGTCAAATGTTTAAGCTTTAAAACCCTGGGTAAAATGAAACAAAAGAGGAAGGGATCCAGGGGTGCTTTTGCATAATCAAGCTGGCTCATGCTGCCAAAGACACAACTGGGACTGAGAGCTCACTGCTGGGAGGAAACTTGTAGCAGTATCCCCATCCYGGTCGGTGTGCATGCATGTTAAATTACCAGGTTAAGAAGGAGATGAAGCAATATGATGCAAAATGTTGTTTGCTGCGATCTTGGCTTTCTTTTTTTCCTCCCTCCAGTAAAATCTAACCAAAATAGGTTATTAGAAAAAGGACCTTTCAAATGCTTATGCTTGTTGTATGGTGTTCCTGTGACCCCAGCCCACAACACCAGAGGGACTGTGCTACACTTCTACTACCTTCTATTTATCTTCCAGTGCCCACACAGGATCCAGCTCTAGTCACCCCCTGGCACTGTACCCGGCTAGGTAATTCTGACAAAAAGCTCTGAGGCTGATCCGCAGCCCCAGAACAACCTGTGTGACAACAGTGGCATTCACTGGTGTCCCTCCGGCATGCCGCTCAAAATGAAGCAAGGCACTGGGAGCACGCCACCAATGCCACGTTTGGAACAGCAGGCACTCCCTTGCAAGGACTTACCTGCTTCATTCAAAATGCATTGACGTGGTATACACATCCATATGAAACGCAGGTAAACGTCAGAGCTATGGGTTGAGAATACAATTGGCTGGTTGCAAAGTAGCTTGGCTATTTTGATCCCATAAAGCCTTCTCCTGGCAGTGCATGCCATTTTACACCTTGTACAAGCCCCGCAAGCCCCACAATATTTCACATCGTGCAGACCTGCAGAAAAACTGGTCCAAGTGCAAAACCAGAGGTGGATCAAAAGCCGCAAACTCAGCTTTGGACGTGGAACCCCACCTTTTTCCAGTAGGGTATGTGAAGCAATCATTTTGCAGTACAAGGCACTGTCTATGAAATGAAGTTCAAAGTAGCTGAGGTTTTACGTTTTCTCAACTTATGAGGRGATGCGGGACCATTTTGGTAGTACTATCTGGAATCCAAATTTTAATCCATGTAATTCATAGACTGATGTATATATTATATATTCTCAAGCATACTGGCTCGTTTCAAGATAGCCTGTTTCTCCTAGGCTCGGATCTCAAACTGCTGAAGACGGGCGACGCAGATTCTCTCCCTACTCCTCGCTTGCAGAATACTGTTTCATCTCCTCAATTCCTTTYTCCATTAAAACGCATTCAAACATAATTAGTGTAACATTAAAAATGGAGGAAATTTTGTAATTGCCAGTTGTTCTGTAGCCATGGTTACATCAAAGATTTATACCGAGCGACTCTGGCCTGAGCACGCACAAGCAGTTAGCAGGAACAGCAGTAGGATAATGTTTGTGTGCATGTGCAGGTGTGCTGACGTGCGTGTTTGCCAAAAAAAAAAAGAAAAAAAGGGGGAGAGAGAGGAGTTGGGGGAAGCGGGGAGAGGCCAAGGCAGAGAGAGAAAGGCAGGAGGGAGGGGAGGGGAGAGACGGAGAATATTCGGTGACATTTAAGGTGCTAATATCTGGAAGTCAACCTTTAATTTGACAGCTTTTAGTGCTAGTTAATTTCACTCATCCAGACGAGGTGTAGGAAATTTGCAGCACCTTTAAATTATCACGTTTTCCACACTGCCTGAGGCCTATGTGGAATACCTGAGCCATACTTTCTGGCCCCCCCCCCCCCCCCCTCCCCTTCCTCTCCTTCCCTCCTCCCGCCACCCCCCTCCGCCTTTTTTCAGGTCAGTTGAAGTAAAACTTTCATTCCCTTTCTCAGACAATTAATCTTTAGCTAATTGAAGCAGGAATGCTGCAGGATGGGTTTCACTGGGGCCTGTAAATCTCATTTAGCAAAGTGAATTCCAGGCACATGCTGCACCTAATGATGTGACAGGTGGGCTGCACCGCAAGACAGCAGCCGCAGAAAAGTTGATTCTCATTAGACCCTCGGAGTCCTGCAGTCAGTTTTCTGATGGCTCAAGAACACTAATCGCATCTGTTTGCGGCTGGGTGGGGTGGGCAGGGTGGGGGGAGCGAGGCAAAGACGAGAGATGGCGGGGGGAGCCGGCGCCTTTCTTTCATGAGTTAATATCCTTGACTCCTGCCCAAAAAACCAGCAGGCCTGCCTCCCACCATGCGATCAGCCTCCATTCTGCTGACTCCTACAGGGTGCACCCTTTTTCTAATTAACTGGAATGGCTATGGAAAGCAAAGGAGGCCTTGTGTTGGGTGAACCAATTATTTTGAAGGGTATTAAGTCATCAGATTTACTTTTATCTTGATTGCATTGTGGAAATCGTGCATAATTAATGGTGGGAGCTTATTAGGAAAATGATTAGGCAAATTACACAGGTGTCGGATGCATTTTTTATGATAAATTTGCTAGAACAATCCTGCAATTCCATCTGTTCAGCTCATATCAGAATGTCACTCTGGAAGAAATTAATGGTGCAGAGTCACACAAAGTTACTGGAGGCCTTGGATGCAGATTTATGTTAAAAAAAAAAAAGACACAGTTAAAATTACCAAGCAATTTCCTAATAAATACTTGATGTTACAGTTCAATAAATTACTTATTTAATCTTAAAAGAAAATGATAGTCAGCTGGAAACTAAAAAGTACAGAAAGTGTAAACCTCATTTTGTCAGTTTGATGTGTGTGTAAATAAAAAATAATCATAAGACATAATAATTCTTTGCTGTGGGATGCTGACTATAGACAAGCTGTCAGTATCTGAGTACTTTTGCTAGGTATTTTTTCCACAGATACTAAGGCTTGTCTTAYGAATTTTTGCTTATTCTAAGGTCACAGAGCTGGTTTTCTTTTCTGTYATTTCCAGTGTTTAACCACAGATTCTCAGAGAAGAACTCTAGTTCTTCTGCTAACAGCTAAGGAGGATACCAAATATCATTATGTTCATGTCCACGCTTCTTTGACCTTGTCTCAGAAGATGCAAATTATGAAATCATACCCCATCAATGCATTCTGCTTCAGAGTGAGACAGTAAATGAGTGCATGTTTGTGTGTGTGTGTGCGTGTGTGTGCGCACATGTACATTTGTAGAAACAAAACAAAAGATTGATATTCTATCCCTGGAAGCACTGAGAAATAAAGACATATTCGTTATTAGACTGTGAATAATGTACATAATAATAATAATGTACAAATATAATATTGTATGAGTYAGTGCAACATCATGATTTCTCAAAAAAAATGTGAGGGCAGTAGTCTTGAGAGATGGGGGTGGGTCAAGGGCAGCAACGTGACAATGCAAAGCAGTGTAGAAAAGGCTGGGCAGTTTAACTGCTTGACTATCAAAGTCTAACGAGATGTTTGGAAGGACTACATTTTTCATAGCCTGAGTTACTGTAATCACTGCTTTGACTTTTCTTTCATACTGCTTTTAACAGAGACTGGATATGCAGACATATTCAACTCAGCTGTTGTCTTCTCCAGACACAGCTCTGATTGAGGCATGGCCCCAGAGGTCAAGTCGCCTCAGGTCTGCCTCACTTTAGGCAAGGCCCCTCGGCGTAGACTACAAGACCTCCAGATCAGTGGTAGCAGAGCATATGGTATCTTGCCCCAAGAACAGTCTTGAGCTGCTCTTGTGGCTGGAGGTGACTCACGCAGCATAATAGGTCTCTCAAAGGGTATCTCAACAGTGCAAGTGCAGCATATATTCAGCCAAATGAGCTATCAGCTAGTWTCATAGTTTGAGGTACTTTCCAGCACTAGAAGAAATGTAGTCTTCACAAAGWTTGCAAAATCCACCTGAGAAGTTGAGTAAAAAATGTTATCCGTATATGCCACATCCCTGTGACAGCCCAAGGACTACCATCCTTCCTAAACTCCACAGCACTGTGACCCTACAACTTTATACCTCTTTCATATCAGTGCTAGTGTCCCAAGACCTTACTTATTACCATACGGTTCTTGGAAAGAAGACTTGCAGGTGATGTGGCACGGTCAGTTTGGGGATTTCTGTCCTACCCAGGATCTTTTACTCATTGTAAGGTTATCAGAACAGAAGTAAGCATCTCACTTTCTCTCTTCCACAACCCTGAAAAGAAGCTAATAATGCTCACCTTTTTTAAAAAAAAATGTTTAGAAATAAACAGGAACCCATGAGAAAAGTGCATTATTTCCCCCCTAATATCCAAATCTTATACTGATGAGAGSAAACTTTGTGACCTTTGCATTTGATAAATCCTTTCGTGCAATATAAACTGGCTGATACCATTCACTAAACATCAGCACTTCTGGAGAAGGCAAAGGAACTGAATTGGAAACAGCCTCTGCCTAAAGCAGGGGCCATAACAGCAATACCGAATGGGAGGTTTATATCCACTAGACAAGGAGTTCTGAGTTCATCTGCAGACCCAGCTTCTCCTCTAGAYCCTTCACTAGACACATTCTTTGAAACATGCATCTTGTTGTGATGATCATTTTCAGAAAAATTACAGGAACACACAAGCAACTGTGGCAAACTAATATACTCCTCAGTCAGTTTGTTACTTCTTCTTAATTAACACTATTGATAAAACATGGATTTATTCCATGAAAGTTATCAGAACAATATAGATTTATGCTGTTTAACATAGCATGTAACCAAAACACAGTTGCTAGACTATTAGAAAATATTTGAGATAACTCTGAAGTTAGGGTGACTAGACATCCTACATTTTAAGAGGTGTCTCTTATCTGGTGCCTAATGCCCCATGACCCATATCCAATACAGAACTGCTGAGCATTTGATCAGATAAAAAGCATGTTTTCAAGTAATCATTATTCAAAGGATCAGACACTGTGATACTAATGTATGATTTTGTATCATGAATAAAACATTTCAGGTGATATACCTCAAAAAAAATGTATACTGGAATTTATATAGGTGAGCAAAGAAGGGTCAGGCAAATTTCACAGAAGAAGATAGAGACCTGTCTGGATTAAGTTAAATGGCTTAATATAAAACATAGTAAGGCCAGGAGTCATGGGGCCAGAACAGATAGCCCAATACATAAACTTGGCATACAGATACCTCCCAATTTCATGAGGTTTTGCTCCCATCCTGTAAATGAAGCTAGTATTATTTATTCCTAGAAAAGCTTAGCTAGCGAGCACTATTGGCGAGATACAGCATAGTACACAGGAGACCAAGCAAACCAGAAGTTGTCTGTAGCTCATGTGGTTACCCTGAAAACACAGGCAGAAAATTGTCATCTGGCCAACCACTCACCCGAACACCTCAAGTATTCTTCACTCAGGTCTCCTTTAGGTGCCAGGTATCTCCAGGTGCTTCTACAGAGAAGGTTCAGATGGACCAAAGTTCTCTGCCTCTCTCCCCAAGCTCTTCAGTCATGAAGATGCTCTAGTATGAAAACTATGCTAGAGCTCAACTGTGAAAGCATTAATGCACCCAGAGTCTGCATGCATTTGCGTAGATGCACTCCTWGAGTCAGCATAGCAGGGAGAAGATCTAGCCAAAGCCAAGTGTTTCTCATGAGTGGCTCTATCCCAAAAGGCAAGTGCAGGCAGTTTCCATTCCCAAGAATGCAGAATTCAGGCAAGAAAAACACACAGAGAAATTCTTAAAGTCAGGCAGGAAATTATTGGCAGTGCCAAAAACAAAAATCTAGCTCTTGCTAATCTCAGTCCAAGTCTCACACACCATCCACACTGCTCCTTTGATTCTGAATGCAAGCATCGTATTTCAAGTGTACAGTGTCCCTCTAATWCCATAATCAATGTTTGTGTTTAAATAAAATATTTCATTTTCAGAATATCACTCAATTTTCTTTAAGTCCTACCAAAATAACTAATTCTTAATCCTCACTATAGGTAACTAGCTCAAAACAAACAGACCCTTTTGTAGTATTGTCAGGATTAGATTTTTAGCATACTATAAGCTTGTAGCTAGCACTTAAACACTTTCCTGTGCTAAATTCTCTGAAATGTAGGTGGTAAAAACACAARGACATTGTTTGTTTATCCAATTTTCTGAATATGTCTCTCACATAATGGTTTCAAAGTTTAGCATTTCAAATGGAAAGCAAGCTAACTTCCAAGACTTGGCACTGTTTTTTCTCAGAGAGGTTTTCCATTAGAGAACAGACTGATTCGTACAAGCTTCTAAAATATTTTTTTCCTGTTGAGTGACACAAAACAACGATCCATAGTAGAGGTAAGTAGAAGAGTCCAAATTTATAACCAAACACTACAGAAACATAGGACACATTGGGTAGAGATCTATTATTCCTCCGGGCTTTTATATCTCACCCAATACTGCAGAAATTAGAATATTTTATGTGAGTAAATATGACTTTAAACATTGAGGCTTGGCTGATTCAAAACCTTTCACCAAAACACTTCCATATTTTCTTTTAGAGGTTTGGGTCTGGATTGAAGAAGAGTGACACTGGAGTGCTAGACTGGATACTTTACAGACTGCACAGATATAGCAGGCAGTACTTCTCTGATTGGTAGGAGGCAGACCCTTCATTAAAACATCAGCTTCCCCCAGAAGCTCATACTACCTGACATGCCTAACCTGTGAGCATATGTCAACAGAGAATACTTGCTAATGCTGCTGAGGCTGTAAATAAGGGTGCATACTATATTTTGAGGGAGATTAATGAGAAGTGTGCTTCCTTCTCTGCTGGAGGCTGAAGTAGGCTCCCTATTAAGATGCAGTAGCTGTCACTGTCAATAGAAACAAGCTGTGTGGGTGTGAGAGGAGGCTAAAGAGGTATCTCCGATCCTGGTAATTCCTTGCTTTTAACAGTCTAGCACAGGCAACTGACACACTTGAGCAACACTGACTTCCTAAAAGGTGTTTTTCACTAACAGAATACATTCAGTAAAGTCCACGGTCCAAGAGAGAGGAATGTGCAGGAGTAGAAGATATTCCCTTTGAAGGAAAGTATAGGGTCTTCTCAAACCTAAAAAAGAAGGAAAAGAGAAACTGGTGTCCTGTGCATAGGCCATGCAGATTTCTGGAAGGGGAAAAGCCCTTCCTTCTCTTTGCTATCCCCATCATACATACTGAGAGATTTCTTTTGTTGTTATAATAAATTGGAAGTCTGCCTTCCTTATTGCACTCCGTTATCTCTTTCTCTATTCAGTTCAAGTAAATGATTATTTTTATTTACTTGTACAACATCCCTTTCTGTACCGTCTGGTGTCTTACAGAAATGTCTTTGTGAAGCATTTGAGATCATCCCTCTGAAGGAGAAATTATCTATTCCTGCATATAGCAAACAAGGCACAACAAGGCTTAGTGGCTTTCCTAGGCTTACGCTGGAAAGGTGCCAGTGAAGAGGGATTTTCATTCTGAACTCACAAGCCCTAAGCCAGGACCTTAGGCATGCCTCTGCCTTTGGAGTTGGAGTGAGAAAAGAAGTAGGCTCCTCAGGTCTCCCCATGACAGAAGAACACCATAAATGGTGGTCAGCTTGCTCAGCCTGGGCTGAGGAAGTCTTTTTTATTATTAAGGAAATCTTTACTGTATATCTTAACCATAGTGACTTCCTAGATCAGACATTTGCTTTAACCAGTTCAATAATATAGACAAGTCAAAATATGGATAAATGTGCATTTAAAGACAGCTGTATAGCCCACTGCCTGCTCTTAAACCCCCTAATGAACATAAAAGTTTATATGAATCAATCTTTTCCCATTTATCAGTAGATCAGATAAAATGGATATGACAGAGCAATATTATCCATTTTGTCCTAGCACTTTTGCCTGTTTTGCATAAGTTGAAAGAACCTGAGGAATGTATCTAGTCAGCAGATTCATTAATTTGAAGAGAAAAAAGTGTAATACAATATTATATTAGGATTTAAGATTTGATTAAATTCAACAACAAAAACAATCAAGTAAGAAGAAAGAAAGCAAAGACTTGAAAAGAGAAAAATCTGTAAATTAATTTTGGGAGCCTAGCTCTAAAAAAATACTTGAATGTGTTGCACAAAGCCAATGGGAACTGCAAAGAAAAATAGATCATTTCTACAGCTCTCTACTCAGTCACAGACATAGGACAAACATCATTTACTCTTCTTTTAAATCACTTAACTGAACAGCAAAGAGTTCCATTATTTTCCTAGAAAATAAGTCTTTAATAAGGTTTCTTCATATGAAATATAATAAAAATAGAAAATCTGTGCTGGGAATCATATGTGAGGATCAAAAAGTCTAATGGGCACTCACTTCACTATCCTATGCTATGTCACACAACTTACAAGCGAAAATCAAGAGAGAAATGTTACCTAATTTATCAGTAATATTTTAGTTGTATTTTTAACATTGGTATTAAGAAACAAATATATTACACCATGCAGAAATACTTTCCTAGCTTTCTTAAAAATTTCAGTGGAATTGCTTGGTGAGCTTTTGGCTCTGACCGTGTGTACAGTGCACCCAGGCTGCTGGGAGCATGTCAGGGAAAGTGATGTTAGCTCTTTTAGCTACCGCAAGTAAAGAGGCACATACATTTTAGGTTCTGTCAAAAACCAGCAGAGCAGCGTTTTATTTGACAAAAAGGGAGAAGGAAGGCAAAGCAGATGACCAGTCTGGCAATAAAAATCAACAAAAAATTATACCAGATCGAGACATTTGGCTTGAGTACTTGGTCTGCTCCAGGGGCAGAGAACCAATGGAAGGGAAGCCTCCTCAAGCCAGCACCTCACTCCTGCCATCGCTGGTGCCAACCAGCAAAGCGCTACCGGCTCACTGCCTGTGACAGTGGTAACTTCGGAAAGTTCTCAATATTTTGGGGGATGTTGGGAGGATTTTTTTGTTTATTCATCTCTGTGAGAATGCTTATTATTAAAAGCTTTACAGTGCTATGATAGGCATTGAAAAGATGGAATACGTTGAAGCTGAAGAGCCTTTTCCCTGAACAGAATGAGAAAAACATACATTATTATTCACATCTGCACAATTCACTTGTTTTTTAACCATTCTATTTTAAAGGTCCTTAAGAGCTTCTTTACCTCAATATTGCAGTGTTTTCCGAGTCTGGAAAGTAGGAAGTGCCATCTCCTTTTTCTTCAGCCCATGAGAGACACCATGTGATCAGTAAACAAGATTCAAGTGATAATGGCTTTAGAATTTTTAACATTCATTATTAAGCATATTTTGTTTGTGTGAGAAGCAGAAGGAAGAGGTAAGCCAAAAGAAACAAAGCTTGTGCTGAGCCTCGATATTGATTTGTTTTAGAAGAGTAGCTTACACAGTTCCACACAGTGCTTTAGAACATCCCATTCAATTATCTAAGGAGCTTGAAGTACCTCAATGACCATGAGAAAGAGAAAAGATGTTTTCTAGTCCCCAGTAATATTAAAAAGTTTTTGGCAACAAAAACAAATCAACCAACCCCTTTTTACCTTCAGCTGTCTAGCTTTTGCTCCATGTAGTCAGTCATATGTGCAGCCTTAAAATTTCCAATAGTTGCTATGTTTCTTATTCTATAGACACAGCATCCTAATTCTTAAACTAACCCTAAGCTCTGCGCATGACCTCTGTTGTAGCTCAGAATGGGAAACTAACTCCTCTGATGTAGAAGGAATATTACTTTACTGGGCCAGGCTCAAAAATAAGACAATATGTGATAAAATGCTCAAAATGAATGATGAAACATTCATTAAGAATCAAAAGGCAGACTTAAAATACAAGGGCAGCCCTTCTTTGGTATATATAATTCTTTCCAGAACCATAATTCTTCATACTTTGGGAAATAACTGCCAAAGACATATGGTGCCACCAAATTTAAATGATACTACAAGTAATTTTTGGACTGCAATGTGTGACTTCATTAAAATAAGCGCTATGAGGAGAAAGATTATATTTATAGTAGGGGACCTCTGAAATATCTAAATAGCTAAGGACAGTTCTATGAGTAATGGATTACCAACAGATTACCTCAAAACCCCAACACAAGGTTTGTTTCTTTTGTCTTACCTCTTCCTTCTGCTTCTCACACAAACAAAATATGCTTAATAATGAATGTTACAAATTCTAAATCCATTATCACTTGAATCTTGTTTACTGATCAAATGCTGTCTCTCATAGGCTGAAGAAAAAGGAGATGGCACTTCCTACTGTCTAGACTTGGAAAATTATTGAAACTGCCCCAATAGGAATTTACAATAAGAAGTCGTGATGGAGAAGGGGAGACAAGAGTCCGGGGCATTTCACTAGTGATGAGTCAGCGGTAGAAGCTGGAATACGTGCTGACTCATGTTGCTAAATTGACAAACTGCTTCGTATCAGAATAAACTTTTTTTTTTTTTTTTTTTTTTTTTTTGAGGAGGAGGAGGGAGGGGGAGTGAGGAGGGAGCAAGGAGAGGAAGGCAGGGAGGGAAAAGAAGCTCCTGTTCCAGTCTCCATACATAAGATACCGGAGTATATATATATGTAAAACTTCAGTACATATAGAAGCAGACAGAACTGCTATGGGGCATATGTAAATCATCTGTTCTAAGGGAAATGGTATCTCTGATGATCTGGTATCACCAAAATAACCTCACACGTACTGACCCATGTAAAAATCAGAGAAAGATACCATGAAGTGTATTTATTTTGTTTGTAGGAAGAGGAGAAAAATTCTCCAAAGCAGCTTCCTATCAGTCTTTCTAGATTCTTATCTAGACAAAGAACAGATATTGACATTGATATGACTAGATTCTGAAACTTGAAATGGTGGTGTTGAGGGGAATGGAATTTTATATATTTGATGAAAAGGAAAAGAAGAGCTGAGAAGAAGAGCTCTTAGAGATGCCAACCACAAAAATCTCAGAATAGGACTCCCTACAGATAAGATTAAGTTTAGCATGTTAATATGCTGTAATTCAGCTGAAAGAGTGAAAGACAAAAAATTAATTTGTCAGAATGAAAGGGCATATCTTTATATTAAAATTAGTTCTTAGCCAAAATTCATCTTTGAATGACTTTTAACTGAAGTATGGCGGTAGAATTTTCTTTCATTTTTTTTCTCTTCAAGTTACTATTATAAATTTGCGTTCTTAAAACTAACCTCCTCTTTCATCATTGTAGCCTCAGAGTACACTGAGAGAAAAAAAATCACTTTTTAAAAATTTTATTACCAACCTTTCAATTTTATATAGTTCAGTCTTAAAATCCACATTTTATAAACTAGTCAGGCCTTTCTGGCATAGAAAGGAAGAGGCAGTCAATTTCTTAGATGGAGGACTGACAAGTGCCAAAGATTAATAGCATTATTGGTTACTGATTTGGCTGACAGCCAGGCACCACGTTCTTACATTTCATCTCAGTAAAATATTAGTTAAAAGAGGTACAAATATCTATGCTATGCATTAACTTCTGTTTATCTTCTGCGACACGATCCTAGGAAGCAGGGAGTCCCATCAACCCCTTGGACTCCACTGGAAGTTGAGGGGTCTCAGCCCCTCAGCAACCAGGCCCAGGAGGAATCTCTTTTTGACAAGTGAATGAGATGAAAGACTGTGGGAGAGCTGGCATTTTAACACTGGCAGAAGCAGTCATTCACTCTACTGGGTTCACACTATGCTCGCTGGGGTACTTCCAACAGGTGATGCCAAACCACATGAAAATTATCTGCATCCCCAGAGAAGAAAACAAAAATAATGACTGGAGTTAGCTGTCTCTCTTGCAACCGAATCCTGACAACTTTCCCTAATCATTGACATTGTTCTTTCAAGTGGCATTAGCATTTGTCACTAAGTGTATAATTGCTCTTTTTTAAAGCTAGGCAAAGCTGAAAAACACAAAATATGGGCACTCCATTTTCATATTGAAGAGTTTATGAATCATTATAAAACCACTCCTGTTAGCAACCCTTGGCTTTATATTCCCTAGGAAAAAAAAATAGGTTGCATCCTCTTTTGTATAGCATCAAAGTGACCCAAAACAGCAAAGATTTGTCAGGCCTTTCAGTCAATTTAAACTGAAAGTTGCAAATCTACAGCAGTAGCATGCAAGTTTTACAGTGTGATCTGGATGATAAATTCCATTAAAAAAAAGACACTTGGGATTTTAATTATCCAAAGCTGAGAAAATAACAGTTTGTAATAAACGACAGGAAAACAATACCGAACATACTGAAAATGACCAGATTCCTTCAAATTCATTACAAACATTCTTGCTCCTTGAATTCAAGGTCCTACAGCAAAGTGTTGCCATCCAAAAATGTGCTTTTAAGAATTCCACAGGAAGGCTGCTGCCTGATCACCGTGTTGACATAGGAGCTACCACAGCAGAGCAGGTCATTTCAACTGCTCTTTCCCAAATGGGTCCTTGATGACCAGTTTTGAAAGTTTCAAAGGTTGGTAGAAATCGTCCCTAGTACGTTCGCTGTACTATATTCATGAGGGAGCAAAAAGTTCTTTTTCACACCAGCTAGTCATGAAAAAAATCTTCTGAAAATGATGCTTAAAAAAAAAAGGAAATATTTATTGGCAGAGTAAAGTAGGGAAAAGAGGAAAGGAGGAAAGGCAAAAGTATGACGGATCTGCTACACACTAGAAGGTGAATAAAATTCCTCATGGCTTGAGAATTTTTCTCCTAACTTACCAACGCCACTAGGACAAGTAAATTAATAAGGAAGTTTGAGCAAACTCAAGTAACATTTTTTGTTGCAACTTTAGGATTACCTTGCTGATTATTCTTCAGAACACATGTACATACACACACACACACACACACACACACACACACACACACACAGTGCAACAATTTATTTTAATGTAATGCTGCCCCCTTGTGCTTTTGTATACATGGAAGTTTTTGTCAATAACCAAAGGTTTGTAGCAACTAAAGAAAAGCAAAAGATCAGCCTTTACCTCAGCTTTAGGYTCCGAGCTTTCTTACAGATTTTTTTTCACTTAAGAAGTAATAYGATCTTATGCAACAATCAGTAGGCTTAGACCCTAAGGAAATATAAAACAAGCATTAASAGAAAAATTAAAGAGTAGATAAAATAGAAACCATGCCATAAATGAGTAAAAGATGAAAAATGAATGCAAAGGTCAGATAAAATAAAGTTACAAGAAGCCACTGAAATTAAGTGGAAAGCATAGATTTCACGTATGAAGTCATAGTACACCAACAACAAGAAATGGGATTTACAAATGAAGGCAAAGAAAAAGTAATAAGACAAAATGCGAATGAGAACTCTAAYGCACAGGAAACTGGAGTTCTTTACACAAGGAATCTATCTCCAGTCAATTTTGACTTACAAACCTCTGRAAGTCCTTACCATACAAATCTTGTTAAGTGGCACATGTAAAAGGCACTATGAATTTTGGGGAACTTCATAGTAGAAATGGACTTCCTTGTGAATATTAGCCAAAGAATCAATTGTTTGCCTCGGTAGATCTGGTGACCAGAGATCATCTGGGCTTAGAAATGGTCTTCTATGAAACAGCTAATTGGTAGAGCACCGAGGAAGACTTCCGAGCTTACTATCATTCCATATGACAAAGTTTATGGCTGAAGATGAGGCAACACCCATTCTAGCATCTTTCCAGAATACTAAAATTTCAAAAACCTTATAAGAAAGTGAGATGTAAGCATAATACAGAGCTGTTCAAAGACGACTTCGATACTTTCCTGGTTTTGAACTTCAAACAAGCCCTGCATCCTGCAGCAACTATTTGTTTGATGCCTTTTTCCTGCAGTTCCATACCAATAATAAATATGCTTATATGCATTCACTTAATTTTATATATAAGACAGATTATTTTGTTTTAAAAYGTATCTTTTGATTTTAAGCTTCAGCAAGGCTTATTGATGGCAATGAACAATTTCTCTAAAATCAAAGAAGGTATATAAATACCAATACACTTGCTCTGTGTGTGTGTTGCGTCCAGGCTACTGGATATATACATGAACTCTGCCCATCWTGTTTTCCTTTTAAATCTCACATCTGAAAATATTATTGGTAAATAAAACAAAACAGAAAAAATTTCATTTTAGTTAATAAAGTATGGTAATTTCAGGAAACTGTTTTAGTAAACAGTTTTTTAGTAAAATAAAAAATAAAAAGCTTGTTCTGATAGCTACTAGATGAAATATTTCCATTTTCAACTACAACTGGTTTTGCTTATAAATTTACTATCTTTTTATTTTAAATATTTTTAGGCACTGACAAAGGCTTAGTAGCTAAATAAAGCCTTTTCTTTCAGTCTGAAAACCTTCAATTTGAACTAAATTAATTTGTTTCAGCTTTCCAGAACGTTAAAGAAAATTTGAACATTTTAATTCAGAGTTTACCTGAAATCATTTTTAATTGTATAGTTGAGCTTTGCCAGTGACCTGAAAAAAAAGCCAACGTAGCTATTCAAGCAGGTCTACCGTAAATGAGATTTATCTTCAGAACATCTATTCTCTCTCTTGTTTCCTTACTTATTATTCTTCTTATTAATTTTTGATATGGAAACTCAACAGATGCCTTGTGTGAATTTAAGAGTCTGTAGTATATTATTAGAATGTGTGAAGTAGTATGTGAAGTGCCATCCGCTGATTTTCTCCTCTCTCTCATGAATGTAAGATCTAAAAGGTAAGTAATTTAAGTATGTTGGCACTCTGTCTCAAGCTATGCTAGTCATTCTTAAACTATATGTTCTCAGTTTTCTTCTCAACACATACCTCTTACATGGATTAAATTAACTTGGCCGGACTCACAGGCTGAGTACCGTGCCCTCTCTGACACTCAGGGGGCCAAAAAGGGCTGTAAAGCAACGCTCCAACCTGTTAGGGAAATCTCTACTGAATTGCAGAGAGACGGTGCATCTTGTCCCCCACACCACGCTCCTGCTGTGGGGAGCTAGCGCAGCCAGTCCTGGCAGGAAGGGCTGCAGCAGCGGAGCATATACGGCAGAGGAGAGCGCAGCAAGACGAGACTGCGGCGGCCACTCTTCACGGTGTCATTTCTGGTGCCGGACGTGGGGCTTGGGGAGTTATCAGCCACGGCACTGCGCCCAGTCACGTCCGAGCCATGCTCAGTGCAGGCAAGAATCTGACTGGTTCCTTGTTATTTTGCCCAATGGCCAACCTAAGAGTGGTGCTAAAAATTGTAGTCCTCCTCTCAGTAAATTCAGTGGGGAAAAAAAGGATTCTATTACTTTCAGTGAGGACTTGGCTAAGGGCGCAGGGCCCTTCGGCTAGCGACAATGCAGTCCTTCAGAAGCAGCTCATGAATCAAGGAAAACTTTTACTGTAACTCAGTGCTTTCTAAGGAATACATAAGCAATAATATTAATATGCTTTCATTTCTGTTTTGTGAACTTTAAAGGAAAAATATCATTAACCTGAATATTTCAGTGCTTATCATTTTTTTATTTTTCCTAATTGATTTCACTTCAGTTCTTTTCAGATACTAAACAATTCTTTTCTATTGTCTGACCTACCTTGTTTTTTTCTCACTCTCTTCCATTCCCTTTGTGGTCTCATTTAATTACATTTTCCTCTACATTTTCAAATGTATGTTTATTTTTCAGGAAATTTTGCTATAGTTTATTATTATTATTATTATTATTATTATTATTATTATTTAGAGCCTAACGTACATTATTCACCTGTTTCTTCTTTCATCATTTCAAAAAGACACAAAGAAACAAGATTACTCACAACACTACAGACAACTATCTTAGCTAGTCTGAGACCCTTCTGCTAACAACGGCATAAAAAAAGTCCTTTGGGGGCAATTCAGAACAAGGGACTTAGGTTAGTCTTGAATTGGCTTCTGAAGTTGTCTTTGACATTACATCACCTGTACTAGGAGTTTTGTGAAATTAGGCTACTAACTTTCAAATAATAATTTGATAATTATGCACTAAAGTTAATGCCTCCCAAGACATTAACAATTGGCCATAATAAGTATTGCGTTACCTAATCAAATATTTAACCTGCCAAAATTGTTTAAAATTAAAAACAAAAAGTCCTGTCATTATTTTTTTTGTTGCAAGGAATAATACATTGGAGGAAAAGCCACGTATCTAGAGTGAATTTCTAAGTTCATCTCAAAAAAAAAGTAAGGGCAGCCTGAGAAACAATTTAGCCAATCAATTTATAAACACCTCCTGAATCTACTTGGCACACACTGGATCAAAGTTAGAGCCTCCTGTTAAAAGCAAGGAGAATGGAGACTCTTGGATCCATATAGAGTCCTGTTTCCACAAAAGGTCAAATTCAGGACAAATGTGTGTGTGATGACCCAGTCACACTGTAAGGAATCGTTTACTGTGGTAATGGCAATGCTTACGCACAAAGTTTGCCTGCCTGAGTCACTGGCTGACACCGTTCTTAGCACTGAATGTCTGTGTTAGCTTTGTAGCCAGAAGCATACAACATTGGAGACACATTTGGAAATTGGGTTTTATTTCATCTAAGCCTGGAATCTTCAGTATTTCTTAGACTTATCTGGGATGAAAGTAAAACATTTCCTAATTCCTTGTGTATTTCTATYTCCAGGCTTTAAAAAATCAAGGGAAAAAATGGAGGAAAAAAAAAAAAAGCCAGAAATAATACAGGTTCTTTTAAATGGTTGTTTCATCTATCAGGATAAAAATACATACTGATTAATTCTTATTTGACCTTCACCTAATTTAAAGCACTCCTAAAAAAAAAAATAAAAGAAAAAAAATTAAAAGTCTCCTACATTTTATTTGTGAGTGAATCCAAGATAAGTGTTGATTGAAAACATGTGTGGCATATCTTATGAAAGCCAATGGAAAAACAAAATAATATTGCTTGCAGTGAAACAGGAAGCTTATGACAAGGATACTGAGACTTAATTCTTGAGAAGGAAAAAAATTTAGGCTAGGTTTCAGACAGCATTTTTTAATGGTGAGATCTGATGAACTACAGTATAGTCTGCCAAGACAGGAGTCTTATTGCGTGAGTTTCTTAAAACAATGCAATGCACTCAAGAACAGAGTGTTGGGAACAGTCTAAATTGGTCCCCCAGGTAATGACTAGCTGACCTAATTGGTATTTCCCATCTTTAATTTATGTGATCATACAGTATGCTGTTATCTTTTCATTACATTAACCCATAGGGTCAAACGTTCCTCTAGTGGAGTTGCATTGGCACRAGCAGATTTGCACCAGGGCTCAGTTTGGCCCACGCTGTTTAAATACAAAATGAATTTCAAACACAGCTATAATCAGCGTTATGAAGTATCATTATTCYAAAGCAAGGAGATCATGTGATTCACCAGTCTGAAAGACATGATTCTATCAATGCAAGCTTTATAAAACATAATACCCATCAAATATTACATGCCAGAACAGCACTAAACTACTTAGAGTGGTAAATAAAACATTAGTTTGGAAAAGTATTTGGATTCTTCCTCACATTATTGCTATGTTTTATTCATATCCCTCTTACATATTCTCTTCATTCTGCTAATCTAAGTGACCAGCATGTGATCAAGCACTGCAGTTCTATACAGTTCTGYTTTCTTTGAGATTGCATAGCACCTCCACCACCTTCAGGGCAACAGGATTGCCACTGTGGCAATCTCAGTTTGCAAACACACACCCTTTAATTCATCTATCAACCCTTTTCATTAACATCAAGCAAAACATTTGTTTATTCTAGAGCAACCTTTAAATAATAGTTTATGCAAAATAACAATGTCCATTTTCTCAAAGTAAGTGAAATTGTCAATGTAAAATAATTCTCTTTAGAGATTTGTCATTGATGCTGAGATACTTTCTTTAATAAGTACAACCATGTGTTATAATTTTCTATGGTAAAATCTTTTATTTTATTTTTGGTCAATCAATTAAGGAAATTAAAATCTCCTAAAATATCATTCTGATTTTGCCTCAGAAATGTTAAGTGGGCATGAGTAATTATGTGCCTTTGTTTACTCATCTGTAAAATGACTTTGGCATCTTCCTCAGAATATTGCAAAGCACCCCATGGTAGCTGTGACACTAAGCTGAATTTGCATATTACTTCATACTTTACATATTGGGCAAGTTGCTCAAAAATATTCCATCTAAATTGGTCTATGGTGAATAGACAGACAAATGGATTCATGCTGTATGTATTGGCCTTTTGGGACCAACACCCAAAAAYACAGTAAACAACTAAGAAGGACAACAGTAGAACGTCACAGAAGGCACAGATTAGGTCTATCTTACAGGACTCTCAGAGGATGTCCTGGTTTCTGACCCAGCATCGATGGTCTGGTCACATTCTTATTTTGCACCAAATCACACCTTGCTGCTGAAAATAGAGTAGAATGGACAAGCAATAGTAATGATTTACCACAATCAGCTACAAGAAACTGCTCCTTTTTGCCCCAATTTTGCCTTGAGGCTGGACACCTAGACCTATCAACAGCCCATCAACAGGACAATATCCATATGGAACTCAATACAAGATGGAAGTGTTCAAGCTTCATCTAACTGAGGCTGCAATATCAGGCAGCTTTATTATGCTCTGATAACAGAAAGCTGTAAGAGAAATTCCATTAATTTCTCCAAAAAGTTTTTTTCCTGTTTAAAAATTTGCTTTGCTTTTGTCAGAGAAAATATTAATATTTTTCTTTGAAAATGAAAATAATTGTTTGAGTGTGTGTTTTTTYCTTGTCATTTTGCTTCCATACACCAAGAAATATGCTACTTTTAATCTTGTCTTAGAGAAAAGAAAAAAAAAAAAGAAAAGAAAAAGAGAAGATTCTGATATGAAGGATAAAATTTCAGTGATAATTACTGTGCATCAAGTAGGTGTATGAAGCCCAGTACATAAAATGCTTTCATCATTTAGGGAAAGAAAGCCCCTGAAAAATCTATGAACTGTCAGAAACAGGGTAAGGATTGTAAAGCTTTCCTATCTGGCTTACCAAAAGGTTACTTCATCAAGTAACTTGTAAGTTACAGGCACACATCACTGTTGAGGGAAAAGTAATTTGTTGTAATCATTTTTAATTATAGTTATTCTTAATTATCTTTGCTGTATGTTTAAACATTAAAATACAAACAGTGCTGCCATAGCACAGATGGCTGGTGCCTGCTATGCAGACTGTCAAGCTTCATTTGTGCACCACTGTCACATTTTTCCTTACGGTTGTAACTTCAAGTAATAATGCACTTTCTCTGAGCCGTAATTATTCATGGTTTGAGAAGAATACCCACTACTAAGTACCTAAACAAAGACATACAGAAGCAAAAATCCATTCTTTAAGTTTCTCTGAAGCATTTGAAAGCTGTGTATGTRCCACATATGTACCACTAAAATCTTACTCATAATGGAAAACCTAGTGGATAGTTCTAGCTATACACAGCTGGGATCAGAATGGTATGGGCTGGGCTGCACTCCCTATAAGAGGAACAGGAGCAAGTTAYCAGATTTTGTTTTCTTTCCACTTCCAACTGCTGTCATTTTTGTCTTTGAAAACGTTTTAGGAAATAGCTGGGGGGAGGAGGGAGAAGGGAGCTGTTCATCSCTTTTTACTTGTACACGTATGAATACAGGTGTACAATTCTTTACTGTGTTTATTCACAATAAGGACCATTTCCCCAACCCAAAATTTCCTCAAATGAGACATCGCTTTAATACAAGAGCATCTTTATGCCTTGTGCATCCTCAGAATCTGTTCACATGAATGCTCAGCCCAGGTATGTCAAAATTAGTTCAAAATTAGATGAGATGAAAGTCTCATTTTCAGGAGACAAATATTTCCTGAAAACAGAACCCAGGAAGATGCAGAACAGAGGAGGAGAAATATGAATTTAATGACAGTTTCAGTGCCCAAGAAGACACTCTGACTGRCCAAGAAAATTCCTCAACTAAATTTGAAAGATGTGCCTGAGTAAAGATACTTCCAGATAGCAGTTACAACTGCTACCTGGAAGAATAAAAGATGCACCATAAAAGATACATCAGCAGGTGCAGGAACAGCAGAAGCAGACAGGCTCATATGTTAAATTGCATAGTTAATTGTGCAATAAAATGATGTATCATGTTCAGGCTTGTAGTATTCTGCTATTTACATGCTCACCATCGCCACAACTTTATCATCCTCTGACATGAAAATGGTACCTTCTTCTTTCCAAACACTCTGTTGGTCTCATTCCAACAGTTCTGCAAACTACACAAGCCATGTATATTAATGCTTCTTGTGCATTTATTAACAGTTATTTTCATTCTTTCATTCCCTGTTTCTCTAAATTCTCCAAAACACAGTCCTTATTTGTGGGGCAGTTAGGTTTAGCTCAGTTGGTTAGAGCATGGTTTTAATAATGCCAAGGTCGCGGGTTCGATCCCCSTATGTGCCACTCGCTGGAGGGTTGGACTACATGATCTCCAGAGGTCCCTTCTAACCTTACTAATTCTATGATTCTATTCTTTGAGGTGATATAAAGAAAGACCATTCCCACCTTGTAAATAAAAATATTTGATAAAAATTTGCTAATGATGATACCAATCCTAGCAAATGAGAAGAAAATAACTAAAAGCATTTTATTCAAGTAGAGTCTATTTGAAACATTTAGAGTGACAGTAAACCTAATTCATTGCTCTGAGGACCTGGAACTTCCACTGTGGTCAGTGACTCAACACGATAGAGGAAAACTYACCATGGATAAAGCTGGCACAAAACTCGATTTAAGCTTTCCATATAGAGCTTACACAGGCACATAGATTTCATTACAGATCTTCACTTAACATCTAGCACAAGGAAACCAACTTGCTGATTGCATTTAGGCCCTCATACAATGTCCATGTGAACCAACAGTAAAAGCAGAGTTTTTATACTAAATGAATGGTTAGTAACAGCGGAAAGTTTCCTGACTGTTTCAAATTTATGTTCTTCCATCCATATCTCATTTACTATATTGGAGCCATCACTGTTCACTATGTTGCTCCATCAGCATGCCTTAGTTAATGCTTACATCAGAGAAAGCCAGGTTYACTCTGTAAAGTCACTTAATTCATTCTTGGTGTTTCTACCATAGTCATCTTCAATATTTTGTGCTATTGTTTGGTGGTAAAGTTCTACAAATGGACACATTTATCCTAGAAACTGACCTTAATGTCTCATTTCTTATATATCATCAAAAAGATTTTCTCGTAKTCGTTTCTGACCTGGCTTAAAAATCTCAATATTCCATTATCAATTTTCTCAGCCTCCAACTGCCACATTGTATAGTTTTAATGTAAATTTTTAATATTATTTTCATACATTTTTAAGGCAAGAGGTTTTTTTTAACTAGAGTGCAATAATAGCTTCTCAATATTAAATAAATAATGTTACAGTGATAAGACAATTATGATTTTTGACAGTGTTGATATATTATTGTTTCAGTTACAGARATTCACCTGTTTCATGTTTTTACAGACCCTTTTTTGTTCTCTACCCTTTATTTTTGATTATTTTTTTTAATAAATTTGTCAGATTGCAAGATACTTCCCTCAGGCCAATATAAGCTCTTCTTTTTGTTATAAATCCATCCAATACACAATATCCACCCTCRTTTCCAAAGAAAAGTCTATAGCAAAATTCTAGAAAAAAATGATAGCAGTAGTGTTTTATGAATCAAGCTACTTTTGAGGTTACGTAGTGGGATTAAAATCTTTGTGAAAATTCAACATGATATTGTCATAGAATCTAAGTCAGCATGAGACCTCATGTGATTTTACAGTTCTTCTGTCCTTCAGAAGACTTATTTTTATTTTAAAAAGACAGTTGGTATGTTTATATGTGTGAAATTACCAGATACACCTCCAATTTCTAATAGATCTCAAAACAAATTCATAGGTAGGGAATGGGAGACATTGGGTTTGAGAAGTCTAAACTTTTGGAGCAAGAAATGTTTAAGAGATTTGCTCCGGAGAAACATATAAATGGCTACTATACATAAAAATTGAATTTTCAGTTCAATAAACARTCTCAGGTTCCTCCTATTCTCCCCACTAACACTGCCTCTCTCAGGTTCCCTTCCCCATTTTTTTCAGGTGAATTTTCATTTTAAGGAAGTCAGTTTCCCTGTGGGTCGTTTATCAGTTTGAGTGGTAAAAATGAGAGTACAGTGCAGACTACCAGATACATGAAAGATCTCTAGAGAAAAAAATATTTTTTTCAATAAAAATTAGATCCACTCTAATAAATATGTGAAGATCAGGGAACTCTATAGCTATACGATAACAGAAGGCCTTCAATATTTTATAGTGATAATGTATTCAGTGCTGTTGTGCAMCATTTTCAAGAGTTTTTTGGAAATAATCTAGCAATTAATAAATCCAGTCCTTGCATAGAGAACACCACTCAATAGTAATGATGAGACTACCTCAACGATAATGGCACCTATGCACTACTCTGATGCATCAATATGCACTTTCTTTTGCTCACGGTCTCTCTCTCTATCCCTTATTCTCAGCCATGCTGACTTTTAACTTGTGCTGTTAGTAAAAAAGCTGAATAGGGAGCATTAGAATCTCCCAACTGATCTTTTTTTAAAATATAAAGTAAAGTTAAAAACCTCTTCAACAAAGGGTAAAGCACTCTTGAAAGCCACAGACACCTGCAAAGGTCAGCTTTAAATTAGAAGCCACTGCCATTTGGGGCACAGGGATGAGAACAATGGGATGAGGCCAAGAAAACTGAAAAGAGACAAAAAAGTAGTGGGAAGAAAAAATAAGGACACAAAGTAGTTTAATACTTTCTGAAAAATACAGGAGTCATATCATTTAGAAGACCATATAGTTTTACATGATAAGAAAGTCATCTAAGCATATAATGTTCTCAGAAAATAAGGTGGTCACAAAAGATTCAAGTTAGTATCTTCAAATGATCACAATTGACTTTGCTACCTCTTTCTGATTAAAACTCAGCGAAGTTTAGGAGTCTCTCACGGTAACTCCTGCATGCACTAACACAAAGATGTAATTGAAGGGATAAGAAAGAAGTTTGCACCTATTGTTCCAGTAGAAAAATTCCTAGAAGGGAGGCTTGCCTGGTTAGTAGCATGAACAAAGGAGAACAGTCATCAGTTTCAGTAATTAAGAATATACAGACCTGAATGACTTCACAGAACTGAAATTGCTAAAATGTGGCTTAATCTTTGCAGATCCTTCTGTCATGTTTATTGAGCAGTACTGAGAACCAAAGGCATCAGCTTTGTATATACCGGGCAAGCTGACACATGAGGCAAACAGATTTCACTCTCTTGCAAAAGCTTAAGACATGGTTGCTATGCAGTACAGAGCAATCCACTTAGTCATCAGCACCTTCATACATAGCAAATGTAGGTTGTTGGGAATAAAACAACTTTGGTTGCAATAATACATATCAAGAACAAGGAGGAAAAATATGTCTTTGAGATCTTGATTTTCCAGGGTTTGGAAAGTTGGGTCAAGACAAGAGCTTGCAAATGACAGCTTAAAACCATATTTGGACATATGAAGAATAAGCTACTTTCAAAAGCAGTGATTTACCCAGCAGTTCAGTTTGGAGTCCAACCTTAATTTTCAGCACTTCTGAAAATCTTTCAGTTTCTTTAAGTGCCTTCATATGGATTTGAGAACCTAAGTTCAAACAATGTTTTAAAATACAGTTCATATTTAGGTACCTTAGGATCTTCCCTGAGTACCAACAGTTCATATTTAGGTACCTTAGGATCTTCCCTGAGTACCAACCACACTCACTTTTTCTCAATACTTATTAAAGTCTTAGTAAAGCTTGTGAAATTGCAAATATTGTATCATAACACCACCTTCTAACTCATCAGTCCCTCCCTCAGGACACATTTCATAGCAACTTCTCAGAATTAACCCTTATGAATTAACCTCTTACAGGAGTCACAGTAGTCCAATGAAAGATTATGACCACACACATAAGTGACTCTGAAAGCCATAAATGGCCGAGTCTAATTCCTAATAAAAAATTATAGACCTTTTAGTTTCTCTACCATCTGTCTCAGGGCATTGTCTTTTTTTTTTTTTTTTTTTTTTTTTTTGTCCATAGACATGGACAATCTCATCACTATAGTATGATACCATAATTCTAATTTTACAGGTGGGAAAGCTGTTATAAAGAGATTAACCTGCTTTTCAAGGTCAATAAGAGTATTATACTTAGATCTTCTTGCTTCCATGCCTAGATTTTAGGTGATTTCTAGAGAGCTACTTCAGTCTCTGCAAAGCTTAAACAGGCCTAAATGACATAGTGTGCAAATCTTGGTTCATTTATGCTATTCTTCCATATTATTTATTAAGTTTTGACAGTGGTAGAGGAAGATACAGCTCTTCTAAGACACAAATTCCCAAATCAAGGATCAGAACATCAGAATCCAACACATCTATGCCAATTTCCATGAGCTGTGGATTTGGCACATGCTATCTACTGATACAAAAAGTTCATAGATATTCCATGGCATCTCCAGTCACTGCAGTGACTGCTTAATTGTGTTGTTCCTCTCTCTACTGGGGTCCCTGTGCCAATTAAGCAGACTCGACTGAGTTTTTCAGAAATTATTTAAAAAATACTTAGCAAAACATCTGTGTGCTTCCTATGTGTTTATTTATTTATTGTATGAATCTCTGTTAGATATAGTGTTTGCTAATGGCAGCAGATAAACCTTTTCATTTCCTCTTTATACTTGCAGTTTGATTTGCAGGCAATAGAGGAACAGTATATTTGGACTGAGGGGGGATATATGAAGCCAAGGAAACAACTTGCATGCAGTTCATTTTATTCCTTTGCTTAAAGCAACTCTGTTAGATAAAAGAGCTATTAAATATGGAGAACGGCACACAACATGTTCAGTGCATTGTGCTAAATACAAGAGGCAACACAGTGCTTCCCACAAAGATCTGTACTGATTTTTCGGCTCCATTAAAAGAGCAAAGGATCAGCACATCTCAGGATCAATCCAGACAGGACAGTCAAGCCCAACCATACTTCTAACTACAAATAAACCTGAGCTGYCTGTACAGCTGCCAGTCTGAATTTCCCTCAAATCTGTAGAGGTTCAGTCTGGGATTAACCCCATCTCCACACCAAAACCTATCAGATATGCTGACCAAGACTGAACACTTATGCAAGTGGTGATATTTTCATTTTGTGATACCGAGGGACTTCATGTTGGGAGAACTAAATAAATATCCAGTTCCATAAACCTCCCATGAACACTAGAAACAGGAGACAGTTCAGTAGAAGAGCCTCACAAAGAATAAGAAGCAGAGAGTACAGAGGATGATAGAAGGATGCAGTGTGACTATTTATTTGAAGCTCACAGAGCAAAAATCTACAAGCCAAATGCTGTTTAGGTGGGAGMACAAGGCCACCATAACACCCTATGAGATAGGCCAAAACACTATATCATGCTGACCAAACACCAGATTTATGCTCTCTAGGCCTCTGAATCTGAGGCCCTTCACTGAGTGAACAAATTATATAAATTAAAGCATTGTTTTCTAGGACATTGTTCCATAGTGTTACCTGATTCACAGTTAAGACAACATGAAATGCAATGACTGTGTGGTATAATGTACCTTGAAAAAGTAAGTCATACATTATTTGCCCAGTGGCTCCTTCAGAGTCATTTCTATTCTATTTTTTTCTCACCTTGTCTACTTCTACTTAAAAGCTCATTTACACCATTGAGGTCACCCCCCAAAAATGCTCACTTCTTACTTTCTCCTTCAAGACCCGAATCAACTAGCTAGGAATGTAAATTCCTAAAAGAACTACAGCATTTGCCACCACTAGTCTAACCCAAAGTTGTTTTCTTTTGCAGTTAACATGAGATAATTGAGCCTTGAGTAAAGGATAACTCTACTGGCTGTAACCTTGCAACTCCAGTTATGGTCAAAAGCACTGCTAAGGATTTTACAATCAAAAAATTAGTTCTGCCTTTTTTGGCCTTTAAYGACTTCTATGATAGCACTCATGGTGCTTTGTTCACTTAGCAACAGGAGACAAATCCAAGTTCACTTTTAATATTTCATAGGCTTTTCACCAAAGGAATTGAGTCATTTTAATAAGTTACATTTTGAAGACACTCTTTTAGAAAACTGTTGTTTGTCTTAAATAATATTATTTTCACAGAAAACCAGCCATATTATAAGATATGTTCCTTTTGCACTTTCTGGCTATAATCACTTCATTGTAAATACCCACTGCATAGAAATTATTCTGTATCATTTAACTGAGGTAAGTCTGTTGAATTTTACAATAAATTAATCTTAATAGAGAAATTGCACTGTATTTTTTAAATCATTATCAAGTGTCTGATGCTGCTGTAAGAGCTTTTTGGAACAGATGGTTGGTTCTTGTGTGTGGTGCTTTTCTTTCTTTCTTTCTTTTTTTTTTTTTTTTTTTTTTTTTTTTTTTTTTTTTTTTTTTTTTTTTTTATTAAGCACATATTGTTAACACTTGACCTGATGTGTTCCCTTTGAATAATAATTCTGGCATCCTTAAAGCAAAGAAAAAAAAATCTGAGATTTTTATTCTTATTAACAACCTAAAATAATTTAGTAAACTAAGAAATGTCAAAAATTCTTGTAAATAATGGTAGGTATGGTAAGCTTGATGCTTCTCCACCTCAGTTCTAATTCTGCCTTCCGTGTGTATTACCTTCTTCAGGTGGGTGCCCTTAGTGATTAAAGAAGTAAACCTGTGAGGCACTGAGTGACCTCAATTACCCTAAGCAACCTAATTCCTTTGAGGAGTTTCTCAGTGCATCACTGGACTGGATCTGCTAGTTCTCCTTCAGCTATTGCCCAAGCGAGTAATCAATGACGCTGCTTGACTGAGCTACTTAAGTGGGCGARTATGAAAAGGTCTCCACTCCATACAAAATATATTGTTAAACAATACTGCAAAAGCTGTATAGCTGGTCTCCCTGTGCTGAAGTATTTCAGGACTTGGGGTTGCTAGAAAAGAGAAGGGTCCAACAGGGAAAAATAATGTCACACACATGCACAACATTTGACAAATCTCTTTGCCTTTATCTACTCCCRAACAATTTCAAGCATTTTACTCATTTATTTTCTCCACACACATTCTACTCAGATTTTAGGGAGATATATCACTCTGCCCACTTCCACACTGTGAGGACCACAATCTCTGATTTTACCATGTAGTGAACTGTTCCTGTTACTCAGGGCCAAGCAGAGCAACAGGGATCCTCTTGTTATGGACTTACCCAGGCAAGGCCCAAGTAAAGGCTTACAAAATTCCTTTCACTCTTTCAGATCTACAGAGAAGAAACGCTGCTGACACCTCACTTTACCAGTCGGTTGAGGGGCAGCTTTCATGGGTGAGACCAAAGGTGCTCAGACATCACGTTGTATAAAACATTAGAAGCAAGTGAAAACAGTAAAGATCATGAAAGGCCTATATGAAGACCAAATGGGTCTACGCAGGTGGAATAACTCCATCTTATGAGAACCTCTCARGCGTAAGATTATTCTGAGATTTCAATCTTGTAGTTAAATAGTGACATATCAAAAATACAGTGAAAATTGCTCGTATCTAAGAAGTTCTGGCATCAATCTTAGCTCTCAAGAAGAAAAAACAAAATAGAGCCTAAATTCTCAACTCCCCCTCAACTTAGAACCCTTAGCTAAGATAAGAGTTTCCAAAAACAAGCCTCAAAATCTAAGCGTCCTCTCTTTTGAGATTACCAATTTAAATACTGCGTGGATGCCACAGGCAATTGTTTTTTTTTTTCCTGTGAGGATCTACAGCACATGTCATTACTTACACTGTAATGTTAATACTTACTATTTTCTGTCACTTTAGCATGATCATCTTAACCMAAACTGTTAATATTTTGAATCAGTGTAAAATTAATGCATCTTTGCTATATTTTTYCTGTATATCTGTGAGTATATGTGCATATAAATATATTCTTATATACACAAAAATGTTACCAGAGAATTAAGGTTGCCTACATTCATTTCTTATGTCTAACCTTCATAAAAAAGTAAAGTGCTAAACCAATTAGTACTATCTGGAAATCTGGATCTACAATCTGGGAATATCAGTAATGTAGTCAATATTAGCAGCCAGAGTAATCTCTGTTCATATCTTAGCACATAAACATTAAGAGTCATCCTCCTCTACAAGAAAAGTACTTTTTAGTTTTCATCAACACACACTCTTGGATAGATTTGCAAGGTGCCAGAAGAAGACAATCCTTCACCAGGATTACGTGTTGAGGTACACATCTTGTTTCACAGTAAAGCATATGCTATTTCAATGTAGTGTCTTTGTCTATCCAAAAAAACCCCACCCTCAGTGACACAGTCAACTCCTTATAATAATACTCAGACACACCACCTTAATTTTAGCCTCAACTACATTAATATATGTTACCAACCCTAGCTTTAGAAATATACAGAGCTGATTTATACATAAGTAGAGAAATTAAAGATCAGAAAGATTTATTAGGGTTACTCTACCATCCCCCTTACTAGTGCATAATCATTCCCTATCGTATATTTTTTATGATAATTAGACACTCAGGGCTCAGTCCTACAGAATGCTAAGTGTTCTGGCCCAGGCCAGCAAAGCAATTAGGTGTGTGCTTAACTTTCAGTGTCTGAGCAATCCCTCAAAAGTTAACTTTAAGTAGACAAACAATCCCTTCAATTTAAGCATGTACTTAATTATTTTCCTGGATTAGGTCTGGATGCTCAGCACCTAGTAGAACAGACCTAAATCTTTATAGTTTTAAAACATCTCACTATCAATTGTAGCATCAGTAGGGAACTCAAGCTATTAGCACCCACTGTTTTTAGCAGCAACCCAGTGCTGCTTTTCACTGAAMAAGCCTACATAACATTATCATACTCTTCAAAGCCAAAAGGAGTGAGAGTAAAACTTCAGCACAGCTAGAAAAAAAAACATCTGAATGGAAAAATGCCTGTCTAAAGCAAGTATTATACTTAATCCACTAAGATACTCTGGGTAAATTATGCTTGCTCATGAGCCTCCTGCTGCCGGAAGCATAATACATTGCTCCTAAATGCTGCGTGTTCTTCCAACTCCACAAGCAAATAAAAGAAATAGAAACAAGGCCAGCCCGGTTGGATGAGGGAAGAAATTCATTACATCAACATATGGTGCAGGTGCATGCACCTCTGTCCTTTTTTCTCTTCTTTCTCTCCCCTTTCTCCCATTTCCTGCCATGACTTGATAAAATAAATCCTTGCCTAGATAAAGTATTGTGCATTATACAAACAGCTGGATAGGGGAAGTTCTATGCACTTTGGTTTTGGTTGTGCAGTGATAGAACAGGACTGAATCACTATGTTAAAATTGATTTAAACATATGTTTAAATGTCAAAATGTATTTGAATGCCTTTAGGTTATACACACAGAGGAAACGTATTCTATCTCAACAAGCACCTCCTAATATTTTAAACAAACACATGAAACATATGGCTGACTCTCTGCAGATGTGTGTGAAGTTTATAATCTTTAATTTTTATTCCAAACACATTAATGTTTCGTACTTCAAAATGACCTGGGTAAAATGTGAAATTTGCTTAAGCTATTAAGAGTAAATCTGTCACACTGACAATTTCAAGCAGTGTCCTTATTGCTAAAAGGGCATATACTGTATGTTACAGGCTTAATGGCTATTGCTTTTTGCCCTGATGTGCGCAAGTCCTTTACCTTCACATTTATTTATTTCCTGATAAGCAATCGATGTGCCAAAATAGAAAAGCTAGATGGATTAAGAAGCTGTTTTTCACTGATCTCAGTCTAAGAAAAAGGGTTTATTGTCATGAGGAGAATCAAATCTACAGTTAGAGGATTTTGTCACTGATGATTGAATAGATCAGTATGAAACAGCATTGGAACAAGTGCAGCTTGTTTTAGTCCTAAAGGTTAGAGGTCCTACACTCTACTTAAGTCATTGACAGAGACTTATGCAAGCCACTGGAAATTTATGTTCATCTTCTGTGCTATAGAAACATTTGACTGTCCAGCCCCATAGCTGCCAGCTAAAACCCTCCCTTACATGTGAGCTGTACGTTACCCATGAAAACAGCATAACTATTCATGAAGATAAGTGCATGTATGACTATTTGCAGGAGAAGAGCTTTACCCAGGTGGATCTACCTAAAATTGACATGAAAGGGTCACTAAATAACTGAGAGTTTCATTTTTCAAATGTAATGAATTATTAAAAATATAAAATATAATATTGCATACTGCAAGGAGACAAGGGGTCATATAATTACTTCTCTTCAAAGAAGATAAACACAATCCCCTTTTACTGTTGAGACAGAGTATGGAATATTGTGCACCTGTGTGATAACTGTAACTCAAGAGTCATTTCCCCACCCTGATCACCAAAGCTGCATCAAGGGAACAAACAGGAGTCCCATGCCTCTGAAAGTAGTCTGTTCCTAAAGATTACTCTACAATGATAAACTGTATGGATTACAGAGAAGTATTTAAAAGAAAATTAAAGGCGTGAGCTGTTTTGGAAAGAGTAAATGATCAAAGATATATTACTTACAAAACAGAGGACAGGAGAATTTAGTCCAAAGACAAGGAAATGATTCCTTACAATGAAGTCTATTAGAGTATCAAGAGGGGAAAGTGGTGGAAGATCTCATCAGCTATGTCATTTAAAGCTGCACTAAACAAAGTACTTGTGATGTATTCTCTAGAGTAATTCTGCATTATCAGAGAGAGGGTTAAATAACTGTTGACCCAACAGCTCTCTTCAGTATTTCTCTGAATCTAAGCATCACAYGTTATGTAGGTTGAGAGGTAAGGGTCATTGCTGCAGGGAAAAATTAACACATGTGGTAATGTGTCATATGGTACTGTACATGCTATGTGCAGCTGAAATCTGTGAGGAAAATATATGCAGGGCAGATGTGTGGATGACCTTATAATTTTATCTGTCATACCAGTCATAAAGAGTTTTTATTCAARTAAGTGTTTTATATGTCGCGTGAAATCAGCAGCTAGCGGCCTGATCCAGTTCTCAGTGCAGCCACAGATACAAACCTATATGTACTAAAAGCACAGAAAAGCACTTTTCTCAAAAGGCAGAATTAGGAAGTTGTTCCTCCTCAGGCTTCACAGAGATGCCTTTCACATAATGGAAGGATTTCAAAAGACAATGAAGAAGAGGTAAAATCATTAATAAATTATGAGGAAGAGAGAGAACCAAAACAGGAGACTGAAAAAGAATTACAAAGGAAACTTGATCGCAATGAGTGGAAAGCCTGTTAGAGACAGGCAGCTGATAAAGAGATGGCTGCAGCCAGACTGGAGCATTGCATATACCTTATTCCCTGCCGCTGTGTTGCCTTGCAGAGACAGACATCCTCTGTTACTGGTTTGGCTGACTGCTGGGGCCATTGATAACCACATGAAACCTTGGAGTTGAGTCGAGTTGAGTGCTTTCACAACAGCTCATAGTGGGATGGAGTCAGGCTGTCTGTCCATTACAATCCACATCGTGAGCACCTAGGGTTTAATCTAAACAAGGGACTTATGACTGCAAGTATATCACTATATTGGCGTATCATATTGACTTTCTGATAATGTTCTAAGCCAGTTGGGTAAGAAAGAGAAAATGCCACTGGGTACAAATTGTGGCATCAATTCTCTGCCAGACYGATCAATTGAATTTATATATTACCTCCAGCTACGTACTTAAAATCTATAGTTTCACTCCCTCCAGTGCACAGCTCACAGTTTAAGTAATTGCAAATACAAATGAATTTTAAAAGGATTTAGCAGGCTTTAAATTAAAAATGTGTGAACATTGTTGTTTTAAGCACTCTAAATTATTTACTAATATAACCCAACTGATCTACTTTTCTCCTCTTTCTGTCTTTGCTTGATTTTTTGATCCCTGAAGCCTCAGTGGGGCTTAATATACCTCAAATAAACTGCAAACAGTATAGCACTATTTTAACCAATTAAAAGAAATCTTCAAAATCAGTCTACAGAATAGCTAGCCAGATATAAGCAGTACAAGAACTCTTAAATCCTGCATTAGAAACATGCTAGTCGGCAAGAGACATAAACAAACTGCTAACTTAAAGCACAATATAAGTGCTTAAAGTTAAGTAAGTGTTTTAGGGCTCTGTTTTATATGGGTATTGTGGTGATATAACAAGAAAGAGGGTTACAGAGAGTGCTTAGTGCACTACAAAGATTCTGGTTATAAGACACACTTGCTGTTTACCTTGATCAAACACTGCAGCTGTTTTCTTTTTTAATCACATATTATGGATTAATATGTAAAGAAACTTGAGTGATAATATAAACATCACATCAAAGTAATAAATTAGGTCATTTGAAATGGTGCTAAAACACTGAGCACCATTTTAGATTTTTCCATATCTTTGGATCTGAATCTGTTAATTGTAAAAAAGATTCATAAACTTCTTTAGAAATGATAAGGGATAGATTCAAGGCACTGAATAGCATCTTCCTACAGAAATGSTGACAAGTGACTTCTGTGGGTCTACTTCGGGAGCTGGGTTCAGAGCTAGCTCACAGTTATGGGCTCCCTTACATGTTACTATTGATATATAAATTACAGAATTTGTTAAGAATAATCTTAAAAAACAGTTCATTCATATGCAGTATTAAGTCCCCAATTTACAAGGATATCATTAGCATTATTATTTCCCTGAACAAGGAAACGTGATAAAATTTTGTTTGTCTTCTTGCAGGAAGAAGGGTTAGGTAACTCTGTATCTGTTTGTTCTCATTTTTTTTTCTGATTCAATTTGTTGAATGAGAGAGAGAAAAAGAAGCTAATGTATAAGGATTATAGTACAGTGCATACAAATGTAATGTTGGAAAATCTGCAAATAATTGAAGAAAGGGTATTGTTGGTTTGAATAAAATAAAGTTATATTCTCATTATAGGGACAAATATAGATCACAGAAGAAATGTTTGTCCACATTACTATTGCTTCTTTATTGTCAAAGTTATGATTTGAGGTAATTTGAGGTTAGTTCCTCTCTGAGTAGTCTTGTAGTTTTTATTCAGGTATATCTTCCATCAAAGTCAACAGTAGTGTAACTAAAACCTGTCAAAAGGGCTCTTACAGTCAGTATCGGTCCTGTTTTAAAATTGTTTTGATCGTGGTATATTTTGCAAGGCCTAAAGCAGAGGGAATTTGCATGTATATCCAAACTATATCTTTAGGAAGCTAATGGAAAATCCAACCTGCATATAATACCGAAAATCATCTTCACAACACTGACTCACCAAATTAATCATTATGGAAAGGAGTTTCTTAATCAAGATTTAAATAAGAGTTAGGGTTATTAAATATCCCGTAACATACGGGATGCTCATAATTTCAGTTTCAAGTATCAAAGTCTTTTTAAAAGCATATAGAATATTATTTTCTTCCAGAATTCACATATTGTTTTAATGTGGATAATGGAACTGAGCCTAAAAAACAGAGAAATTCTGTTGTTTAACTTGCATTCCTATATTCTACCCTATATCACTATCAGAAAGCTTAGACCTTTTCCAGCCTGTTGTCGCGAGCCTTCTCTCTTTGCTGTGCTCCCAGGTCTCTCCTAAATACTTCAAGTTGCTGCATAGCCATTAGTAGCAGCGTTGGCAGTAACCTATGCAGTAAGCCACAAGAAGCTGTGAAGGGGATAGAAATACTCAGAATCTGCAAGCTTAGGAGGGGGGGTAGGCTTAAGGAAAAGCATTTCAGTACTTGAAGCTTCAAATTTAGAGTTCGCGCTTGCTTTCCTGAGTGAACCTACAGTTCACCTCCAGTGTGAGGAATATCTTTAAACCTATTAGGATTTTGAAATCAATAAGAATAACTCCTTAATGGWTCAATGAAGTTTTTGCACTGTAAGTGAGTGTGAATCTACAAAGGTTTAGCTATTCTGCAATAGCTTTCTCATTCTGCAACAATGCAACATTTTTGAGATGGAGTGAGGTTTCTATAGGAAGACTATTTACATAGGAAAATACTGTGGAATATTTGTATGCTCTGAATTTACACCCTAGCTTACTTTCCCAGAGGCTTCCCTTTGTGCACAAGTTTGTGAGATCAGCACTGTAATCACTGGGCAATTTTTCCTGGTTGGATTTGTAATAAGATGTCACATACTTAATATTTACAGACATGTTTCTGTAAATATTGATTCAAATAACAACTGAGACAGCTGGATTTAAAAGATTCTACTGAAAGAACAAGTTTCAGGATGGGTTTTATTAACCTTTTTTAAAAATCAAAATCTGAGATTGAATAAGAGATGGTATTTTTGCAATTAACACTTATTGAAACCAGAGTTTTCAATCTGATTGGTTCTTTAAAAAAGCATAGGATAGCCCAGCATTCCAGAAGGGAGCTGCCGTTATTTGACTGTTTTTTTTTTTTTTTTCATTTTCAAAGCAAAAACAAAAATTCAAACCCAAGTCAGGGTTTGAATTGGTTGGTTGCACCAACAGGCAACAAGCAAGCAGAACTTGCTGCCATGTTCCTGGCTGCTCTGCATTGTGTCAGAACTAGTCTCCCATAATATATAGGAGATATATAGATGATATATGTAGTGCTAGCAGCTTTCATGGGAGAAACCAAAGCCTTTTTAACCATCTTGTCCTCTGTAGGTGAATTCCTCTGTGAGCTATGGAAAACATAGCATGACTTAAAAGTGATAACTCCATACAGTTAACTTCCTGATACAAAAGCAATTCACAACATTTTAAAGAGTTTAAAATTTTCCTCTTCCTTCTCTACAAGAATTCTAATAGTATTACTAATTTAGATATTACTATTATTAGAATTACTAGTATTACAGTATTACTATTTAGATATAAAATAATTCATCTTTGTTTTCCTTACAGAAGAGAATTTGTTCAGAGAAAATCTTGAGGAAGCAGCCTGACCTGTCCAGTATAAAGGCTTGTTTGACAAAACAAATTTGTAATAAACATACAGAAAACAGGAGAGATGCCAGTTAGAATGATAGAAAATCATGTCGAAGAGATAAATGGATCATTAAAGAGAAGGTGCTTGAATTTTCATTACAGATCGCTACACAATCGCTAAAGGTTTCTGAACTTGTCTGGCTTGTTGATCTTGTGTGCTCCTCCTACCTCTAACTGTTATGCCTAATATCCATATTTTCGCATACCTCTTTGAAACCTATGTATTTCATCTTCTGAAAGTATCATTAAAAGCTCTTTGTAGCTATCAGAATTCATGAATTTTGATATGCATTGGCCTGAATGGTATAAGAAACTGTTTAGTGAGTAATAATGTGAACATCATACCTAATGATTCAGAACCTGCATGACATAAGTGATGGTATTTTGGTGAACATATGGATTTTAACTAGAGCTTGGCAGCACAGAACCCTTGTTTAGTGCAGCTTGTTGGACTGCTGGGGAAACTAAATCAGAGGGATGACTGAATTATTAGTCAGGATTTTTTCCGTTTCTGTAGACTTATAAGCAAAATGATACTGAAAGCCAGGAGATCTGGATTTTAGTTATAAGTAGGAGACTAGCTTTCTGTTTCTTGTTTTTTACTGCTGTAAAACAGGAAAAATAATTTTTGCTATGCACCTAACTCCTGCAGTGCATTGAGGGCTTAAATACTCTGAACCCAGCTGTCATTTCCTGCTAGGCCCCATAAAAGCTGGACTGAACAAATGAAWTGAAAGCTGGTTCTCCTGTGTTTCAGATACAGGATGAAACATGGATTCATTCCTAGGAAGTGCAGAATGGGTATTATTTTGTCTTGCAGTAAATGGACAAGAAGGGAGATCAGTAAGGTAYAGATCAAGAAATACTTTGGACTTCTACTAATTTTAAGTTGCAGCAAAATTTGTATCAGCAAACTGTCTAGATTTAATGGAGATAAAATTTTGACCCAATCTGGTATCTTCTGTCATCAGTAAAGCATTAGGATAAGCAATGTTCTTAGTTATTAGTGGAAACTTTCCAGCCCAGAAGAGAATCAGTATCCCTGCCTGTTAACCCTGAAATCATGGCTCAATTTAAAAAACAGAACAAATTACCAGAAGGTAATAGGAAACAAATTGATTCCCCAGAACAAAACAAACTATGCTCTCCTGACAGTTTGGAGGCTTACTGCTTCAAGCTTTTAACAGGGATAGTCCCTGCTTTTATCCTGGCAGTTCTTTTCTTTTTCCTGTCTGTGCCATCCTGTGACAGTTAAGCCACAAAGAGAAGAAAAAATGGTTTATCACTAAATCTGGCAGGTACAGCTATGCTTATGAACCCTTCATGTATAAACCTGTAAGAGTTGCAAAATCACTCAGAGGAATATTACAGGTTCCATCAAAATTGCATTAAATCACAACATACTCTGTTTTCCTTTCCTTTCAGGGGAGAGAAGAGATTTTTTTTTTTCTGAATACAGCTGTCTCAAATAGTTTGAGAAGCTACAGCAAATCAGTGGCACTAGCACTAGCCCTCTAGAACCAGAAATATCCTATTTGAAAATAGTTGATCTGCAGATAAAACACACATTCCGGTAAATAATAGCATACATAAAACACAGGATAGAAGAGCTACGCATATTAAAGCATTAGACTTTGATTAMCCCATAATCTTGCCTTTCCCATTGGTGCTGGAATTTAGACCTTTGGCCAAGAGAGATGTAGGTGACCACTACCAAGGGATGGAGAGAAGTCAGAGTGGTATGCAGCAAATGTCCTCTCAAAGCAGATGTTACTAGCATAAAACCTGCAATTAGTTGAGTGTCATACATAAGCCTGTAACTGAGAGGGGTGAAATACCAAGCAAGGRTAGGGGGAAAAGGGAGAATCCTTAGCTATAGAAAATTCCTAACATGCAATGATTATATACGTGTAGTAGTACATGTTTTGAATAACGGAAGTGTATTAGAATAAATATATGGATGGTCAGGAGGATGTCAAGAAGATGGGGCTAGACTCTTCCCAATGGTGCCCAGTGACAAGATAAGAGGCAACAGCCACAAACTGAAACACAGAAAATTCCACTTGAACACAAGAAAACAATTCCTATGAAAGTGGCTGAACTCTGGAACAGGCAGCTCAGAGCAGTTGTGGATTCTCCATCCTTGGAGATATTCAAAACCCACCTGGACATAGTCCTGGGCAACCTGCTCCAGCTGACCCTGCTTGAGCATGGGAGTTGGACCAGATGATATGCAGAGATGCCTTCCAATCTCAGCTCCTCTGCAATTCTGTGATCATCACTAAGATCCTGGTTAAATTTGAAGAAAGTTAGTTTATTGTGTCCATAGTTTCCTTGGTGTCTTTAATTTTCTGTCCCAAACTGTTGTTTAGTGATTACATTCAAAATCACTATTTGCTGTTAATATTTTATTCCAGAAATGGTTGCATGGCACTGTTGGATGATGTAGTCTCTCTATATACCCAACATATTGATTTGTATCTCAGAGTATTCTAGAATAAATTATGTACTGTTATTACTTATTATGATAATGTTATTACTTATTATGATAAAAGAATCTCACATATATATAGACAATGATTTTTTAAAACTAACTCCAACTTTTGCATAAATTTTTTTGGCCAGTTTTCTAAACAAGGTAACATGAATTTGGACTTAAATTTCCTCTCACATTTCTGGCTGCTCCCAATGCCCAGTGGCATAATTTCCAGGTAAATTTCTTTCTCCTTTTCCAAACATGCCTTGCACAGCAGCAGACACTACTGCAACTCTAATAAACATATCTAGTATCACCACCGGAATAATCACTCCTATTGATTGTCATTTGAAAAGTAAGTATAGAGGTTTGATAAAAGCCTTTAAAAATGATAAGGAGTCAAACAAACAAAAAGAACCCTACCAAACAAAAGAATAAAGAAAAGCAAGAAGTCAATCTCACTATAAAGTTAGTCTAGAGCAATTTTATATTCCATCTGCTTCAGGGAGACCACTTGCACAGGGAAGACTAGATGAACATGGCTTTGCGTGTCTTAACTAGAGGAAAAAGCAGATATTGTCGCTTAGCAATTTTATTTGCTTTTCAGCTATAGATACCAAAGTGTTTATAAAGCTCCAGAAAAATAATTATCTCCATTTCATAGCTGAGGAAATTGAAAGGCAAAATGAAGTGGTTTGCTGAGGGCCACACAGTGAATTATTTGAAGAGCCAAATTGTTACTGTAAATCTCTGCACCTAGGCAATGATTATGCTGCTATGACTCACACAAGATACTATTCTAGAACATCAATTGTTATTGAATAACCAGTGTCACAGACTGGCTCCTACATACTCGTCATTATACAGTTATCTAGACTTTTTAACTTGTCTCCAGTTTGCTCAGCAAGAAAGTAGGTTTTCTTGAGAATTAAAAAAAAAAAAAAAAATAAAATAAATCTTTCAGAGGCTTACAGCTGGAAATTTCTTTCTAAAAGAGTAGAGGAATTACTTAAGTTCCTAAACCCATTCCGCCACTTAATTTGCATCCAGACTCAGCAAATCAATTCTATAAACATAACATTAAGTGGTATTTTTTTTTTCCCTCACAGTGGCTTGAGAATAAAGTTCTAGATGATTCTACTATAACCACTGGCAACTACATTCTGAAAGACAGAAGAATAATGTGATTTTTTCATAACCACTCAGCAAATTAGTTTGGAGAAGTATTTTGAAATCACTTAGAAATTTAAAGTATGAACAGGTCCCATCATTTTAGTTTTCTCTAAGCTCTAATGCTGGTGTGCCGATATAATCTTTTAAAGCAAGATGTAAGCAAGCTCTGTCTGTAGTTCAAGCCAGCTAGAAACTGTGGCTAGTACGGAACCAAGTCTGACCTAAACTGTTCTATATTTAATTAACATTTATACAGTTGAGCTTAGTGCTGCACTTTCCTAGCTGTTAACCAGGTTGGACTTGTGACTAGCTGCAGAATACTGGAGACCTATGAAAGTTTGTCTTAAAGGTAGATGATGCTAAAGAAATAATTTGCTGCTAATACAAAACTAGATTCTAGGTCTAGCTCCCTTCTAGCATCAGTTTTTAATTTGTGTGCTATGAGCTCTGTTTAGGTGAGCTTAGTTTGTTACTTCACAAGCACTGCTGGACATCTGCCCTGGCTAGTTGCCCAAACAGGAGCTGAGCACTCCTGCAATTTTTCTGCTATCGCAGGTACTGAATGTTTGCTCTTCCTGATGTGGGAACATGGGCTACACATACATACATTTTAAATAACTTGTCAAGAGTGCTGTTGTGCTCTGGTAACATTAGATACTGTAATATGTATATGCTTTCATGAGTCTTCTGCTAACAGGAATGTCCACATGAAATATCTTTCATTTTAATGAACAAGCGTATGTCTTTCAGCCACAGAACTTATGCCATTTAAACAATTTAACAGTGACTTCTTATTCAGTGCATTTTTCTTATCTCAGATACATACACTAAATATTTAAGAAACGGTTGTCATATCTCTAAAATGTAGTTCAACTTGTTAAATGAAACTAGGCATCTCTGTACAATATTTTAGGATAAGACCTCATGGAGAATACAATAGCCAGGTAATATGCGAGGCAAATCAAATGGTACTGCTCAGGAGGTATTTTGTAGCAGTTTTGTCTCAGCAAGGAGCTGTCACACTGAAAATTCTTTCTTCAGGGTGAGATTCATAGCTAAAATCTTTTTAATAACTTTTACTATTTCAAACCCTCGTAGCAATTTTACTAAGATTATCTCATGTCCTACCCATATGTCAACCATTCCCATTCTGTTGTCTTATATTCCCCTTCGGTTTAAGATGGATGTATCATTCTCCACTTCCAATTTCAGGACTGCTGCAGAGTCTACAGCTGCTGCATTCCACCACAGAAGTGGTGCATTTTAGCAGTAAAAACAGACCCTTTTGACAGCACTGCAGAAAATTCCTCTAAATATTTTCTCAAACACAAAAAACATTTTTCGATGGTTTAATCTACAAATATTTTTTACAAACACTTTTACAAGGAATTTTTCTCTTCATAGATTTACAGACTCCTAGACCCCCTTAAGAAACCTCACTGCAATAATCATCTTTGACCATAGGTGTGTATAGGTAATAGAACTTTTTCCATAAGGCCTCTTTTAGAGAGATACCTAATCTCATTTTAAAGATGCCAAGCTATATTGAATTTAATACTTCCTTCCAAAGTCTAATGTTTAATTATCCTTATTATAGCAACCTACATCTTCCGCAAGGTAGAATTTGTTTAACTTCCTGAACACTTCTGCAAAGCAAAAAGGCCTCAACCATCAGGTGCCTTTTCTATCTGTTCACATAAATATTTATACAGACCTATGAAGTAAATCACACCAGAAGGCTCATTTCCCATGATCTTGAGCAATTCTGGGGCCCTCTTTTCAGCTTTATCCTGATACTAATTTCCAAATTYTTCATAAACTGGAGGTCCAATGTAGGACATGGTCTTTCTACCACAGAGTATAGAAATGAGGCCTAGCTCCCTTTTTCTACTTCTAAACTCCCCTTTTGTTCATGTAAGAATGAATTGTAGTGAGCGCTTGTCTTGAGGTAATCATTTCTGAGGACCCAAAGGCCTTTTCTGAGTTACTGCTCTGAGACGGTTTCTCTAAATGTATCTCCTAACTGTATAGCCCAGCTTTTGAGTACGTTTAAATATATTTCCTTGGCTCTTGATCATTAAACAGGTAATTCAATCAGTCTATAACAGCAGCTTGTCTTTCACACTGCTATGTGTTATCCAGTTTTGTGTTCACAGAAACTTTATCTAAATGTTTGGCAAAAACATTGAACAGTATCAATCCTTGATCCAGGCTAGCACCACTAGCAGTGGTGTAACTCACTGATGTTTCTTCATTAGCAACTGCACTTTAAGATCTGTCACAAATCTATTTATTTTTAATCTATTTAACATGACTTTTTAATCTCATTTAGTGCATGTTGGTATAGATTGCTTGGGGCTTTTGTTTGTTTGCCTGCTTGTGTTTAAACAAGATGGCATGTACTCCTAAAGAAAGTAAATTGGAGAAATCCTTATATACAATAAAGGCCAGAGACAGCACTGTGTTTGCACCAACCAAATGAGTATCTACAATGTAAGTCAAGACCAAACCAAAAGTACATTGTTCAGCAACAACTGATTTGCATGGCAAGGAGGGAGAGGTATTTTCACTAGTACCCTAAATCTAGAAAGATAGGCGCCTATAGGATAGCAGAATAGGATTGATAACTCCCTTTCCTACATTTGAGCTGCTGCCTAAATTTAGCTGCTGGCTAGTTTCTTTCAGATTCTTCAGTAAAAAATAATCTAAGCCTGTTGATCTGAAAATGTTTAATTTTAGCAGTTTCTGCCTTACCTCTCTCTTTGTTACAGATGGCAAACTTTCATTTCCATCCACAACATCATATGGGATGGATACATCCTCCTGTTTCATTCCAAGTGCAGAACAGAAATATTTATTAAACATTTCTGCCTTTTCTGCGTCATTATTTATGATTTCCACCATCTGCATCTTCAGTGGAACTATATCTGACCTAAGATTCTTTTTGATGCTAAAATGTTTTTAAATTGCCTTCGTGTTGATTTAACCATATTGTCTATTGATGTTTAACTGAGTCCTTAATTTCTTTTATCAGTTATTTATATGTTTCAGTATATAGCTTATCCTCTTTTCTTTTCCATTCTTGATATATCATTATTTTATGTTTTTACATTGCTTTTATGTCTTTTAAACAGGATATTTTGACTAGCGTACTTTTTTGTGAAATCAGTTAATACCTCCCAAATAAAAATTACATTCCTGCTCAGTTATGCTCAATGATTCAAGCTTTGATAAATGGGACCTCTAAAATATCAAAGTATAGCCATGCCTACTTTGTCTTATATATAGCTCATATTCATAAAGTAAACGTAACCAAATTGTGATCACTAGTCCTCAGCTGCTCTTGTTTGGTAGTCAGGGCTGGGCAAAATTATCTTTTTGGCCATCAGAATGATGTTCAGTTTTGAGTTTCTTCATGAACAATGAAGTAGTTTATATGTTCTGAAATTATCTGCTATTATTTCTAGAAGCTGTAGAGAATCTTAATACTGGCAAAACAAAATCTCAGCAGGGCATCCCCCATTTTAAACTCCCCTTTGATAGTTAAGAGTCTTTTCCCATACTCATGGAGAAATGCCTAAAGACCAAGTCATCTCATTGTCCACAATGTTGGTTTTCTCTATAACACATACACACTCACACATATTATCCTATTTGTAGTCATAATTTAACTCAGAGGTACCAGGTTCCTGTTACTTGATTATTTTTGACTATTCAGCATGCAATATTGTATTTGATGATCACCTCTAATGCCTTCTCCTAATTTATTCTTAGGGATTAAAGAATAATCATTTACAGCAATTTTCAAGTGTTATATCTTTCATGTTTCAGAAAGGCTAACTATATGATGTTTCTTCTCATATATGAATACTTCTGCATCTGCCCACTTGTAACCTAGATGCTTAAAATTAGCTTAGAGATTCTTTCACAATGTATTTTTTATATGTCTCTTGTAATACTTGATTTTGTTACATTTCTGATATCCTGGTTGTAATTTACACACATACATGCCACAAATTCCCTTTATCATTATTCCATGCTTAGTTTAATGCCCTTCTGGCTATGTTAGCTCATTTTTTCATTGATTGGCATAGCTCCTACTGAGCTGGTCAACAGCATCCAATAGTTTCCCATCCCTCTGGTAAATGTCCCCCCAGAAATCTTCAACAGCCTGTCAAATGATGCCTGACAGGATACTGGTACCAGCCTGGATCCTGTTAACTGAAATCTCAGCTAGTCTTGACTTCAAATCCTTCATTTTTGCTCTAAAAAAAACCAGAAAGTTGTCAGTTATCCTCCTGTTTCCTTGAAATGTCTTGCTTCTTCTTCTTAGTATRGTATCAACAAATCTGCCAGTAAGGGCTATTTTTTATTGTCCTGCTAAAGATGCTTTCATGGGCTTTTTGAAGGTAGTTCTGGTCTAAACTGATCAGCAATTTTTTTTTTTTTTTKAATATTAATCCAAACAATATGGAGAAATAAAACCACCTCATTTACAGTAGATGATCATCTTACAGGTAAAATAATCAATGGTAAATAGACAATCCATAGGCTGAAATCTTCGCCTAAGCTATTAATCAAATAACTTCAAATGATGAACAAAAGATTTTCTAAGTCTGTACTTGGATAATTTGCAAACAGGAAAAAAGGAATAGATTTGTCAAATTAATTATTCATTATAAGTAGTTCAATCAGATCTATCCCTTTTTATCATTTACATAGGTTTTAAATTCTTAAAGTGGTTTGGGAACCTTAAGGAGTAAAACTTGCTATAAATGCTTAATGCACTAATCATTTATATATGCCACTGTAAATGTACAAACATACTTTACTTAGCACTGAATTAGGCAGCGGAAATCATGAAAGCATGGTTACAACACCTTTAGCTCTCAAAAAAAGTGGAAGACTAATATTTTTCATACAGCCTGAAATATAGATGGGTATGTGCATTTAAAAGATTACTGCTGCAAGCAACCAGCACACAGCTTCAAGACCCATTGGCACTGTGTTCATACTAGGGCAGTACGCCAGCATTGACAGAGATGTAACTGCCACACTGCAGTCCATGGACTCCAGTGGGGGACTAATGTCTAGAAATGCTGAACTGTAGCTCCAAGCTGAACGAGTTTTTAGCAACTTTTAAAGTTATGACCCCATACCATCATACTTCACTTGGTAGGTCAAATAGAATGACAGAAGGTGATCACAGAAGCAAGAGAAAAATGTGTGTGAATACATAGCTAAGCTCAATCTACATAATTTGAAGTGAGACTTGATTTTTCTAAAATATCTTTGCTTTCTGACAATTATAACAGCAAACACAACAGAACAGCTCAGATTCTGGCAGCCTTGCTCACATAGTCTAGCATTGAACTCCACATACAGTCCTACTGAAACCATGAAAAAGCTTACACTGTGCACCTTATGTACTATCATTGAAACTACTTACTAAATTTAGATTTAATGCAATTAGAGAGATCGGTAACAGACATAATTTTGAAGTCTGACAATGACATAAATGACAGAAGCAACACAATAGGATTTTTGTTTTCAGACCTTTCACAACACTGGCATTTAGCCATTTAGAGTGTTTGGTTTTCAAAACTGAGTAAATTTGACATAGAGTCATCTGAAGGAAATAAATAGAAAATACTTTAAAGTCATGTTTACGATCACTTTTTTTAAGCTCTTGCTGCATTAAGTATGCCACATCTCTGCATCACTTGTGTTACAGTATGTAAGCAATGCATTATTAAAATGACTTTTAATGAAAAAAGTCCCTTATTTGGGGGTTGAACATCTGTTATCAGTTCAKACAGTGAGTACTCAATTCAATATTTGGGTAGATAATTTGAAAATTCAATGCATAGAAAATTCTGTTGCAGAGCTGAGGTTAATTCATTCTTCCTGGGATGTTTTGTAGTCAAATGGAATCAAAATGTCCTCACACATTACTTCATACTCGCTTACTTCTCTAAGAAACTAGACAGCATGTTGGACAGTGCTGAAGGGTCTAAAGATAACATGGGATAAAAACAGGAGGTATGAATAAAGCAGGAAAGAGAAACATGCTTTAGATGTTATTCTACAGAACACACTTTTTAGCTCAGTGCAGCATAAACATAAAACAGTAAAAAAAATCTACAAAGGAGCCATAATGAGAGGTACCACTGTTTGAATTTATTTATTGTTGTAACAGTAGCTAGTAGCCCAGTTTCACAAAGAGAAGACTGAAATGTCTTACACGTGGTGTTGGAAGTAAGCTTTCAAAAGCCTTTGAAACAGGAAGAAACACCTTTCACTGTCATTTAATCTGCAGCATATGGTTTTGTGTTTCTTGTTGTTCTTGCTGCTGTTGTTTTCAACACAGAAATACACCTAGAAATTTCATACCTCTAGTAACAATGCTCTACGATTTGTCTAATGGGATGGTATCAGGGTAACTAACTCATTACTTTGTATAGTTAAAAGAAAATTATTCCTTGGAATAATTCAGTAATATCTAGTATCGYTTTTTATTCAAAAAATAATAAGGAGTCAGTTGCTACTGATTTGGGTGGCCCCTATGCTCCTCAGCTTTAGTAGTCTGGCTGTGGCAAATGGGAGTAGTCTGGAGGACTATGACTATGGAAGAAAAACACACTTACATTTCCAGTATAAGTTTGATAGTAAAATATCAGTAATAGCATTTTGAAGCAGAGCCCAGTGGAAGACGTTCAGTGGCCTTTGGATGAGGCCTAAAGAATTTGCCATCTACAGATTTCAAAGTCCATTAGCAGCAAAAATGAGAATGAAATGGAGTATAGTAGAGGGATCTAAGGCATGTTCAACTTACAATCTCTCCTCTCCACTCCCTGTTATACAAAACCCAGTAAGTTAGCAGCAAATTCAGAAACAAAATCCAAGTCTTTGAATTACTATCCCTGGACTAATTTTTAACTCTTTTAACCTGCATCTGCCCTATTAGCAGTTAACAATTTTCCACAGCAAAAGTCAGGACAACAAGGTGGGGGGGGCAGGAGAAGACAGGACTGCTTTGCATCACACCTGCAAAGTCTACAAAGCTCATTAGGTAGAAAAGTCCCACACTTTAGCAAGTTACCTAGACTTTCCTGAACACTTCATTTTTTGCCTTCTTATTGGGTCTCTTGCTCCAAGGAATCTCCTACTTCTCCCTGGAATGGAGTTTCATGCAGTAGACTGTCACTGATGATTAAAAGCTATGTCATCATTGACCTTATGTACAACATCATTATTCACAGCTAACTGATTCCTGAGTACAGAGAAGCCTTTTGTCCCTATAGAAAAATGAGATTTTAACATTTCATCTAGAAATTAAGCTCAGCCTATTGATGCCTCATCATGGTTAGTGCAATACTTGATTTCAACATGTTAAAGAATTAATGAGTCCCATATATAAGCCCTGTGCACATTCTAAACTTGCACTATTATAAAGTTGCCAGGTTTCAGGTTGATTCACTAGCTGGGGAACAATAAAATACAATTAACTCTTGCAACTGCTGTTCTAGGTGAAACCTTCATCTCTTTAATGAGGCTGAATATAGGACAAAGTTCTTGCATTTTGGTGGCTGGCTTTCAAAGTGGTCAAACTGAWTTTCAGCTCTTTCTCTAGAGTTACGCTTCTGTTTTTAATTAAAAGAAGAGTGTTTTATTAAGGAAATCCATGTGGGTGTTTTGTGATTCTTTAGATCAAAATACCAAATGGCATCAAATATTGTTCTACATGTTTCTCTTAAGGCCTACTCAAAGTTTTCAGTGCATGTTAATACATACTTCTGGCAGCTTTTCTACTATGAGCTCAGACATACAAATTTCACATATACAAACCAGCTGCCCATGAAGGAAACCACACAAATGTCCTATTTCAGACCATAGTTATTTTAATACGCTCTACCCACYTTCCTAATATAAGAAAAGAGGGGTAATGGCAGAACTACACATTATTATTACATCTGGTACAAGCATCTTCTAATATTCAGAAATTTCTTCTCAAAAGTGCAAAACTTAAAAATACTAATAGCATAATTTCTCTCTCTAAATGAAGAGAACATCTGAGAAACTTTCTCGGACAATATAATTTGGATGTTTTCAACATCGCTTATTTTATTTCACAACAAACTTACATTTTATCACATGATTGCTTTCCCAATTATAGTGCAAAATAAAAGGCATCATCAAATAGTTTAATAGGTGCAGAGGAAAATGTAGTTTTGTTCATCAAATGATGCAGAAAATAATGTGACAACAGAAAAATCTGCGTGTTGGGGTGGGAAATTATTAATATGGTGTTATTTATCCTACATCTCCTCACTAGAAGCAAGGGAGAGAGGGCCTCYGGGTTTGATTATTATTATTTTTCTGGATAAAGCGTGCACTGGGATAAAGGGAAGATTTCCTCTTCCAGGCAGGGTCTGCAGTCCTCCCAGTAAATGTGTAATCTCAATGGTTAAAAGAGAAACCTCAATTATCTGCAAAACAGAAGTCCACGGGTCGACTGCGGAGTAGGAGATTTAGGAAAAAAAAAAAGGGAAAAAAAAAGAAAGAAGAGTGACGTTTTTTCTCAAGAGAACTATTTGTATTTTTACCACAACCTACCCAGACATATACTAATAGTACTAATAGGACACGCACCTATCGCCCGCCCCACCGGCGTGGGCGCACGCAGCGGCCCTCGGTCTCATTAGCCGCCTTCAAGGCGGCGCTAAGTGGGCTCGGTGGGGGGAAGAGGCTTCCGCGGGCCCTGCCGAGCGCGCCCGGCCTCCAAGAGGCACCGCAAATGCGCTGACATTATGGCCACGGGTTATCATTATTATTAAAAAAAAAAAAGAAGAAGAAGGAGGAAAAACCACTGATCGATCGCTCCTGACCGCAATGATGCTTCAGGGCATCTCTCTCTCTGCTGGGGAGCTCTTGGCCGTGGGGTATCATTAGAGAGGGGCGGCCGGGAGCGGGAGCAGCGGCTCCGGCTCCTCCTTGCCAGCTCCTCTCCCTCCTGGACACACCGCTGACCTTTCACTCGGGAGCCAGCTGGAGTCCAGAGAGATTTAATTGAACGGCTTCCTCGGATGCGTTTGGGGTTTGGGTGATGGGGGAGAAGGATGCGGCGCTGGAAAGACAGAAGTGGGGGGAGAGGAGAGAGAAAGAGCGGGGAAAAATAAAAATAAGAACTAGTAAACAAACAAACAAACAAAAAAAACACACAACTTTGTATTGCTCCACTAATTGCTCCACTCATTGCATTCCCATGCCGGGCCCCAGCCAGCACGGGGGACCCCGGTGGCAGCGGGGGAGAGCCGCGGCTCTGCCCCCGACAGCGGCCACGGCGGCGGTTGGGCCGAGGTGGCCGCCACCGCTGCTGGGTCGGGAGGAAACATGGAGGCCCGGCGAGGCTCCTCCTGATTTCCCAGGCCTCCCTCGTTAACACGAGGAGAGAAGTCTGGGAAGAAAGTGYCGCTCTGCAAAGGTGTGTAAACACGTCTTCCCAGCTCTCTAAAACCGCGGTTTGCTTCAGCCGGGGTGGGAGGTGGGCGGGGGGGGAGGAGAAGGAAAATACATGGTAAATAAAGCCAGAGGCGGCCCCAGTCAGTCAGAGCCGCTTCCCGTGCCCCTCTCCTCTCCGTCCGCCTCACRTTTACGCTGCTTTTCCCCGTCCTTTTTTCGCTCCTGGAAGACCGCACCTTCACAGCAAACGCGACCAGGGCCACGTCAGTCCCYGCTGGCTCCCTCCTCCTCCTCCTGCCCCCAGCCCCCACCCCCAGCTTCCCCCTCCGTCCCCACCTCCCCCCGCGCTATTTTAACATAAGTAAAAAGGAGCGCGCCAAGTCTCAGCTGAGCTAAACGGGCGGCAAGGGAGAGGGGAAGGAGGAAATCCATCGCTCCTCGTCTTTGAGAGCAATTTAATTAGGCCCAGGCCCCCGGCGAGCGGGGAAGGGGAAGGCTGAGGATTGGCTTGTCTGGGCTTYCTCTGAAGGCGGCGGCGGCCTTGGACACACGCGCGGGGAGAGGGTTTTTAAAGGATCATGTAAGAAGATCAACAGATAAGCAGCTAATTTTGTGTACTTAGGGAGCAAATGAGCRCGCGCGCTCCCGCCGGAATAGCCGGAGTGACGGGATGAGAGGAAGAAAAATAAGGAGGAAGCAAGGAGAGATGTTAAAGTATTTCGCTATTACCGCTGATCGCCCAAATTAAAGATTTATACTGCTCGATGGGGTACTCTGGCTGCGGCTCTCACAGAAACGGTGCGTGTGTACATATATCTATATAYGTACATATATAGAAACAGATTTTTTCTTTATACAGCTCAGTTATTTCAAGAATTTTCATCAGAAAACCACTTTTAAACTAATTGGAGTCTGTGGAGAGGAAACCTCATTTTTGGTTCAAATGAATTTTCTGAAAATGTCATTTGATTCGGGAAATATGACTGATCTGCCCGATTTCTTGATAAGAAATGAAATGAGCCGTTGTCCTTCAGGATATCATAGACTTGAAATGGGGGATTTTATGGTTAATGCCATCAGATAGAAGTGTCCTACTTTGAAAGGAGAAGTCCATCAGCCCCAGGGAAAGGCTGAAGCCTGAATTTCGTCTCTAAATCCGCAGCTGCAGTTAGAGCTGGCATACAGCAGTGATAGATTTTTTTTTTCACAAGCAATAATTACAAAGTAAACGGCAATAAATAACACGATGATTAATAACAAAGAAGGTAATACTTTTCCATCTCTTCATTTTAATTCATATTTTTTCTCCTCAGTGATGTGGTCGGTGCTGACCACAAAGGCTGAAATTAATCCATGGCATTACAACATCTTAGGGTTTGATTATCTTACATAGAGGAAGCCTGTTTTTGGAGATGGCTGACTTCTTAGTGCAATACATAAACGATCTCTTGGATGTCAGTATACCGTGCTACCTCMATTTTTCATGTGGGAAAACTGAGAAAAACAAGATAAGTGACTTTCCCAAGGCCACAAAAGGAATTAGTCAGAGACAAGAAAGTCCCTCAAAGTCCTTGCTGGAGGGCTGGTTGACGTTAGTTAGTTAATCTTCTTCACAGCAGCATATAAGCAAATAGAAATGGAGTCATATGGATGAAAGTATCAGATCAGGAGCAACAAAAAAGGCAAAGAGAGAAGTCCAAATAAGTACAAACAAAGGTTCAAAGGAGTTAATTCAAGCTAATGCTGAAGAGGCAGGTTTTAAAGTAAGTAAGAAGGAAGCAAACTGAATGAGACTGACAGACCTGGGCAGAGGAATATATTACAGAAAGATTTTTTGCAGAGATTTCCAGATCTGCAAAGTCTGGATTCATGCTTTCAGGCACTGAAATTTGGACTTTTAGTTCTAGTCCATCTGCCCTCCTGCCCATTCGGTGAGTRTACAAGCCTTAGATACTCAACTTTCTCCCCACAAACTTTATAGCCAAAATCCTGTTGACTTTGCTAGGAGCATAAGCAGGTCTTCATAGAACAGCAGATAWTTTATGGTATGATCCATGAAAATCTGTGATTTGAGTAGATCAGTGAAAGAAGGTTGGATGCTACTGCAAGATTCCCCTCAACTTCAGTATACTGCAGAAAAAGCCAACAGAAGGAAAGAGAAGAAAACACAGGTGCTCATATTTCACAGACAAGAAATCTTTAAGGAGCAGACAATATGTTTSCATTTGATATGAGTTTTTACCATTGCAGTATCTCTTGTTAGTGGCGAAAAAAATATCAGAATCTTTACTGACACTACCAAACCGATTTCTCTGTATACAAATTCACTTCTCAATTAGTGACCAGACAGGCCGTTTCTTAAATGCACAGAATGGAAGCAGCTAGATGATGTACTACCCTAACCTTTTCTCTGTTAAATGGAAACAAATGGGCCTTTCTGTGATGCATCACTGATTATTCTCAATGCCTCTTTTTATTTTAAAATCCTGTCATGTTATGGCTTTGCCTGGGCTCTTACAAAAAAGAGTAAATGTGTTAGAAACATCTTATTCCCTCCAAAGCTGCAGGGCAGGGCAACGTCCACTTAATGTTTGGCATCTTATGATTCCTTGACAATGTCTGTAAGTATAGATGAGACAGGATGGAACAGTGGTCAATGGAAAGACAAACCCTGTGACTCCTGGTTACAGAGAGGACCCTGTAAAACTCTCCAGTTCCAAACCCAGTAAACATTCATCTGCCTTGCTTAGGGTTTCTAGGAGCCCTGGACTGCTCCATGCTGTCATTCAAGGGAATGACAAGTAGGGTTGCTTTTTGCAACCACCCTGAGATATCAGAGGCAAAAAGACTGGRGTAGCTTCTTGCCTGATCAGTGGTTTAAGAATTCCCCATGCATAAGCCTGCCTCTGCTTTCTTTTCCATTGCAGTTTTCAGTGGGCAAGACAATTCTGGATAGCRTGTGTGGAAGAAAATCCTGTATGGAAGAAAAATATTTCAGTCCCTCTCAGTGAGGATGAAATCACATTGCAATATATAACTCAGAAGTTGAAGCATAAGTATTASAGATGGAAAAGAGTTATTAGGTCATCTAGACTTGTGCAGGATTGTTCCCTACAGTATATTCCCTAGTTCTAAAACTAGTCTAGTTTTAATTGACACCAGCAATGGGCTTTCCATCATGTTCCTTGGGAGACTGTTCCACTGCCTGAGCTCAGTACTAAGAAATATTTCCCAGTATTCGTACAAAATTTCTTTTGCTTAATTTCATCCTGTAGCTCCTGTATACTATGCCTTATACTGCATTCTGCAACATGATGCACAAGCTACCCTAGCTTTCCCCAAGAAGACATTTCTGCTTATGCRCATTGAATGCATTCCTTTCACTGGGTGGATAATGCATATGATATACAGTATTCTCCAAGCACAACATACATTTGTTTTGTATAGCAACTGCTGAATAAAGAGCAGACTGAAAAGAATTACAATGGTGGAGACTTTGATGTACGAATAGTTAGAAGAGCAGAAGAGAAGAACACATAACTCAGCCCCAGATTGCACCCTCAAGAAATCATATTGAGATTCCCAACAGGTAAACACCTTGACAAATCCTTACTAGCTTGATGAAAGCAGTTTGCAAAAATATTGTAAGAGTACAGAGTGGATAATACAGCAGATACATCAATGTCTTTCCCCAGACTTTTACAGTACTCTATTTAGCCAGAGATAGAATAATGTATCAATATACAAATAGTATCAATTATACAGATTAAAATATGTCTAAGAATCTCAAAATAAAAAATATATATAATTACGTAGGAAACGTAATGTAGCAAATAACACTTACAATCACAGCATAGCTTTTTTATCTTCAAAGTGCTGCTGTACAAACACCAACTAAATGAGTAATCAGTTTACTTTTACAGATCTCTGTGGAGCAGGTAAGCATTATTCCCAGATGGAGACATGGGGGCTCATCCTGAGAAGTGCTGAGTAGATTGCTTCTCAAGACTTCAGAAGGAACTGAAAGCACATGGTTTCTAAGGCCACAGTATGAAAATATAGTACATCTAGCTGTAAGTCTTCTTTGTACCAGGTCAAAAACATCAAGGCTACACAACACAAACCATTGATCTTGTATAAATTCCACTGTCATAGCAAATGTAATGAAAATATTTGATCAGGTTAAATTTGTCCTAATAGTCTTTATACCAGATCAGGCATTGTCTGTCATCACCCCTCTAACTTCATGCTGGACTAGCTATCATCTGTCCTCTGACATAAAAATGACATAAAGCCTGCATAAAATCATAAAGCCAAAATAAACTCTGGATCAGCTGTCTCATTCAACTCATGCCCATAAATGACATGAATCAAACCTGTCCTTGTAGGCACAAGATCTTGTGGCAGATCACACAGTTCTATTAATGACCACAAAATCAAAGCTTTAATATCACAATGCTCAGGATAACCAAAGTAGTGTGATGTGACATTCAGGGATGTGACCATAGCTGTGGTCCACTGTGATACAGCTSTTGTGTAGCAGAAGAATTCTGCACTCAAGATTACACATGTAACATAGGTTGTCTCCTTTCAAGCACAAAAATATAYGAAAGGTAGCAAATTCATTGTGGGTGCTACAATGACAAGTTCCCAATAAGTGCCATTACTTACAGCTGCAGCATAGACAGTGTTTGCTTACCATCCCTCTAACCCTCAGCTAACCATTCAACTGCTTCTTAGTTTAAACAGTGAGGGAGCATACAGCCAGGTCCCATCCTACTATTCCTGTATTCTCATCCTACATTGCAAGGCACAAGCTACTACCAGCAACAAGACGTTTCTGCTGATGTGCACCGGGAGGAGGCTGAAGGGTTGATCACAGGCCAGAGAACAAGTAGCAAAACTTGAGGTTGCTTTTTTAACAATCCATAGAGGGTTAATTGTCATCATCTTTGCATCACTGTAGGTAAGCACATTATTGCTAACTTTAAGCTATCCAAACTGGCATTTAAAACTCTAGATTCTCTGATTTTTTTTGTAATGGTTGAGTACTTACCTAACTACTTGTGAACCTACAGATGAGTAGAAGCAAGACACRTGCCTTTAGCTTAGTCTCCACCTCTTTTTTTTTTCCTCTCAAGTACAGTACATCTTGAGAACTAAGGATATGTGAAATAAAGCAGGTTATATTAGTCCATTCTATAGCTGCGCAGGGAACAGTATATGCAGCCTGACTCCCCTGGCCCAGGAAGTCTGAGGGTCTAGGACTTCACCTGTTTAAGCATTAAGTCTGAGCAAAACAAACATTATGAGTGARTGGTATTTGGGGTAAAAATCAGAAGCTGCTCTCCTTTGCACRTTCTTAGACAAAACCTAGACACTCTCATGTCTTCTGTTGTGAAAACTAGGTAAGTAATCTGCACTTAACATCCACCTGTGTCATTCCACCCACCCCTATACATTTTCTAAAGCTTGCCTCGAACAAACTCTGCTGCTCTTATGACCCTCGGTGAGCTAGTCCATCTCATTCACTTGAAACAAGAGCTATCACAGCTCTGTTTAACACGCCAGAGCCAGCACAAGGGAGGTGACAAACCACATGCTCAGGACTGGAGAGGAGTTGGAGGAGYAGTGGAAATGGAAGCAATAACAGTCTGTTGGCAATAACAGACTCTCAGATAGATGCAATCACCTCATATAATTTCACCTTTAGTTTATTCTTCACCTCCTTTTTTTCTCTCAAGTACTGATTTTGCTTTTTTATATCCTACATCGGTAAAAGGCTAATTAGTAATATTGAGACAATAGAACTGTGCACCGTATTAGGTGCTGTTCATCAACTGTACATCAGTGCTCCATACGCATAGTGGATACATTCCTGAAACCTGTGTATTAATTTGTAAAGGGCTCTGAGATCTTTCAGKAAAGAAGTACAGAAGCCCTGTTTTGTTTCATAGAATATGCCTACATACATTAAGGAAAAGCACCAAACTACAAAATTCCAGAGTAATACACCAACTCAYGGAGACTAGGTTGTAGTTAACAGCAAAACAGTGACTAACACTGATATTATATCACGGTACTTATCTTCTACGGGGATATAAAATATTCTTTACACAAAAATAGAAGGAAGCATTCACAAGATACAATGTAAATTCAAATATGAAAGAATTAATTTTGCCACTTATTCAAACACTAAAATTGAAGAGTTACAGCAGACTTYTAAATTGTTGGTATGAGCAAGAAGGGGGAAAAGTCTACTAACTCCATGCAGTAAAAAGCTAGAAATGACAGCTGGGTCATCTATACCTTTTATGTGGCCAGATCCCGAATTACCTGGAAAGAAAAACTCACAAAACCCACTTTCACTCCTGCTTCTATCCCTCCTTCCAGTGAGAATGACACAGGAGGAGCATTGCTTGGTCCTTGCAGGTAATTTCCCTCTTATGAGGTACTCTTTAAACCATCCACAACCACAACCTCCAGAAGGTCTCTGCAGTACCACTGGAAATTTGAGTATAGCACACTTTGACAATAGTAATATAGGCAGAGAAGAGGTTGAGATTGAAAGGGTGAGGTATTGAACTCAGATGAATGACAACCTTAGTACTTCTCTCTCTCCTGGCTGGACCTGTTAAATCATCAGTTAGCAACTGCCTCAGGGAGCATAGGGCACCTTAGCATGTGTCCTTGTCAGGATCAATAGAGCAAGGGATTGAATACCCTTTTTTGGATGCCTTGGGCAACCTGTGACCAAACCAGGGGAAAAAAAATAAGGGAAAAAATGTATTTAACTTATCTTATAAGGGACATATTTTCAAAAAACTAATCTTCTAAGGATCTGAGTAGCTTCAGGGTTTTGTTTATATTTTTCATTTAGGAATCTCCCTTGGGTCTTTTCTTTGCCAGGAGCACAGTGGGCAAAATCAGGTTCTTTGGCTTTCCCAATGTGTTCAAGAACTCTATGGATAATTTAAGCTTTCCTACTGCAGTAAAACAGAAAGTTCATAAAAATAAATAGAGTAATACTTTGCACTCATTCCACAGGAGGCTTGTGCTTCACAAGAACTATTCACCAAAACATCTATTAGAAGTAGGTAAGTATTGTTTTCCCATTCCAYAGATATGAAATGGAGATACAGGATGTGTCAAAACTACCTGAGTCACTGGGGACCATTCTTCAAAGTGACAATTTTGTTTTCCTGGAAGTCATGACTAATGCACCTTTATGTGACATGTCACCYTGTCCTTGAAAGGCTTAAAAAACCCCAATGCTTAGATGCTTTAAAAATATGGCTATATATGTGCATAAGAGCTCTGAGCGATACTCCTGCTGAAACAATTTATTACTGTTCTCCTCAGGTCCCTATGGTGCATACCACATCCACTGCAGAAGCAGAMGTATGCCTGTCCCTCAGCCCAGATACAAAGCCCAGATTATTATCTGAAAGTAGTAGTGAGGATGTACCAAAACAAAGAAGCTCGACTTTGAACTGGAGCAGCAAGGCTTTTGTATAGTTCCACCCTGCTGGCTCTTACCAGACAGTAATGTTTTACATCACAGCAATGAAAGTCTCTCTAACCAAAATTACTTCTGAAAATAGAACATGGATGTTCTTAAGAACTGTACCCACTGTGTCTTTTTCTGGTTTCTTCCTCTGAGACTTTGATCAAACATACAATTCAGATCTTCTGATTCACCAGTCCCTCTGGTGAGGTTAAACCCTTTTGGTTTAACCAAAAGAAATTATATCAGTAGAAGGTCTCTGGGATCATTAGTGTAATCTCAGCTACCATTGCACCAGCAGCAGAAACAAGACATGTCAATGCTTCCCTAACAATGATCTTCAAAGAACTACCTGGTCATGTGGCTCTGTTTTCTCCTCTTCCAAATACTAAATTCCATTAATATGCAGCTAAAAATACATGAAATACTTTTGTTCAATTACTTTTCCATATGAGCAGCTGCTGTAATCAGAACATAATATCTTGATGGTGGCTAATGAGGAAAGAGGTAGTTTGCATGCCCTCAAAGAAGGATCTAGACAGAGGACTATTCTTTGAAGAATTTGATTCAATATACAGTCAAAACATCAGCAGTAAGGCAGGCATGGGGCAGTTCCTCCTATTCCCTTCCATATTTATTCACCCTTCTCTCCATTCAATAATGTACTAGCTTCTGCAATAGGCAAAAGCATAAAGGATGTAAAAGAGAAAAAGGTTTAAAAGTAGTTCAGGATACATCAATAATCAACTTGGTTTACTTTATTTAACTGGGACAGTCTTCATCATGATGGCTTCCTCATGGACATTTCTCGCAAATTAATTTTGCCTGAATAATGAGTACCTTTGCCTACTAAACTAATTTCCATTACTGGGGACACGGTGACATGGAACTTAAATGCTATCTAACATTGTTTCAAACAAGTTTAAAACCTCAGCTGGAGAGTTTAATCACCTAGCTTAATCAAAAGTTATCAAACATTCAAGAWCAAAAGATGTGAGCTGTAAATTTCTTCTTACAGACAGACAACCAGCTATCTCAGGTTATTTCAGTTACACATCTAACCCACAATTCAGTTTATCAAGACAGGATTCATCTCTCCATTTTAAATATCTAGAAGTTAGATTCCTCATCTAAGTTACTTGTCTTCACTTTTTCTAGAGTCAAAGCAGACAGGCAACTCAAGAAAATAATTTATTACATCAGTGGGTGAATGGGCTATTTAGAATATGGGGGATATTGCAAGCACTTCTCTCTGCACTCATTACAGAAGGAGCCTAGAAGACTTTCTTAAAAGAGATGACCCCTTAAAAATAGTTAGAGTTAGTTGGAATTAATCTTGCTCTCAGAGTTACCAAGACAAGATTCTTTTCAGGACGAAAAACAACACTGGAAGAAGACGGGGAAGAAAATGTCCAGGTTCCCTAACTCCTGTTCATTTATCTTCAGCTTTTCTATTTTTATTCAGTACAGGAGTTGACACAGTGTAAAGTCTATTTTATTTTAAATAATTGTATCTCTTGATAAGATAATCTGACTTTAATGGTGTACCTTTAATCTGCTTTTCTCGCTGATTCTTGCTGCTGCTCTGCCTAGCTCAGCTTTCACTTCTTGTTCTTCATGGTCACTTTCCTTATTAGCACTAAATCTTTGCTTTTCCCTTCCAGTGTCCTCTTCAAGTCCTTCCTCTTGATGATTTTCTTACCACTTTCTGAATGAAACTCCATTTACTTCTCTACCCACTATAAATACATCAGTCTCCCTCCTGAACACCATCCAATTCTACATCCATATCTGAACTAATAGCTTCTTGATTTAAGACACATAAGTATAATTCTATCAACAGCTTGGTGGAAAGAGCAAGAAGATTGCATTTGATCAAAATAATTCAGAAATAAAAAGTTCAGTGGAGGAAATATTCTGTCCACTGTTATGTCTTGTTAAAGAGGGCATTAACATTAGAAAGGGGAAGAAATGTCAAATTATTAGAAGAACATCCCTTTTAAAATTCAAAGCGCTAGGAAGATCAATGACAGTTAAATGTCTATTACCTTAAGATGCCTGTATGTACCCTCAAATATTTCTTCCCTACCATCCCAGTAATTCAAGTTTGATGTCAATCCTAAAGTAGTGTCTTCAAGGGAAAAAACCCAGCAACAACAACAACAAAAAAAACCATCAGAACTATTTTTGCTTTATTACATTTTTATTCTACCCCACAGCCACAAAACATCAGGCTTCTGTCCTGTAAATTACTTCCATCTAGTTCTACCATTTTGGTAGAAAGCAGAGTGGAAACCTCTGAAAGAAAGAAATACTAAGGTCTCAACTCTTTGCAAAAATCCCACTTCTGTTGTCCTGAGACCAGCAGTAGTATAAGACAGATCTAGGCAGCTCAAGGATTCAGGCCAAGGAACTTTAGATCACAAAATGTGAATTTTTATTAAGGACTTCTTTCATTTTCTTTCACTTGAACATCTTCTTCCTACTCCCGAGGCCAGATGCCATCAGTAACATCTACCTGCTGACCAGGGCATATCTAATACCTTTCAGAGTTCCAACAATACTGGCCTTTAAAGATAATCTGACATTTATATTGAATAAAGCAGGCTTGTCACATCACCTCAGTCACATACTCCACTCATTTCAAAGTGACTTGGGTAGACACAAAAAGCCAGTTTCAATGCTGTTACTTCAGTTTTAACAATTTCAGAATTGTTCCTCTGACCTTAACAAAAATCTCACAAGATTAACAGCAACAAAACAAAGAGCAAAATCATACAGTCATATTTTAAACCTGAAAATCTACCTTAGTACATCACTTGGCTGGCACTGATCTAACATGTAGGACTTCTGAGTCCTGTAGGCACATTATCACACTGACCACAAAAACTAAAGGCTATACCACATTCTCTATGCCGTGAAATACATGGCAGTATTGAATTGCCTATGTAGCTGTAATCAGTGGGAAGTTTGTAAGGAGGGGAGGGAGGAAAACGAACCTAAACTTGAAAATTTTTAATTGCGCAGAACCATTATAGAATGGCAAAGAGAAGTATCATAAGCATAATCTCCACTAGTTAAAGTTTTAAGATTGAATCTACACAGCACGCTACAACAAAGCATACATTTGCTTGTAAGGTTGACATACAGAACTGACTAGCAGATGAACAAACTGGCTCCACAAAGATACCCGTCTAGGGAACCAAGGCTGTATCTTGTGTTTATCTGCCATTACACTGTTGCCATTTCCCCCCTCCCCCCATCTATTTTACCATTGTGAACCAAGTAAAATTTAGACYAATTTTAAAATGACAGTCATAGTACATCAGTTTACAGTATGGACTAGAAATTCACACAATTTAGATCATTTTTTCAGTTGAAAGAATATATTGTACTCAGTCTTTCAGAGAAAATTCGTGGAATCTAGGTGCTTTATATGCAAGTTATATGTTAAGCCTTTCTAAATCTTGGCAGTTTCACTAGCTTTTATGAAAGACATTGAAGGGTCAGCCCTAGAATATGCATGGCTGTCATCCATGAAAAATTTTGTTATGTGCTTTGATAATTATCTAAGGAACAATTTCTTGGATTATCAAGCTAACTCACAAAAGATCAAGATTATATGCACTTTTCTATGCTTATCCTCCTAAGGATGCTAAAATAAGGTGCAGGATAGAGCTTTAGACAGCTATAGTACATATATTTACACTAGAAGCAGTTGTTTGGACTTTCCATAGGTCAAGAGAGAAACATAGGCTTTTCTATGGCGTAATTGCATACATCATATGTTCATGTTCATACATCAGCACATGCTAGTATGAGCTGAACACTTGTTTCCTGTGTATTCTCCATAGTAGGAGACTGTCCAGCTTCCTCCAAGACAGACATCTACAGCCTAGACATCTATAGTTAACCAAAATAAGTCTCATCCAAGGTGCTATGCTGCTCGTAGTGGTTTGTGATAGGGACACAATGTCCCCTGAAGTTAAACTAAAAGCAGTTACCAATCTCACATATGCCAAACAAGTCAGGTCTGAACAAGCAATGTGAATATACCTCCTATAAATCTGCCAAGGTTTATAGAGGTATAGTGAACAGTTGATAGAAGTCAGAGAATATTTTTGCTATTCCTGGCTTATGCAACTCTGCAACTGCAATGTAGCTTCAAGTAAGTCACTTAATTCTCCCTGCAATTTGGTTCATTTTTCCACATTTTGTTTCTCTACTACATAAAGGGAGGGAGAAGGCTATGCTTCAGTATCCCTTTAGAAGTTTTTCTTCTAAAGCAAATAATATAGCAGCCAAAACATCTCTTTGGTAGTAAAGAATGTCCTGAAAAAGCATCAGCACCTAAATCACTGCAGCTTGCATGCATGTATTCATTCATATAGTATCATATCATATATGTTATATTCAAACTAAATATTGTTAAAGTTCAAACTAGTTAGTTACAGATAAGCAGAAAGCCTACCTGTCACAAAACAAAAACAAACCTTGCCTCTAAGTTGCTGACTATGTTCCCCATCACCACCCCCTTAGTTTCTGCGATACAGGCACAATATGGTGTTTCATTGCTATCAATACAATACTGTACACACTGTGGAATTTAGAATCACAGGCAAATAGTTTGYATTAGGAAAACACTAGATGAACTGTATTGCAGAGTATATATGCTTTTCTCATTGCTATATCTCTTTATAAGTGCCTGGAATATCTTTTTTTAGACTTTTTTTTTTWWAAAAAAAAGAAGATAATACATTAATTATATAACTGGTTATTTTTTTGTCAAATAATGCAGCTGTCATTTGGTAGAAATATTGAGAGGGAAGGGGAGGGTAGGTAAACATCCAACCAATATTAGCTCTGAAGTGCYGGGTAATTGTAAAGGGCCCTGGGCAAAAACAAAACATAGATGTGCAGTAGTCATAGCACATCTTGTCTTAACTTGTCTTTGTTAGTGTAAGTGAAAAGGTTAATGCTGTTCAATTCCGTCAACACAGAATGAGGCACTGTGGCACCTTTGAAATCTAAACTTACCCACAGTGCAACTGATGTGATTCCTGAGAGAATCACATTATTTACAAGTTAGTTTGGTAATATGAATGCCAATTAACCACGTGCTGGCATATTATATATTAAAAAAAAAAAAAAAAAAGAAGAAGAAAACACACACACACACACACACACCAGATTGCTTTTAGTATGCTTATCACAGGGTAAAGCTTTGCTGCTGTCTACCAGCAGCATATGGTAGGGTCTCAGCCACCTACTAGCCATAAGGGCTTAATCCTACTAGCCAAGACAGATACAAGGGATGGATCTCTGCAAGATTCTTGAATAGCATGCAAGGCAGTTCTAAGGAATAAAGCTGCCTTTAAAGTAGAGTAATTGATGATGACTTAAATTCAATGCCAATTAAAAACGTCAAAGGCTGCTTCTTGACTGCCTCGCACTTTGCATAGTCAGTTAAATTCAGAACAAAGTCGATGTAAGAAAGTTGCCAAACTGTCCATGTTTGACATGGACCTGGAAAAAATATGCATGGTGACAAAGATGTAGGTCGAGAAGGAAGCAAATCCTCAGTTTTTAGGGCTACATTCTTCACCAAGCAAAATGCCATCCAGATCACCTTAAATCTGTGGAATTACCTGAGGTGTAAATTGAGAGCCTCACAATAAAATTGAAATAAATATTAATATTCACTATCTGCTGTTCCCTTAAGAATCTCCAATTATTCGTCTTCCTTTTCAGTTTTCTGTTTGTAACTAACTGTTTCAGACTATTCTTTTGGTGTGGACAAAGGTACACTCTAATCTAAACAAATATGTAGCAAATAGGGCTGTGATCACTCCTGTATTCAACTTGTCCTTTTAATAGACACAGAATATCAGGGCTTATTATTTATAATGTAGTCAGCCTAATGGACCAGGTATGGCCAGCTTAGACTGCCAGAATGCCAGACCTTCATAGAACTGCCAACTTAAAACTCTGAACTTGAGCAATAACATACATTTTTACCAGTCGCAGACTCCAGCAATCAAGCCCAAGACACAGACAGTCGTCCACATCCTTAGATCTTCTGTTAACTTCTCTGTGTCTGGTCCCAACAAGTAGTCCTCATGTGGGTACTGTGCATAAGAGGTTCATATGAAAATATAACCTGGTATCTCCATTGCCAACTTTGGAGTTGGAACAGTGGCTGCAGCCACAGGCATACCTAGTTTGCATAGGATAATTATGACACTGAATCTGCATAATGCCTCTGGCTTCATTCCCAAAACTACCCTCTGTGCTAGCTCATGCAGGGCTGGCAAAGGATTACTCCATGAGGCACAGACAATACAGAGGGCCTCCTGTTCTTCTGCTCCTATGGCGATGCCTCCCTAAATGCATCATGAGGTCATGCAGACTCTAGATTGAATTTTTCCTAGAAACATCTATGATTCAAAGTCTCTTGTTCTTGCCATCCCCCCTCTGAGTTTGATTCCAGAGGATTTCAGTTCTCTACTGCTGAAAATACAAATACGCCAAGAAGTAGACCCAAAGTGGCAGGTATMTTTCCTATATTGCTAAGGATTAAGAGAGATTAAAATTCTGTCACAAACTAGCAATACATCTATTCTACCTTCATACCCCCCTCCAAAAATATGATCCACTGTTTCAAGAACATTACTCATTTTGAGATGTCCAGCTTAAGAACTGAGTGCATGATTTCCAGAAATGGTAATGGAATTCCATTAAACTAAAGGTAGCTTGAGCTGAGCACTTAAGAGAATCACCACTCTCACCCCCACAAACCYCCAAAACCTTCAGAAAGTGGACACATTTCAAGAAATATTTTAGTTCTTGTTTTGATTAAATTTTGTCTGMATTTTATTTCAAAGCTTCTTATTATTAGCATAACAATGAGTCACAAATCCTGCTGTTTCGATCAAAAAACATAAAGGTCTTTAAAACTTCTTCCTCTCTCTCTCTCTCAGCATGCAAAAGATAGCTCAAGTCTCCTCCACAGACACGCTCTTATTTTGATGGTTTTCAATCACCCTTCCAGGGCCAGAGAACTTCTGACCCAGCTACAACCGTTCCCTGCAGATCCTCCTAAAGTGCTCCTTAGACTACTATGTATTCCCCTAGTCTAAAACAGAATATGAATCAATTTGCTAGGAAATGACATGCCATATTCATAATACCTGTGAGCCAAATTCTGGTTTTCGTTAGTATAAGTAGGAAAAAAAAAAAGGAAAAGAAGAAGAAAAAGTGTGCCACATATGTCACAAGTATTCATAGACAGAGGTGTGGCCTGGCCCATCATTTGTACATATAATGATGAAAATGAGAGAAAATAGATTATTACTCAACAACAGAAAGAAAATGCTACATTATATTTGCATTCTATGCCAAAATAAAAATTTGAAACAAAAGATGCAGCATCTGCAAACAGTAGCATATTAGGAGCACCTTTTCAGGCTTCTACCTTCCTTGCTCAGAGATCTGTCCTGTTTGCTATTGACGTCTTTCCAAAACAACTTTAATTTCTCTTGCTATTTAATACATGTCAGAGCACTTGACAACACTCACAATCTCTATTAATCAAAACCTAGGTAGTTACTGCAGCCTGAGCTGGAGTATAATCCTTAAAATTCAGTTCCCCCTCAAAAGAAAAAAAAAATGGCGGTAGTTTGCCTGACAACAGGGTAAACAGATTATTGTGTTATTGCTGGCTGATTGCCGGAGTTATTTTGGAGCTCCATAATTTGTTTAAAGAGATTTTTGACATTTATGAAATGACTTCTATAATCAACTGACAGTGCAATATCCTATAATTGTTCAATTAAAAATGACTACTAGTGCATTCATTTATTAGTAGAATCAGATAATTGTCTTGCCACTAAAGAGTACTTCACACTTTGCGCATCAAATGAAAATGTTTGAGTATAAATCTATGGCTCAGCAGCCAAAGTCCTGGGGATTTTTCAAGTGAAGGTGTAATTATTACAGGCCTCTGAAGTAAATATGGTTTCATGTGATAATCTTTAAATGGATTGCATGTGTCTTACAAGACATACTTCTGCATGAACTGTCGCATCTGGTGGGATGGACATGRAGTTTCCCACGGCAGGTTAGATTCACGTCGTTTAAAACAGGGTCCATATAAAAATTGTCATCTAAATCGCAAAGCTGACCTTCCTTCTCTCCCTTCCTCCCATTCCCAAGTCCTATTCTCCAGGACACAGCGTCCTAGCGGAGGAAGGCGTCAGAGGACGGTTGCACAGGAAAAACAGTTTTGCCTGGGCAATTTGACTGGAATATGAATTCAGGAGCTACAAAGCCCCAGTCACAAATGCAAATGAGCACACGATCTGCTCCTGGAAGATATCAACACCCTCATGAAATACCTGGTGATTTTTAGGTACATTTGAAGCCCACTTGAGGTCACTCAGCACCTTGAAACAATTTTGGAATAGAGATTTTCTCTTTAAAATTGAACATTTTAACTTGCATTATCCAAGCCATCTGCTAAGCAAAATCACAGATCAATTTTCATTAAATAATAAAAAAAGCTCTGTACATCAAGTAGGTAAAGATCATATGGAAAACTGTGTAAGCAAATTACTTAAAAGCAAGCAACAGCAGCAACCCCTTTACAAATATAATGATTTTTTTTAAAAAGATTATCTCCCTATTTCTAAGGACAACCTTCCAGAATTCTTGGCTAAAACTCACGATTTACATTCAGATAATAATAATTAAAGAAATCCAGTGCATAGTCACCAGATGGAAGATAATACTTAATTTGCGGCTGCTACAGTATACCATTTAGTAATGTCATTTCAGAGTCTCAGCTGAGCTTAAGCCCTGCTCCCCCCGCTGCTTCCCTCCCCCAGCGCRCACCAATTTGATAACAGAACATAATGCTGCTTCACCTCACACTTGAGCTTTCCTATATTGCTTTTCATCCAATGATCTTCAAATACTTTAATGAACCAATAATTAACAAATTATTTCTTACACTGCAACTTAGCCAAGTGTTACTTTCTCCACTTTGCACAGGGAGAGAGCTGTAAAAGCGGAAGAATTACTGCCAAATTTTTCGCTAGCAGTCCCAGGACGAGGGGGAGGGTAGCTGGCTCCCATCGAGAGCCTATAAATGGGGAGGGGGGCAACTGGAGAGCACCTCGTTTTACAGGGCAGTGCCAAATAAAACCAAGGCAGCGGATGTAACTGCGCGGAAATGATCGGAAAACCCAGGCTGCAGCCTGGCGCCAGGGCAACGTGGCAGAGCTCCCATCCGCACCGTAATCACGAGCCCGTCCTCCGCCCTTCCTACCTAGCGAGGAAAAAAAAATTAAAAACCCATGGGTCCTCGTATCAGATCAGCTTCCGCACAGAGCTTTGCAAATGACCCATCAAGGATACACGGCTTCCGCGCCTGCATTTTTTTCCCCCCCACCTTCCCTTTCTTGTCGTTGCTTTAACCCCATTTCTCTTCACGTCGCTCGGATTTTAGAGAGACTTTTGATAAAGACGGCCCTGGCAGCCGGATGATAAATACGGTTTCCTTAACCCGCCTAGCTTTGTCAGCCACCTGCAACCGCCGCCTGCCACACGCTGGAAGCAGCTCATTAACTTCCCCGCAGCTTCCCGGGAGTTTCCCTTGTTTTCTCGCACCTTGGGCGCGCGCCGCCTTCGCGGCACGCCGCTGACTCCGCCAGCCGGCCGAGCGGGCCTTGGCACCGCCAGCGCAGCGCGCTCCAGGCAGCCTCCCCGCTAAGGCTCAAAATCTCTCTTAAACACATTAAGCGGCCCATTTTGGATTGATAGTGCGGTAATTATTCTGCTTCACCCTAAAAACCATCCTGGGGTAATTGGCGCGGAGGAAAATTACCCAGAGTCCTCTGCCACCTGGTAGTTAAGGAACGAATCCAGGGAAAGATAAGTGAAGCAGGGAAAAAATCGGCACTTATTTGATTTTAATCTCACCACTTTGCAAGCATTTAAATTGCCTTAATCAGGTGGCTGGCTCCCAGCCTAGCTGGTAATCTGTTATCAAATTTGAAACTAGATTTTTTAAAATGTCAGTGTAGGCTGAGAATTGAAGTCTATTAACAGTTATGAGCCTCCCTCCTAAACTTCCATAATCTACGTATTAATGATCCCTTTTACAAAGCTGTCAAATATTACTTTATTATAACTATATATTAGTAATGTCAGTGTAAAAGCAGGATTTAATTATTTATTTTTTAAAGATAGGGGGAAAAAAAAAAAAGCCCATACACATACACAATGCCAACATTCTTAACACTGAAACCCGATTTTTCCGAGGCAATAACTCGAGTGTATGGAATAACCTTGATAAATGTAATTGAATTTTTCTCTGATAAGATTAACTAGTGGTAATTGTGAATGGGGAAGGTCTGACCCACTACAAATGAGATGTATGACGAGCTGAAAATAATCAATTTTTTTCTTTCTCTCTCTCTCTTTTCACCACACACAGATAAAAAAACTGAAATAGTAATTTTGGGCCTGGCAGGATGAAGCATTTATGTCTGAAATGTTTTTGTATGTGCTGATTATCTCCTATCTTCTCAGTGTGTCTAATTGTGCTGAGCTCAGTTTAAAATAAGATCAACACATTTAAGCCCCAGAAGGCTTAATTAACGGAGGGACTTAATACTTTACAAAAAAGGGGAATTTACGTCTTTTGACAAATGCAGTATAAATTTTACCTCCAACTTTCCTGACTAGAGCGCTCTAAAATTTTGTAGTTCATTGAATAGTCTTTAAAAACAAACAAAAAAGAGAGWACTTTAAAACTTATAATTGCCAGTTAAGTGGTTAAGAGCTGTACTTTTCATGCTTCTTAGTTCTTGCCTTTTGTTTCCACACGCTCTTGTTCAGGCTGTCCTGATCAAGCAAGCAAGAATGCAATATATAAATCAGACTTGAAAACTCTAGTATTTCAACCCTTTTAAAGCTCATAGCAGCTATTTGCTTTTCAGAGTTGCAGATGCCTCTTGTGTTGCATGGAGCAACACACATGCAAATACAGACAAAGCATTCCCTTACCTTGCATTCGTTTCCGTTAAGCAAACTATTGCACTGCAAATTAAAAAGCTGGGGGGGGGGGAATTAATTCCTTTTAGTTATGTGATAAAAGTCAATCAAGTATTCTTTGAAAATAATGCCACAGTTCATTTTTTTCTTCCTCCCTCATTATCCTGCAACTCTGACCATTGAACTTTAGTGCTGTAGATCAGGCTAAAACACCACTGACAACTGAGTATTCACATTCTCTTCATTGAATCCTGTGTAGGTGCTGTGAAAGACTCTTCAGAAACATAAAATCTACCGACAATGAAATTAATCACAAAGTACAAAAGAAAAGCAGCTGGCATCCAACTACTGAATAATGCAAAACGCTCAGATTTAAATTACATGTCACCGTTAATGTATACAATATATCTATATCTACACACACACTCACAGTTGTACTATAATCAGTAAATAGTTTTTCATTGTCTAAAACATGAGTATTTTATTTCAGAAATAGTATATACTGAAATTGCATCAAAATTAAATACCAGATGAGTTCATTACGATTAATGTTACTGCAGTAAATACCAGAAGGAATTAAGCTCAGTAGGAAACGGTTGCACTTTAAAAACAGAATGAAAAAAATGCTCATGTATGAGAGAAAGTTATAAGTGAAATCAGTAAAAATCTGTGTCGATAGCTTTGTCTGCATATTCCAAGCCTCTAATTAGTCATCAGGATCAAATACAATAAGGAACAAAAGTTAAGTTTGCCTCATTTATGTGCTCATTAGAACATGGATTATATAAAAAAGAACTACCTGAGAGAAGTACAGGAAAAAAATCACCAGTAAGATCCTTATTTTCATGCAATGCTATGAGAAAATTCTAAATCRTGGTAAATGTTATTATTTTTCTTTTAAACAAAAAAATAATAGTATAAAATAGAGACCTGCAGGTCCATAACTACTTGCCTTGAATTCTGAAGTTTGCTAGTTCTGAGCTGCACAGCCATATATCCTTGAGAGCAAACAACAATCCAGTGTACTTTATTTCTCAGCTTTTGACAACCTTTATTATTTCGTTTAYCTGCTATTCATAGTGAGATGTAAACATCTTACTTCCCAGTGTGATCCTCATATCAACAGTGGGTCAGTTTAAAATATTGGGAATCAATATGTTATAAAACATCAGCCAGTACTAAAAAGACAGAGCTAGAGCAAATTCATTGAATGTCAAATAAAAAATAAACAAACATCAACAGTTAAAAAAAAAAGTAGTAAGACCATAAATAAAAGGAATTAAAAATAAATATTTCTAAAACAGTGATTTGACCAGGATGATATCCCTACATTAAGTACTAAGCCATTTACAGCAAAGCAGATGATGAATTTTATGTAGACACAAAAAATAAGTATTTTAAAATGAATCCTTAAATTTAATAGAGAACTTCCATGGAAACAGTGCTCATTGCTATTGTAGSAGTGGTGAAAACAGGTAATATGAGTAGAGAAAACTTGGTTCAGATTCAGCTTGTTGCTTTATTTTAATTTATTGGGCAAGACATTTCAGACTGAGTGGTTAGTGGCAGGGGACAGCACTCACATCTTAGACAAACAAACAGGCATCATGGACATCTTGTAACACAAGCTTGACGCAAATGAATCAGGCCTCCTGCTGCTCTTTCCCCTTCACAGGCCTCAGAGTCTAGTCAATGAGAAGCCTATAAGCAGAGCTAGTCAAAAAAAAATTGTCAGAATGGTTTTCTAATGCAAAAATGCAATTTCATTGAAAAAAAAATCAAAACATTTTGCAAGTGCTAGGTTAGAGTCAATTTTTAACTGGAAGAGGTCCAAACAAAACCTTTCAATATTCAGGTGAGTAATTTCAGTGAGATAAAAATATTTTGTTTAGATTACATAATTCTGATATATTAGAATTCCATATTATATCAAATACATTTATGTAGCCTCAGATAATAAATATTTTCTATAAGATAAATAATATTTATACGGTGTACAGTGTTACATTTTGCCATGAGCAAAATGCACCAATTAGAAAGTATTGATTCATTTATGTATTCCAACCTCACATTTTTAAGATTTTGTTTCGTGACAACACTTCACTCTTCTGCTCTGAATCTGAAATCTATTAATTTCTTGTCAAACATAAGTCCATTTTCCAACCAACCACACTCATGAATAAACAGCGTATTTTTAGTCATTCTCAAATAATTGTGAAATTTGAGAACATACAGCTAAAATAGGCTAAACAAAACATGGATCTTTAAGCTTGTAGCATGGCGGGTGAAGCAGAAAAGGAGGAGAGCGATAAGGAAAAAGAGAAGGAGAAAGAAGGATGGACAGGGAGGAGTCTGAATCAGTTCAGATCTTTGTCACTTCACAGAGTTAAAAAATAGCATTTTCTTATGACCTTATCTACCATAAGCCCAGCTGGCTTCACAGATCAGCATGGTCCTAAGAATGCAGTATAGCAAAGGAGAGTTCACATTGTGGTGTTTCATTTATTTCTCATTTTTCTGCAACTTCCTTGAGAGACTGTTGTTTTTGTATCACTTTGTTTAACCTTAAAGATTTTGTTCTAACCTATCACAAGATTTCAATAAACTTTAGGCTTATTCTTAGAGATTTCTGTCATTCACTTGAAGGTGATCTTGTAAGTGCCATCTTGAAATGAAAAGTTTCTTTTTWAAAAAAAAATGAAACAGTACATCCTTTCTAAAAATCAGACTGTTCATTAAAAGAATTAAATAAAACATTTTCAGATCTCCCTTATTTCTTCCCCGAATTTTAATTTCTCAGTTTGCCAGATTATTATCAAATTTGCAAATAGATTTGCAGCACTCATTTCTCCACCTATTCCTGCCCATTTTGGCAAATATACTATTAATCACACATATATTATCCAGAGCTCCTAATACCCATCCTGTGTTTTCACAGGAACCCAGGTGYTAGAAATTTATCATTAGCCAATGCTTGTGGCATTTTTGAGGACCCTCACACACAYGCTACCTGGCAGGAAGTACCATAAGGCAAAGGAGTGGTAACTTTCAAGCTGAAAATATAGAGGTCCARTAGACACGAACTAACCGCAGTAGCGCAGGAAGTGCAGATCATCCTTCATTGCAAYCGGTCTCCTACCCCTCCTCTCATTCTTTTCATCAGAAGCCTGTGGAAGATGCCAGCTCAGTAATGGGGTCACCTTAGGACCCTCATTTATTTGGTTACCTTCTAGTTTTATTTCTTGCTCCAGCACCTATTCCCCTGCTCTGAAGTCTTAGCACAGAGCCAAAGCTCAGCCTAGCCACGTGGTGCACTCGCAGTGATTAAACATGCAGTCTACAAAAAGAAGTTCACAGAAGTCAAGGTTGGGTTGGAAATCTTTTGTCAAGGRATTAGGTCACCTGCCCTGCTTTCTGTGGCTTCTTGCGTGCTTTCAAGGTCATGTACCTCTTGTGGCACCAGCCTTCAGATTGTTATCCCTACCTCTGGCCCACATGGTAATGGATCAGCTTTCTGCAGCTTGTCCTATTCCCACCTCCTTCACAGTGGAGAAGAAATAGTCACTCCAAGCTCTAGTTTATTCTGTGCAACACAGTCAGGAAATATCTCATGTTTCCTCAGTACAAGTAGGAGRCTTGTTCTTTCTAGTTTGATTCCTTCATTCTTCCACATTGATAGTTTTGGATTTGGGCTCTTTCCAGAGGAGAAGGGGGGGGYTGAAAGCAGGGGGTCTGTTTACAGATTGTTGACTCAAACACTGTAATATCATTACAATCCTACGTTTTTATAGCACACCCGCTGTGTGTTGATGTCCCCTGAAGTCCTCCATCTCATTTATAGCCAGTCTTAATACAGCAGCTTTCCTACATGGGAGATTTAATTCTGATACCAAATGGCTTTTTAATCACCCAAACACAGTATAGACCCATGTTAAGTTGTTTTTTCCTCAGTAACAAGGAGTTTTTTAAATTGTATTTTCAAAAATCATTTAATAGACTGGTGTTTATTGTTAAGTCCCTAAAGTTTCACGGGCAGAGGTATGAGGCTTGTTAGTCTTTGTCTGAAGACTCACCCCCTCTGAGGTACCAGCCCTGCTGAGATCTGACCTGACAAGTCATAGATTGCAAAGCAGCAGCTCCACCATTTGAAATAGGGAAGAAACTTCCTTGATAGACAGAAAGGATAGAAATGAGATCATCTTTCAGGTTTCCTGACACTAGAGGGCAAGCCCATTTTAAGTTAGATTATATTTGATCAAGAGTCTTAAAAGATGTTTCTGTAATAGTGAGTAAACTGTTTCCATTCTCAGTCGCTTGCATTTCCTGACAGACTGCTGGTTGCTGAGGTCCAGCAGGTCTGTTCAAGCCAGCAAAACTAACAGGGCTGCAGAGAGCAGCCATCACWCTCTAGACCACAAGTAGTTACTCTCAATTCCCGTAAGAAAGGAGCACTGATATTAGCGATGGATGATGATCAGCTCCAATCTTAAGGCCATTTTCCTTATCCTTTCAGACTTTTTTTTTTTATAATATCCTAAATTTCAGGTACTTGTTATAAGAATATTGATTGCCCAGTGGTCAGCAAGATGGATACAAAATGGACAAAACAGATGTGAATAATGGTTGAGGAAATACTCTCYCTCAAATTAGCACCTTTCTAACCATTTCTACCCACTAATAAGAAGACAAAAGGAAATCAGTGTTTAACTCATGTCTCTTGCCCCTTTGTAGACTCCTCCTTTTCCTTTACTGAAAATCAGATACCACAGCTCATTAAGCCAGACTTTAGAAGATAATAAGGCACATAGGCTCCTTCACTTCTCTGAGGTTAACCTTTCTTTAATAGAAGATGATGGCCTTGTGGTTAAGCCACAAACTCAGTGTCAGGGGACCTTGGTTACAATCCATTACACATACAGACTTTGGCAGGCCACGTTACTTATCCGTGCTTTAGCTGCATTTCAAAGATGCAGGCCAAATAACACTTCCCAGCAGTGTGAGAATAATCAGTGCAAGGAGGTGGGCTGGCTGCCGTGGAAGGACAACCTCCAGGGCCCAACCCAGCCGCTAACCAAAGGAGAGGGGCGGGGAGTCACTGTTCAGCAGCTTTCCTTCACGTGAAATTGTAAACTCACACAAGAGCAGGAACTGAAAGAAATAGGAATGATCATACAAAAAACAGGCACTTATGCCTTTATTTAGAAACAAAGTGGCATCGATTTTCAAAATACCCAGTGCCCAGGCATGCAGTTATTTAACCATTTAGAAGGGTCTAGAGTTCAGCAGCCCACTTGCAAGGTGCCTACTCTGAAAAACACAGTCAAATTTAGGGTTGGGACTTGACAGCCTAAACTTGATTTTAGCACCATTTTAGTCGCACAAAGGTGTCCTACATACCACTCAGCTGCCCTTCATGTCTCCATTATGTCCTAGAGCAAATGCCAGTCCACATACAGGTGTCTTTCATGCCATGGGGCATCTAAAATARCTTTAGACATTTGCCTTTAGACCTCTGAACTTCCCTCTTTATGTCTCCAAGCAGAAATATTTGAAAAATGGGTAGAGGTAAAAGCTTTCAAAAAGCTTCCTGGYAGCTGTAATGTATTCTTTAAATCTCAAACAAAATTCACTCCCGAAGTTTTGATTACTGACTTCATCTAACTTACCCAGGATTATACTTGATACACAAGTAGGTATTTCCTATTTTATATCTTTTAAAAATTATCAGCATGCACAATAACAGCTTTGTGAACAATAACATTTGTAAATCTCGCCTTCTTTGGATTACAACAGATTTTCAGTTTCCATGCTGTTAATTTTTATATCGCATGGTTGGAATATGAAAATTTAACAATAGAGTGTTGTAGTCACTAAGACATTATAGACTAAAATAGGCATAGAAGAAATGAATGTAAGTGCAATCATGAAAAGTAGGAGACAATTCTATCTCACCTCTGAATTTTCCAAACTACACTGAGGAATGTTCAATAGTGTTGTATGATTTTTTATCACAAATAATTACAGCTTAATTGCAGAATTGGCAATTGAAAATAAAAAGCATTCGTTATAGAGAAAAATATTTTCTTTTGAAATTTTGCTTATTCAGTGACTAATTTGAAAACTTCAGTAATTTGCCACGCACTTAATGTTGTAAAACAAGGTATTTCTTTTGTAACATTGAGACTGAAAATACATGAAGTGTAACATAAACCACTGTTAAAGTTCTCTCATTTAGAAATAACTTGACTTACAGCAGACTTCTTTTAAACCAAATATCAAATATTTGGAATCTGGAGATACATTTGGCACAGCAGGTTTTAGACTGATACAGTTTAAACAGTAGTAGTGCTGTCATAGCTGTGACAGGCTTTGTAGGGAGAGTTGATCAATTTTATCAACAGATTTTGTTGGGAAAATATTTTTCTAGTTCAGTATAATTTCTTCCAACTTTGTCAATCAGTTCAAGAAAAGATACTGCCATTGCTTGCAAACCTTGTGGAGCTTAGGAAAAAAAAAACTACAAAGACATGAAGAGTAAAGCTTCCATATACCAGTAGTTACAGGATTTCATGATAATCTGTATACCACAACCTAATGATGATACACTCAAAATAAGAGAGGTGGAGAGTAATACCTCTCTTTTATCACACTATGTATTGCTGATGCTTAGAAATATTAATTCACCATAATATCTCATTCAAAAAGCTATCTTCAGTAAGCAATTCCTACTCTCTGCATGTAGTCACTGTGAAGTCAATGTGACGTTTTTGGACTCTTAAAAATCTCTGAAGCAGAGTATCGGTATATAGTTCATAATAGTTGTAGCATGCTGTTAAATAAAAAATGGTTTTTAGTGACTGTGCCATTTTTGTGTTGCTCTGTTGTATCCTTTGATCTGGAAAATACTTCCTTCAAGGTAAACTGTACATTAATTTAAAGAACTGATGTTCATTTCCTTCTAAATCATCAAAATGCCTGAGAAAAGTTGTACCACAGAACCATTGCAGAGAGAAGAAATCTGCATATAGACCAATACAATGTGAAGAAAACCAAAAATATCCAGGTTTGAGCTTCCCACAACTTTTAAAGGGCGAGTGTATTAGAAACCTGCATCTCTCACAGAAAACAATACCTGAACTAATTCTGATGGTGTTCACATGTTATCTCTGTCTTTTTACCGCAGTAGCTCAGGCTTCTTTCACCAATAAATGGTAGTGTAGTGCTGTGCACCGAGTGGATCAGCACTGTGCTTCAATCTATAGGCATCAATGCTCCCTTCGCCACCAATAATGAACAGATTAATGCTTCTCCTTCCATTCTTTCTTGTAGAGGCTGACCTTCCTGATGCTCTTCATCTTCATCCATGTTTTTGAGCAATRCAAACTGGCTAGCAATGAAGTACTGTCTGGTTCATCACAGGATTTATTGTTTTGGGAAATTTATCTGGATAAAATGTGGGGATTAGACCCTTGAACTCCAGTTCTCCTTGTGGGTAYGTGCCATAATGGAAAAGGACCAAAGTTGAACTTTATCTGAACAAACRGATTTTGATGTGTAAACAAATGAAGTACTCCAATATTGGGGATAACTAATTGCTTTAGTGCAATCAAAAAATGTCAAAAAACCTGGCAGTATTCCCCRGTCAACTATTTTAGAGTTTCCAATCTAAAGAAGTATGGAAATGTGAAATTACTGTACTGTTGCAGAAATGCTGAAATTTCCCATAGAAATGGAAATTTCAGGCTATCTATGGCGACTTTATTCTTGTGCTTAACAGACAGAGATTGTGCTAAAATCTCCTTGAGTGAAATACTATTTTCAGCCTAAGGTTGATTGCATGTACACATTTAAATACAGTTTTGAGATTTTAAGTTATTTCTTGGAAAGAAAAGCAACACCATAGATTATACCTGATGTGCTCTAGATGGTCTAGGTAATACATAAACAAAGATAAAAGAAGCTTTCCTGCCTCCTCCTTCACCAGAAAAGATTTTTCTAAATTGTTTGTGCTGTTTGTGCTTAAGGCTCTGGGTTTTTTTTGCCTTCATTAGCAATTTAACTTATTGTGAATCAAAGGTTTTCTTGTTAACTCTTTAGATACTAACACAATGCAGCCGTTAGTTTCAGGTGTAGCTTACTGGTCTATCTTCCCTGCAAGTTCAAAGCAAGTGATATATTAAACATGTCACATCAACAATTAAAATAGATGGTCAATAAGTCTTCTGAAACATGTTATCAGTTTGTGACCCAGCTGTTCAGAAGTCATCTAAGTTAATATCACTAACTCATGTCCTCAACCTCAAGCTGCCCGTAATACCACCTCTGCTAGCACAACAGAAAAAGTGTCTGGCAAGAAGCACTTTATTGTTGGGGTGTATATCAGCTTGGTGAAAGCAAGTCCACAACTTCGTGTTCTTTTACAGAATATTTACGAAATAGATCTGAAACTACTGGTCAGCTACACTACCAACAGGCTGGGCTTCAATGAAAGCACAAGGCAAACTTGAGATGCATTTCACTTACTGGTGAAGCAGGTCAATGTATATGTTCCATGCATATGGCCCTGTTTCCTTACTTTATAAGTATTTCCTTTTAAGCAAAACCAGACTATGTTTAACAGAGAATTTAGTGTCAGTTGTACTGGCCATGATTGTTCCACGGKCAGTCTCAGTCAGCTTCCACTGCAATAATCATTGCAAGATGGTTGTGCATATCACTGCAAACTTGCCGAATACCATGCAATCAGAGAAAGAATTAAAAATTACAAAAGCATATACCATCCTTAAAAATTATGAAACATTTCATTTCATAGTGAGTAGACACATTACCAAGACAACAACAAAAGCATGCACTGGCAATAAAAATTACATGAAATTTCTATGCCAGGATGAACTGCCCACAATGTGAATGAGAGGAAAGACTTAAAATTCTTATAACTACTTTTCCCTTGTACCTATAGTGTGCAACATTTTACAATATAATAGCTATGTTATAGCTAGTGATTCAACCCCATTTTACATTACAATTTCACTCTACCTACTCTACTTCATTTTCTTTAGAAACCTGTGGCTGCTGAAGGCAGACATGAATGTTCAGATTCCAGAAGAGCTTAAGCACATGAGTTTGAAGTGCATGCCTCTCCTGAAAAGCAGATCTCCTCTTCAAAAATCTACTTATGGATATGTCTGATTGTTTCTCAGTATTCGTCTCAAAAGTACACTTGTTGCTTACACAGTACTTTTGAGATGGAGAACAATACTATTCGAGAGCAAATTCCAGAGAWGAGGTAACATGTAATATGTTAAATGTCAATATGTACTGAGCTCCTATGACCAACCCACACTCTGAAAAATGTATTTAGCAATACAACTGTGACATCTTTCATCAGAATAAAGTGCTTCAGAGGCACAAGCACGATATTCCCTGAAATCGTGTTTCAGAACTTCAGAGTTCCCTAACATTCCATGAGTAARAAATTGCCATTCTCATTTCGGGGTTTGGGAAACTAGTCTCAGAGGGAACAGGGACCTTCTTTAATCAGTCGTATCAGAAGCTTGTGAAAGAGACACTTGTGGAGATCAGAGTTTCCAGCCTTCAACCAGGCTTCTATACTTCTYCTAACATTAATATTCCACTTATATTTTTAAAGAATTACCAGAAAGAAGCACTAAGATCATCACTACTATAAAAATGGCCAGAGAATTCTTGGTTTTATTTCCTACATAGAGGTAGTGGGTAATTCTTTTCTGATGCAACAGAAAGGAGAAAATGAAATTTTATATATTAAAAGGACATAATGCTATACGTAATAATAAAAAGGTATTGTCAAGTAAATATTAGGCCCCAACTGCAGAACCAGCTGGTGCAATTCCTCAACATTGTAATTGCCAGCTTTATTTTCTTATGCCTGAGCAAAAGACGGCATCTTTGGGAAATTTACAATTTGCACTATTTATTGAGACAGCTCCAATTCCTTTTTTATTTGTTTTCCAAAAGTACCTATTTTTTACCTCTGCTGACCAGTGCAAAATCAGACCCACTAATGTTTATAAAATACCACATTATTGTTAGATATCGAATCCAAATGCAAGCACTGCAGCTTCTAACAGATAGGAGCTTGATGGAATCTGTCTCGAGATTGCTAGTGTCCAGATTGTCTCGGCACCTATTCTGGTAATAGCCCCTGACACATAAGACGGAAAGAGCTCAGCATTTTCTAAAACCTTCTGAAGCATTGACATTTTAACAAGAATATAAAAACACCTCTCTTGTCTTTAATTTTCAGGGCTATTATGAGCTTGATAATTATAAACTCAGAGGAAATTCAGGCAGTTACCTATTAACATTTAAAGGTAGTGATCTGCTGCATAGATTGCACAAGAAAGGAGAGTGAGTGTTGATACAACTTTTTAACAGGACTTTGATCTAATATTTAATCTAATCCTTAATAGGGTGCCCTAAGTGTTCAAGAAGTCTGAAGCTGCTCTGCCAAACACAAAGAACTGGCATAAGATCCTTTGTGTATGCCTTGCTCTTATAYAAAACTTTTCACCAGTAAATCTCAACATGCTTCATTAAGGAGGTAAGTATTAGTATTCCTGTGTTGCACAGACACCCACAGCTGAAGCAGTTTGTTCAAAATCAAGGGATCAGTGGCAGACTTGGGAACACAATAGAGGTTCTCCAAACCTAGCTAGCACCTTCCTTTTGGTAATGCTGCCTCCAGAGTAAACTAGGAGCCCCAGGCAGGAAAGCCAAGCCAAAGAGAGCTAGAAATACTCCCAACACCTCTGGAGCCTTTTGCAAAACAGACCTGCCAGGCCTGTCAGTGCTGCGGGTAAGGTCTGGCAGACATGGGGAGGTGGGCACCACCCCTCAGCTAAGGGGTGTCAAGCCTATGCCATGTCTCCTGGGATATGTGCTGGGATGGCCGCTCCACCAGCGCTTGTGCCAAGGGAAGCAGGGAGGTTTCCTTCCTGCAGACTCCCTTCCACTAAGCTCATTTACTGCAGCATCGTGTGAGCGAGGCAGGGTGAATCTCTCTCTCACTGCTTAGCTGAAAGCAATTGCTCTTCTGACTATGTTAAAAAAAATTTCTTCGTACTTAAAGATTCATAACCCTAAGAGGAAGTTGCTGTGCATGCGCTTTTCCGCTCTCTGTAAGCACCACACAACAGGCTTCTGTGTAAAACAGGACTCTAGATTTGGTCAAGGTCAGAAAGGTAGGTATCATACCCTAACTTTTTTCTTTAACAGATATATTATTCTATTAGATGGAAATTGTACCAGGGCAATTCACCCCCTCTTGGCTTTTCTATCCATGTGTGAGCATCTCTGAGAAGTGGGATTAGAGAGAAACCTGCAGGCATATTAATAAATAAGCTTCACATGCTATTAGATATTAAGTAAACATACTGCTCTAGGGGGTGGTGATCTCATAACCCATGGACTTTTAATTTGGTTACCTGTGACATGTGGTTCTTACCCCAGGGTTCTGCAATAAATTAATTTTAAAATGTTCTTAAGGTTTAAAATACTAAGATAAGATAAAATAATCAAACATATGTTCTTAAAATTTTTTGGCTCACTTTCCTCATAGGTAACATGAAGCACTACTATTAAAAAAAAAAAAAGGCAGCTATATGCCTCGAGAGCCTCAGTCAGGGTGACACATTTGTTCCTGGTAGAAGCCCAGATGAGAGAATCCATTCTGGGAGAAGGATCTGCCTCTACATCAGGAAAGTTTCCTCTCCCAGCAACACCATGTCCTTTATTTTTACAACAGAAAGTGTCTCAGTTCAGGAAATTACTTGTTTGTCCATGCATCCCTGTGCTCTGTGACCTTTCCACTATGTTGGTTCTTTCATTCCTTAATGTAAAGGATGATAAACTTAAAACAAAAAACCTGAAAAATATTACAAACATTTCTCCATTGATTAATCTTGATTTTGCAAGGGATGTCTCTGCTCAACACTGAGCATTATCCAATACAGTCTTTCTGGTCAAGATACAACTTCCTCTAGTAGGCAATATCAAGAATTCCCATGATTTAAGACTTCAATGCAACAAGACACTGTGGAGCATCACAGGAAGTGCAATTCACCYAGGCTATCCCAAAGAACCAAATACGAGACACCTGACTCATGAATTATAGGTGAACCATGACAACATTGGAAAATCCAAGTTTCCTGGGTTTGGTTGATTTTTTCCCCAGACAGTTTTCCTCAAACGCCATCAGATAATAATGATTTCCCTATTTTCTTCAAGTTGTTTCATAGTTTCCAAATTCTTTTTCTCATTCTAAATCTCCACTAGTGCCTTTCTAACTTTGCAGAAAAGGATCACAAATGTTCTCTACATTAACTGTAATACAGATATAGGGGAAAAATAAAACATACATTTTCGCTCCAGTTTTCAATAAAGATGTTGATTGGAGGGGGTTAAACACAGAATGATCAGAAATAAAATTTTAAGTCAGAGGGAACTGCTTCATTGAGCATGCTGCATTAAAACAGCAAAAAGCAGAATCATTGATATCCAAGCCTGAAAAAAACAGAAATATCAAGATTATATATCTGGTAATAAGAAATTTTAACAAACCTTTCCAGTCAGGAGAAGCGCTAAAGAATAGCAAATATTCTCAGGAAAAGAATTTTTACAACTATGGAACTACAAGCTTGTTATGCTGATAAAGACAATATGGGAAAGCCAATTTTAAATATAAAAAAGTTGCAAAACAGGGAGCTTGATCAGACAGCACCTTTTATATCTCCCCAAAATTGATTTTTAAATTGATTTCCTACTAAATCTGAGCTAAAATCACCACATCAAATAGTTGTTCAGTTTCACTTGCAAAATAATATTCAGTGGGTTTTGGTCCATCAAAATATTTGATTTTGATGTATTTGTAAAATCATGTAATTCCAGAAAGTGAGAAACTTTTCATTCTGAATATTTTATTTAGTATAATTAATTTTCCCCATTTTTTATTCAGAAAATTTGTCAATGCCCAGCATCCCATGAATAATGATTGCTTTGGCTTGAAAGGCATTACTATAAGGAAAACCTTTAACAGAAGTCTTTTGACCAGTTGTGGGGATGAGATCACTATAGCACTTTCTGCATTTATTCCTATACAGRACTTACAGGATGCTCAGATGCCAAACTGTATGTACAGCAAGTATTAACTTTTTATTATTATTATTATTTTTTACACCACTTTGTTGAGGCAAAGTAATATTATCACAGCTTCAGTCTGGAAGCTGAGGACACAGGCACTAATTCAGACGGCCAACACCACACMGGACTTTTCAGGAGCAGGAGCCAGACGGCCTGATTAGCCCAGTGATTTAACCAAAAGGCTCTCCTGCTCCTAGATAGGATATACAGCTGTCTCAGGATAATATACATTTTAATATCAAATGGATTAAAATTTGGCTGTTTGTGAAGCAGTTTTTCAAATTGCAGTATTAGAAAATAAGCTACTGCAAACTCCTGACACGTTTCATCCATTTCTCTAGCTCTTGCTTTCTTTACCTATCCTGCAACTGCTTGCTTCTTAAAAAGGAAACCTTTACTTAGGGCTCCAACCTCTGTTCAGCTTTGGCTTTGAATTTCCTGTTCCTCAAGATGGACAGTCTTCCTAAAATGGAAAATCATGTCTTATGTGTCAGTATTTTATTATTTCCTACCTTAGTCTTGTAAGAAGAGTTAAAAATTTCCTTGAAAAAAATAGATGAGATATAAATGTATACATGACAGAATCAATTTTTCTTTTAGCTAAAGGGCATAATATACAGCAGTGTGTCTCCTGCTGCTGAAGGGAAATTATTGGAACATCATTCTACTGCCCTATGAACAGAGAGTATCAAAGAGCTTAAAGAAAGGTATAGCTGCTAAGGAGAGAGGGAGAGGAGAGGAAAAAAAAACTTGAATTGACTTACCCTCTACTTCCCCACACAGAAAACTTCACGTCTAAAAAAATATACATATAATTTGTGCATATTTGTATTTCCTTGACTCCAGTGCAAAAAATAGAACTATGCTCATGGAGAATTTGGCTGTTAATCTTTTCATCTCTTTTTTGCTGGTGAGCTAATTATGCTTTGACCTTCAAAGGGGGCAGAGGAGTCTCCCTTTTTCTCTTCTGAGAAGATGTCCAGCCCAAATGCTTCTGAGCCCTGGAAACAGCCCTGGAGCTAGGAGCCAAAGCACAACTTTTCCATTGCACACTTCATCTGCGAGGACTGCTCATGCCTACACCTGTGCAATGCTACTAGTTCCCAGGGCTGTGCAAGAGTAATCGGACTGCAGCTGAATGAATAATTTCATTGATGCCACACAAGAACGCGCTTCTGTCTCACTCTGCCCCATATTAGCTCTGCAGCACGACAAGAGCAGAAAGATGCTAAATACTTGGTTTGGCACAGGATGGCAGCTACGTCTCTGAGTGCACACAGAAAGCAAATATTTTGCACAGGATGATGCTTGTATTACATAGTCACCTTCCAGAAAGCAACCAAGCTTCTGGATTTTGGTGAGGATACTGAAACAAAGAAAGGGAGAAGAAAAGCAGAACCATCTAGTTTGCTAATAGCATACAAATAATATAGTATGAAGCTAAAATGCTAAGGCTAGCCCACACAACACTACATTCAGGTCATTATAGTTGTCAGCTTTTCTTGTATAAGGCACCTCTTTTTCTGAGGAAAGKGGCATCACATTATTTTGTACGTATTAATGTAAAGCATACTATATTTATTTCAGTGACTTTACAACTGTCTGTATGAAAATCTAGGAACCTCTACAAGTTGACAGTAACTGCAAGATGCAAGACATTTTCATACTAAAAAAAGAATTTAGACAATAGCAACCACTTAAGCCTATAAGCAAGAGGTTGTCCAAATTATCTGAAAATTAGACTGCATGCATCAGAGCATAGTGTTAATTAATAGTACAGTTTGGGTGACAGCATAAACTGTGCATAAACAATATAACTTGAAAAAGACTTTTCTACACACAGAAAACTGGGCATATACTGGTAACAGCTCACTCAATAAGTGGCAGAAGCCACCCTTAAGATTTATAGTCCCATCCAAGTGAGGTTACTGCCAACAAAATAATGGCTAGCAATCAAATAATGTTTTCAATACCACAAGTATTCTTCAAACAGTCACCATCAGCCTTAACCATCACTGTGATATAGGTTAGGTTTATGAGCCTATCTTCTTYGTAAATAAAATAAATGAAAAAATAAAAACGGATAACTTCCATTCGTTTGTTTTCTTCTAATAGAGAATAAAGAAAACAATATTGTATAAATCATTTTCTTTATTCTGATTTTATTTTCCCCAAACAACTTGATAAAGATCAGTATGGTAATTCCTTTTCACATGATTTGCTGATCAGTTTGAAAATTACCCAAAATGGGAGAGTGGTAATTAGAAAGGGAAATGTAAAAGGGCAGGAAAAATAATTGAGAGGACAACAATCTTGCATTTTTTTTTTTAATCACATTGTCTAATCCCTTCCAATGCATACAGAGTGCTTCTGYTTATTTATTTATTTATTAGGAACAAACTTTTCTTCTGTCATTTGAGAAAAGCCAAAGAAAGAAACGCAGACACTGACATGCTATTTTGAAGGGGAATTTGACTATAATACTTTGCAATAGGTCCCCATTGCTACAAGATGTTAAATAAAAAGCAGTATCTTAGCAAAGTTAAAAGCCAAACTAAAMTTTGTGCTTTCTGGCCATCTATATCAAACAGGTCTAACAGGTCTAATAATGGTTCTCTTTAAGTATTGTACTTATTTCAGAGTTTTTCAGAGACAATTCAAAAGAAAAATTTAATGAATCTCCAAAGCTGCACTTTCATGACTTATTATGTTAACAGGCCCTCTCATCTGATTGGGAATTTTGAGAGAATCATAGAATTCATTAATTTACTGTAYAATGGTAGATGGCTAAGATAGATCCCTACTAATGAGATGAACATTAATTAAATAAACTGTAGAAGTGTACTGTTTAGCTGAGTTAAAAAATCTGGCAAACAAGCCTCTCACACTCTTCAAATCTGAATTCTATTCAGCCAGTAAGCAGACTAGTTTATTTTTTATGGGAAGAAATGTAGACTAAATCTGAAAAAGCCACCCTCAGACTTTCCCAAATGAAAGTGCAATGTTTTATTGTTTAATTATATATTAGAAACACAGATCAATGGGTAATCGTCTTTAATGTTAGCAAAGACTCAGCGTAACTACAGAGTGAGATAACCCTCTCACATACACACACACAAAATCAAAATGTAAACTTCAGAATCTCCATCCTGGCATTGTGTCTGCAGCTTGATTTAGAGTCCCAAATAGCAACTAACTGTGCAACATCACAGAATAAAACACAAAGGAAAGACTTGTATCCAACTTTCGAAGTATTTGTCTTAGCTTTATATTATTGTTTTCCATTTCCTGAATCTTTTATCTATTACCTAATCATTAACTATTTCTTTGGTATTACATAAAACAAAAGACAGACTAAATCACTATTCACTCAGTTTTTGGTTTAGGTTGGTTTGACAAGATGCCATCAGAGACCCTGAAGATGGTGCTAACCTGAAGCTGGTTTAATTTTTATTTTTGTTTACCTCAGCCCACTTCTGATGGTTTAGACTATATATATATGTATATGTGTGTGTGTGTATGTATGTATATATATATATATATATATATATATAAAAATGCATAAGGCCCATTTTCACCCTGAGAAAAAAATAAATAAAAATAAAAATAATACAATCCAATGACAGAAGGATTTAAATGAGACAAAAAGGTGCCATTACTGAAAGAACAAAGGAGACAACGGAAGCACAGGATAGTCAGAGTCCGAAGGTGAAGCTAAGCAGCGTGACATGTGAATGATAACATACGAGAAGCAGCTTGTGCAGTTACTTGAAAGCAAATCATGATCCAATGATCCTAATCTAATTAGTAAAGTAGGAAGTTACATTTAGCCACTACATTTTAGCTGGATTAAAAGGSAATAACACAGACTTAAGAGAGACCAAGAAGAAAGATGCTGCAATAAAGGAACATTTTAAACTTGCAGGATTGATAGGGGGAATTTTCAAGAAGTTGAGGAGGAAGCAGCAGCAAGATCTGGAAACAGTAGGGTAGCAAAAGAGTAGAAGAGGAGATGCTGGAAACCAGCTATCAAGGATCATAGAGCTGGAAATCATACTTTCATTGCCAAAGACAGAGCAGGTGAAGCAAGGCTGATTTGTAAGTCATCAGCATGGAAATGGCAGATGAACTAAAATCACTCAAGGAAACCCAAACCTTTTCTCTCATATATAAAACCACAAACTAATAAAAAAATAGTTGGTGCTGTAGGTCTTTGGAGTGTGCTAATAAAACAAGACCACCAAGTATAACTCTTCTACAGTATGGCCTCTTATGGTGACCAGTAAGGGCACTTCAGAGCAATGTTTATTTAACTTCTTCCTCAGTACCTCCTACAGCAGCTCTAATTTGTCCAAGTTGTAGGCCTGTACAGACTTTCATCACATTTCTTTTTGGTGTTCCTAGAGACACGTTCAAAGAATTCCTTGGAAGGAGAACTCAAATATGCTTTCGAAGCCCAAGATGTTTTAAAACTGAGTCCTGCCAGACTATGCAACATCAGCAATAAGAACCTGACTTTCAGCAAGCTTGATGGTAACCTGCATACTCTGTCTCCACCTACCCCARCAAGAGGGGTAAAAAAGGCCTTCTCTTCTAGCCTGACAGAGAAAAAACAGTTATAATGAAGAGTTTCTAAATTAAGTAAAGCCACTGCATTGCAAGTTTCTGTAAAACAATTAACAACAGCACTACCACTTGGAAGACAGCCTGTTAGACTGCATGTGGTGATGTGTGTTTTCTATAGCTAGCAATAAAGATGCACTAGAAGATATATAAGACTAGCCAGGTAGAAAGACTCTATCCAGAGCCCTGCTGAGAGGGTGCATCTAAGAACAAAACAGTATGATGTAACTCTGTAACTGTTAGGTGTGAGGCATCTTTTTTTTTGAAGCTCAGGTGAGCCTCCTTGTCTATTTAGTAGAAACCACCTCCTCACTGAAAATCAGCTCAGGATAATGTGAAAATAAATGAGCAAGTAGAACACTTTTCCGTAAAAAGGCAAATCAACCCACATTCTTCCTTCTGATAGAATCCCCAAAATTTCACTGAAACTTGAGTTTTAGTATGTTAAATCACATCTAGTTATGTCTAACTAATTTTGTTTTATAATCAAGAGAAAAAATTATTGCCCTGAACCAGGAAAAAAAAAAAAAAAAAAAAAAAAAAAAGCTTGGTTTTTCAAAATAAAATCTTAGATTTAACATGTTCCTTCAAGACATCGAGTTCCAACAGGATGGYATTTTCTGACCACTATATGCACATGTACACATATCAGAAGTCATCTTACAGAGTAAGTAGCATTAAATAATAGTGAAAAATGAAGCCTGCATACAGCATGTGCAACAAAATTCACCACTACTATGTCACCTACATCAAGTGACAGTGCTTAGAAGCAACAGTGGACTTAAGCGACTTATTTAAGCAACCCCCTACTTAAGTGTTAATCTATCTCTATAGGTCCAAGCTGGTAAACCCTGGAAAAAGTTCCCCTCTCTCATGTTTGTTGGTCCAAAAATTTTACAGGCAGTATTGTGGAGATCCGGGCCATATCGGGGATTTGAAAGAGGTTATTAGAGCCTTTCATGCTTTTAGCACTCGTTCAAACCCAGCCTAYGTTTAGCATCTCTGAGCTGCTATATATCGTGAGCGAAGCACTGGAAACCTCGGCTCTGCTGCTACCGTACAGACGTACCCCTTGCCAAACTTTTAACTGTGCAGGCAAGCTCAGCACAGGTACTAGTGGCTGGACTGTCCTTCAAAGGTCCCTCCGTTACAGAACTGAGACACCAGCTTGTGCGAGGAAACTTATTCTGACACTGCCTGTTCTGTGGATAAATAGAGGGCTCCAGAGTTGTCAATACAGCACTTTTGCTACCACTCGATGCAGTGCAAAATAAATGAGGATATTTTCCTCTTGCAGCATGTATTAAATCCCATTAGCATTAATGAGAGTTCACGTGAGTTTGGCAGGGAGCATAGACAAAGTGCAGAGCAGACAGTTTCCAAATTCTCAGCCCTCCCTTATATCTTTCAGCCATCTTTCCTCCGTGAAAACATTCCCATACAAAGTCCAAAATAAAAATAGTAAATCAAATTACTGCACRTACAGTATGTTAAGATGACAGGTTRGGGTAGGGAGGAAGGAATCTAAAAGGCTAATGTACAAATAATTACTGTGCTTACATTTAGCAAAGCACTATGAATTGAACTCCTAGACAGCGCTAATACGGYAGAAAAGCTTTGAGTTGTCTGAGCAACTTTTTCACAGCACACTGGTAAAATAATAAATTGTGCTATGACCGATAACATTCAATAATTTCTCTGATATATTGCTACAGCCACTTTTTCTGCAGAATAAAGCTCATATTTCTCTGTCATATTAATAATTTCCATATTGCATTTCAGRCTCCGTCTTGGAGTTAGTAGGGAAAAGTACATCACAGCAGTAACAAAAGGAAGCTGACTATTCTTTATAAAAGTAGAGAGACAAAAAGAGAAAGAAGGAAATGTCTCTCTCTCTCTTTTTTTTTTAAAAAAAAACTTTTACAATACACCAACTGACGCCTACGGGGGGAGGGGGGAAGGAAAAAAAAAAAAAAGACAGCAGCTGCTACAACACTGCTTCATTACAGACCCAGCAGAGTAAAAGCCGTGGATCCATTTTGCCTTTTTTCTTCCTTGATGATATCACTAAAGCATTAATGGAATCCTTACACTCTGTTGGTACAGTATGAATTTATCTACAGCTCATTCTTTATTGGTCTGAGTACAGATATGCTATTTTTGTGTGGGGGGAGATGGGAAAAATGGGGTTGCCTGCATCTTAAAATATGTTCCTTATTAACTGAAAACTGAAAAAAGTTTAGTACRAAAACAAGACAATACTGATATGTAGGTTAGGTTATGAACATGAGTAAAAAGTGAATTTGGAACTTATCTACCAACTTTTTTTGACTTGGCCTTGAATTATCCGTGCAGCCTCTATTAAAGCTGACATTATAAGACAGGTACTGCTGTTGTTATGACTGGCAGTTCATGTTAAATCATATCATTCAAAAGAAAAAATAGTTGTGCTTTAAAGGGCATCTACTTTTGGAACTAATTATTGCATAGAACTGTATGATGCTGTTGTCCTCATTCATTTACAGGACCGTAAACATTTTATTGATTATTATTACTGTCAGGCTTCCACTGAAATTTCACTTAGAGATAGGACAATACTTGCTGAGTAGAGAGCAGGATAATACTTTCTATAATATTAAAGTATGATTTTTAACATATAGAAATATATGCATTTTTTAAACAGCTATAAATCAAATATTGTGTTAACTGGAAAGTTCATATGAAAAGAATCTCTATTATAAGCACCAGATATCATCCATCTGATTGGAATTTTCCACCCACAATTTTATTCTGAACTTGGCAACCAGATTCCCAATTATAATTCCCTAAATCCCTCCACTCATCAGTACCATTTGGTTTTCAAGCACAGGGAATGACAACACTCGGTATCCCTTTACACATCCAAGAAACAGCATAAACTTTAAGCCCTAGACAAGATTCTTCCCTCATGTTGTACTATGAACAAAGGAGAAAATGAGGAGTGGGAGCCAAACCCCAGCCAGTCAGCCCAGGTACCTAGCTGACAGCAAGACTAGCTGAAGCAAAAGGGATGGGGGGGCAAGGTTCACAGTAGATCTCACCAACAGAGGAAAGAGCAAAGCAGTAAGACTAGTATGAGAATCATGTTCATGCTTCCTACCAGAGTTTGCTAATGGCTGCTCAGGAGAATAAGCAAAATAAATGACTCAGACCAGCTTGTCTAAGCTGAGGGGAAGAGATGTAAGGACTGAGGCTGGTAGAACAACTCCAGAGACTCTGATCTGTCGTAAAAGAGGACAAAGGCTTTTACTACTAAACCTATTGTTCAAAGTTGCCATCTTACAAAGTCTTTACTGGTTTAGCAGACATAGCAACCTCCCTTCCCAGGGCTCTAGAATACGCAAAAATCAAGAAGAGAAGCATGCTTATTTTATTCCTCTAAATTCCCTCTTAGCCTGTGCTTGAGGGTGGCTCTGCTCTTAGCCATGCAGCTCGAGGGTGTACTGACCTGATGGCTACTGAAGGGCACAAGAGCTTAAATATCTTTCAGTGTTTCCAGAAATCCAGGTTTCTGGTATACAGGAAAAAATCTGTGACAGCAAACATCTATTTGCTATCACACAGCCAGCATCAGCTTTCAGGATCCTAAGTAAATTATAGGGAAACCTATCTATGCTATTGCCTAAGGAAACAGCAAGAATCAGTGTCAGAGCAGAGCTCAAAAATACACAGAAATAAGACAGTGCATGTAAATGATCATTTCAGAGGGCTAAGTGTACTGAACAAGATCCTTAGTACCTATGAATAATGCCTCAAATGTCATTGCAATGAATTGTGAAAACCACAGGTTGAAAAAGTCACAAGAGGTTGATTTATTTATCCAAGTGATTGTCTATATAAGGAGATTTACTATGAGGCTTTGTTATAACTGCTTTGTATTAACTGGCCTGTCCAAACGAACAGCTGCATTTACTTCACTAAGAGTCATTCAATGAGAAGTGAAGAATGGGGGMAGGAGAAGGAAAATGCTCTCTGAAGTATGTGCGCAGCTACGCAACCAGGTATCCCGCTCTCCTCCGCGTTACTGCCTGCCTAAGGCATTTCTAGGATTGATCTCATAATGGGTATAACAACAGAAGATTAGGAGAACGATTACTTGCCATATTTAGGGATCAACATCCAAAAACATTGTCATCTTTCTTGCCATTCTACCAAGTACATGATATTATTTCCAGACTCTTAGTAGACTAGTATGAATGCCACCTCTGCCAAATGGCAGTTTTGGCATTTGGTAAGATGTGCATATTTTATCTGACTTGTTACTACCAAACAGCAGCAGCTTTCAGACCAACCACTTTTATGCCAACATGCRATTTTGGATGCAGCAATTGTGAGAGCAGCTACAGTAAATACTACTGCTTCTCTCTGCTTGCATTTTGGATCCCTTTTGGTGGCTATGGAAATCATGAAGTGAAGAGCTGCTTCAAGAGCAGCAGTCTTCTGGAGCAGCCCCTCCCCACAAAGCCATTTCTGGGCTCATGAAACAAGCACCAGCTGGCACTGGAGAGTGGTGCTGCAGAGATAAGACGCCTAGGAACAGCTGCAGAACTTCAGCCTGATGAAAATAATTTCTTTGATGTCAAAGAAAGTCTGTAACTTAGTCCTGAGCTGCAGCAACAGGGCATCAGCGCAAGAATTGTAAGAGCTGTGAGAAAAGCACAGCTGTGGCTAGCCAATTGCTAGCTTTGTTTACTAAATACAGATCTCAACATTTGGGGCTCTTAGAGCAGAGATGCATACCATAGTTCCATACCTCATTGCTACCTTACATCGTAAGTCTTGCCAGTCCTCAGGAATCAGCGAAGATATTATATTATACTTGTGTTTCACCAAGTTTCTTTGCAGAAGCTCTTGGAGTTTATTAGTAGAAACAAGTACTTCTACACCATGCTGAAAGACCACCATCCACATAGCATTGACCTACACAAGTTCAAAATACTGGAAAAGAGTAGACCACAGTAAGCTTAAAATGGCCAAATAATGCTTTACCACTTGCATTACCACTACATACTGTTTCCTGCTGAAAGTCTGCAAGGGGAACAAACTTAACCTGACCCTCAGCCAGACGCAGCTTAAAAACATCTGTCAATGATTTGAGCAGCCTACAGAATACCCTATCTAAATGAAATTGCTATAGGGATGACCTGTGCATATTCTTTAAGGAAAGAATATGATACATTATGGATATCTGCCTTGTATAGCAGTTTTGTTGCCTGTTGTGGCTTACCATCTGTGGCAGAACTGGCACAGGTTCCTCAGCATGATGGGCCAGAGGAGTTGCATTGGTTCTGTGGAGTTGGTTTTGCATATTCTGCAAGGCTTTTTAAAGGTTAAATAGAATGGAAGATGTCAATTCATGGTGGAAGGTATCTCAACATTTATTCAACATGCAGTTTTATGCAGAAAAGCAGATGTAATTTTTACTAGGGTGGTAACACATGGCCTTGCCTTAAGGGATACTAGGGGCTCTGACTTTTTGTTCTGCAATTCTCATCTCATGCATTTTACACGCTTTCCTAAGTTTCTAAATGCATGATACTTATGCTTTTCCTTCAGCAACGTCAAAGCCACAGCCTGGGAGATGATGGCCAGCAGACAGTCACWCATGCTCTGTAGATCTGTCAAGACCCGTGAAATCAAGTGGAGGATAAGATTTCATTGAATTGCAATGTTTTGACTTATGAGCAGAAATTAGAAGAATTCTAGATTTAAGCAACAGTCTTTATCTTTAAAAAAGTGTGCACATTTGTACAGATTTTAATAGAAAGACATGGGACATTTGAATTGTACAGATTTGAATGGAAAGACATGGCACAGCTCAGCTTAGATGCTTTGAGGGGTTTTTTGCTCATTTCTTTGCCCCAGCATTGAAGGAAGACAGACCTCATTGTCATTTCTGGACACAGGTCTTTCTTTTCTATGGCTAGTTATGTGAAAAGACTAAGAAGAGATCCATAGATATCTCTCATTTTTATTTGCTAGGCTGTGAAACCTCTTATTATGAACAGCTGAAAGGACATAGCCACACTTTGGGGAGCCTCCCTATTTTGCAAAACTAGAATTGTTAAATATATTTTTTTATACCTAAAATTTTACATTTAGTGCAGGCATATAAAACTTTGCTGTACTATTAATTCTGTTTTTCAAGGAATTTGAGGCATATTGGGAGTTAATGATGTTAATAGCGCTGTGCAGTGTTTTGTATCTATTACTTCAATTGCTTTTTTGTAAAATACATTTGCAGTGATAAAAATCACCATTCAGAGATTTATACTGATAAAAATGCCTTGCACTGATAACAAACTTGCACAGACAAACTGAATTAATTGTTTGTTTGATTAAAACGTACTATGTATATGATAACTATGAGATCTTATGGTCACAATGTTCTCAAGAAACACAGATGTGATAAGGTGYTCATTTTTAATCTAGCATGGTTAGGATGTGCACTAACATCATGATGGAGGAGGACATATGTAGGTACCTAGCAAATACATCAACCTGCTTTAGGATCTCCAATATCAACAGGAACTGATGGTGCTCAACTGGAGCAACAGGAGAATACCGAGGGAACAGATGTGCTGCTATTGGCAACCTGGCTCTTGAATCTTCCCAAACAACGCCCTCACCATATTGATATGCTGCAAGAGGTAGCAATTTTGAGGAAAGACAAAGACTCAAAAAGTAGCTTGAGGTTTACATCCACCCTTCTTCAGAAGAAGTATTTACCAAGTATGTGCCATGCTATGTAGATAACTTTAGAGGTTAATGTAGTGATTCCTACTGTCCTCTCTGCTGCAAGCAGAGTTTGCAGGGGCAGAATACAAGCTGACAGAGCAAGGGTGTTGGTGCCATTTCCACCTGCATGCCTTAGCCAGRTGTCCTGTCTATCAAAAACCTCGTGGCTCTCAGGCACTGTGCCATGCAACAGTTGACAAAGTCACTCTCATCCCCACACCTTAGATAAGCACTGTCTGCTGCTGATGTCCTGCGGAAAGTTCCTTCTAATTAATTTCCGAATAGGAGGGTAGATGAAGCACCACCAGAAGTCTGCCCCCCCCCCTTTTTTTTTTTAAATCTACATCATTACTCTGAATCCAATACTGCATGGCATCACGGTTATAACCATTCTTCACAGTCACACGTGGGCATTGACTACATAAGCTTTCTGGGTTGCTAAATCTGGATCTGCACATCTCCAGAAAAGAAAAGATCCAGAATCTAAGYGCAGTTTCAGCTGAAAACACAACAAATAAGGTAGATTTCAGAGATAAAGCATGAAATAAAAACAGAAATAGCATGCTTGTTAGGTAGGTAAACTCCTAGAGCAAAAGCAAAATCTGACTGTTTGCCAGAATTTGAACTAAGAAGTGATATCAAGACTTGAGAGCAGTAGAGCACCTATAGGTAAACAAAGCAGTCACAATATTCAATACATAGAGTTTCAGTGATATCAATAAAATAGTACATATGCACATAATTAAAGACTATATTATTGTGTATATGCAAAAGGGAACCAAATTAAGGTTCCACTAGCATCTCTAATTCTAGCACTTCCATTATATGTATTAGTTAAATCAATCACTGTAATTACTGTAAATATAGCAACTTAGCACAATTTTGTAATAAAAAAAGCTGACATTTAGGGAGAGAAGTCTTGCATCGTACAATCTCATCAATAAAATACCCCACAGCTATGCAACTTCAGGGGAAAAAAAAAAAAAAAGAGTGTGGTTCATCTCCAAGGATTTACCCAAAACACTTTTCTCATGAAATTCTCCTGCAGAAGAGTAAGCTCAAGGCTACAACAAGCACTTGCTGTACACTGGGGAGATCTAGCATTGCTGGTGGTATTGAAAACCACCTTGCATACGCATCCCTGTGTTGAAAGCATGGTCAAGACTTACACATCCAGCTGTATTTAACAAAACGCAACCTCTGTTTTTCCTACAGGTGTCACAATGATATCTAGCAACTGTACTATCTGTCATCAAACTAGGTGTAATATATTTTGTTCTATCAAGATTCCTTCAGTTATGTCCTGGGCTGCAAAAGTCATCATTTATTCTCCTGATCTTACAGTCAATTTTAGTCAGAGCTAAAATGTAACGTCAATAGTAATCCTAGCATGTGGAACTGCTATGTACTTATAACTTCTTCCATAAAATCTCTAAGACACAGTCCAGCAACAGTTTCTTTATAAACATCTTCTATGAGAAATCTTGTCAAAAAGCCCCTGCAACTCATGTATATTAGAACAGTCCTTGATTAGTAATGCAAGATCAGTTCAATGTTCTTTAATCATAAAACATGAGAAAACTATGATTTGCTGTAACACGTATCCTATACATTTGCAAATTTACCTGACCTGGTACTACAAATAGCACAATATGTTTTACTATTTATTTACTTTTATATTAAAAGTATTTCTCTGCATGTCTCTTAATAATTGCAAAAACAGAACATCRTAAAATCCTTGGACAATGTTAAGCCAAATACTACCTAAATCTCATATACTAACATATCAAAGTGAAAATCTTCAGTTATACCAGGAGAAATAAGTGCAGAACACCCTGAAAAGCTGGTAAATCTAGGCAATTTCAGCACCAGTGAGAGAAGACATGCCAGAAGCACATATCCTCACCTTATCACCCCACCAGCCACTCATTTATTCAGAATCATTAAGACATGTAATATCTCCTCATGTGTTGATCACTTCTAAAGGGAAAAGAAGGCTAMGAAACAGCCCCTCCTGTTGGCCTTTTTGGGTCTGTAAAGAGGGATCCTTGTCAGCTGTTCCCTCGCTTTTCTAGCACAGATATCCATGTGAGCTATGGTGCCACCAGGAATGATAAAAACAACACAGAAAGATGGCATAAGCTTTTAGTTCCAAAGTCTTTCAGCATTAAGAGAATGCAGTGTTGCATTTTCAACTTCTACTCAGAATATTTTTAAGAGCTTTCAAGTTAAAAGAAAAAGAGGATGGTTTTCATCGCTTACCCTTCAGCACCTTAAAAAAAAAAGTGAAAATAGAGACTAGACAAACAAGATCTTTTTCAAGAGAATGAGAAAGATCTTTCTTGAGGGTTGAATCTGAGATTTGGATAAATTTATCTCTCTGCATTTTTCCCTGTCCATCATAGGAAAGAGAGGTAGCTAAGGGGAGCTATTAATCATAGGAATAGTTTGTCAGGGTAAGTTCTTATAAAATTACCAAGAAATCCTTAACAAGTCTAAGTGACTCAATTTTTCTAATTAATCTGAAAGATATAACTTAAGCTTGCAAACTGGTACAAAGTACTCTGGAATACCACTGTAACAGATAAGGATGGGGTTCAGCTACATAACATACATTATGTGGTAACTGCATGCTAACATGTTATAGCCAATAAGCGGTTTGTTGTATAATACTACTAACCTATTTTTCGCAAATAAGCCTAAGATACCAAAACACCAGTGGCAGAAAGAAGCAGCRTTTCTGAAGATGAAATAATCAAAAAATAGGAAAGAAGAAATGGAAGTATTTACTGAAAATGCAGAAGGTTAGAAACTAAGTAGCTTTTACCTTAAAGATCAGAATTGGAGTTATTCTTTAGGTCTTAGGTGAAATGAGTTTGACGGATTAGGTCCAGTTACTAGCTGTCAGTGAACTACATCAAAACACAGCACACACGTACACAGCTTACTACARGTAGCTGCTTGCTGCTCAAGACAATTTCCCTCTGGAGCTAACATGAAGATAGATGAACTCCTACCCCAGGGAGAAGTGTCCCTCAATGAGGCAAAACAATACCCACTCATAAACATGCTACACTACTGCTGCTCTTCTTGGCTTATACAAATAGAACCAGAAGTCTTTGYTTCCCAGTAGTAAGGCTTGTACRCTACATGAACCAGGAGAATATTACAGTGGGAATTTGGGGGGAAAAGATGCATTTTTTTAAAAAATAAGTTTCATGTTTATCTCAGTTGTAAGGATTCTTCTCTCTTACATCTGTTGCTGTGTCCTGATGCCTGGCTGTTCTTTAACAAAAGTAGTATTTCTTGTGAATGACTGGCATAAGGCACTGTTTCTACAAAGATAGTTTATCTCACTTTCTTTGCTGTTCTTTCAATTGTTTTGTCTCCTCTTCTCTCTTTTTCCCCCTCCCCTTCCTACCCTTTTTTTTAATATTTGCCACAATTTCCTGAAAGGAAACCAGGCCTTTGCCATTTTACTGATATTTGTCCTTCCTACCAGGCCTTTGCCATTTTACTGATATTTGTCCTTCCTACCACTCACTAGATCACTACAGGATGTCAGTAGTACAATTCCTTTCCCTAAAATTGGTTCCATTAGAAGTAATGCTCTCAGAAGTTGGCTTTTGAGCATACTTGCTAGTGCTTATGTTAAAACAGCAACCACTTTAAACACAAAAGCATCAGTTCTGTAGTATTTTTAAACACGTCTCGTATAAATGACACCCCTTTGCATCAGAAGCATAATCCAYCTTCAAGAGCAGTCAAAAGCCACATTGATCAGGTTCAGAAAAAAGGAACCCTATTTAAAACAAAGTACCATCTGCCCTCACTCCCCCAAGGAATCCCTATGATCACTAAARTGTTTCTTAAACAGGCAATACCTTTCAACTAAGAAACATCTAGTGTGGATAAAACTGGAAAACATTTATTGAGAAAGAAACACTATTATCCAGAGAAACTTAACACATACTGACATCCATGCTTGCACCCTTAAACACAAACATTAGCAGAGGTTTAGTAATGTCGCTCCTCGTCTAAGTGGTGCTTGCATTGGTGCTTCCCTTTGCCCAGCAACAGAACATCACTTATTTACACCATTCTAGAGACAGGAAATTTACTCAAATCTTCTCCAGACCTTATAAAAGTGCTACTCAGTCTTGACTTCTTGCCTACACATAATCAAGTTACTGTGACTTCRTTTGTCAGGACCGTCAAAGGTTGGACAGGCTTCAGCCCTGCTCTAYGATTTTCTCAGAGAAAACTCTCTGAAAGTTCCGATATAACTGGGAAAAGTGTTGTAGAAGAAGGAAACTTCAGTGAGGAAAAAAAACGTCATTGTACAAGCACCCAAGCAGGTCTGTCGCTATCAGSGATGCAGTGTCTGACAGTTTAGTAGCCTTTTCCCTCCCCTTCCAGTTAATTTCCTAAACACAGCAATTTCGAGGGTAGTTACAGAGATTCACAAAATGATTCTTGAGGAAYGATGGTTAGATATGCTATGCAAATGAAAGTTTCTCTGCAGCTCAACTCATTTCTGTTCACCAACAGATAAAGATAGTTTGCTCTTCCACTTTTAGTGGCTCTGTCTCTCTCTAGTTCTGGATAAATCACTATGCAAACAGCTGCGGCACTGTGCTTTACCCTTTTACCAACAGAAGAAAGCAGAAGACACTAGGACTTGCATCTGACTGTACGACTTAAGAAGCCGGCAATGTTAATTCTTAGCATCCCAACAACCGATATTTTGGCATTACATGTGGTGGACCAATTTTAATGACAAAAATACGTACCATTGCCTAAAATAATGGTATCTTTTTTAAATAGGATACAATGTAGCAGTATGGCTAAAACCTTTCTTATTTGGGGAATCATCCAAGCCTTCAGTTCCCAAGCAACTTCTCTTGCAATTGACTTTTCATGCATTTAGGTAAATATTGAAATAAGCTTGAATCCTCATAGTAAAAACTATGTACGTATTTTCCCATTTATACTGCACAGTGACTCTCATCTCACAGTTGATGACAATTTTTAGTCTCTTTTTAGTTTGATCTAATCTTCAGTCATCTCCCCTTGTATACTACATATCATCACTCCCCTCCTGCTTTTCATAATCTTTCATCATGTTAGATTCAGGATGCAGAATGGTGCATGAATGCATGCAGATGTTTTGACCCAAAATTCTTTGCCTTGTTTCAAGTAAAATTCATTTCTAGATTCAGGTTTGATTTTGACTTTTACCTTCATCCCATAATTCAGGGTAAGTTCATTACTAACATTTTAATTTTGGCCTGTTAATTTAAACAGGTGCAAGCAAATAACTTGATCAGCGGCAGTATAAAACTGACCTCGAATTAATAACGAAGGCCAGAATTCTGAATGAGTGAGAGGAGGAGAGTTTGAGGTTGGCAGTTTATGAAAAAGTACCAGCAGACCAAGTGCCCTACTTATGGCAGAGTTCAGAATGAAAGATCCTAGTAGTTTCTCACCAGCCAGTGATATAAAAAGATATTCTATCCAGTAAAGCTACTTCTCACAGAAGTATCTGAGTTGGTGGTTACTGGTTACACAGTGTGTTCTTTCATCCTTAAAGTTGGACATAGTTCTTTGCCCAAATAAAAATAGCCTGAAACAGTGTTGCAGCAGTGATGYTTTTCTCTAAATTTAGCACCTCTGGAAGGCAATGACAGCATTAACACCTTTGCATCTTCTCAAACCATCAGGTCATATTCTGTGTGAGCCAAATTATACAGCATCCTGGCAATCTCATGGATGTACAGWTCAGCTGCTTGATTCTGTCCAACTCTGAAGAATCAAAGCACCTGGGACAAAAGCAGGGTGCTAAGTATTGCACACACTCATATGTAAATTATTGAACAACTCYATTCAAAGCAATATCTCCGGGCACTGAATTTACAAAGATGGGTTGGCAAACCTATGTGATGTACACCAAACTGGTGACCCAGAAAGCCGGACCCACTTTGTGACAGTCGGTGGCAAGAATTTGAGAAGGAACCTTTGAAAAATTCAATTTGAGGACAACAGGACCTGGCAGCTGTCAGCCCTGGTAGTGAGGTCAGTGGGGAGAAAGGCTTGGCTGGCCATGTCAGACCCTCGCCAAGCTGTATTGGCTGTAGCTCTAGCCAAACCTTTCAGCACAGTGGACATAATTAGTGCAGAAAAGGTCCTTTGCCCTGCGGCAGCCTGAGAAGAGCTGGTAGGGAAAGCATAGATACTGCCCTAATTTTGTTCATAGTTTCTCTAGTTCTGTGTACTCATGAAATTAGATACTTGCAAGAGTTCAAGACATAAAATAAATTATTTCAATTTCTGTAGGGACCCTGAAAGMGCCAAATACATTGACCTGATGTGTTGTGTGATGTTTTGATAATAACTGATGTAAAAGCCCATGCAATCATCACCAAGCATTTGCTTTAAGAGCACAAGTATGCTGAAGCCAGGATATAGATCATTATCTGCTGGAGAGTGATGTGAAAGCCATTATCAACAGGAGGTTAGAAATAGGTGTTCAGGAGCTATAGGAATATACATCCAGTTAAAAATTGCACTGTCAGTGAGTATTCAGCTTTTAGCTTAGGCATCTGGTTAGGAATGTAGCCATCTTGCATAGGTAAAAGAATAGGTATTTTTGTGGTGAGTGATTTTGAGCCTGAGTGGTCTGAATTATTCTCAGAAGAAACCATCCCCTCTCAACTAACTGTGCAGAGGGCTTAGCTCCTAGGCACCCGCAGCTAGGTGCTTGGGCCTAAATTCATCTCACCTAACTGCAGTTAAGTATGTCATCCATCTCCCTCTGTRGGCAATGGAGAGAGTTAGGTATCTTCACAGGCACCTACCTATTTATCCCTTGCARTGCACCTATTCACCTCTCCAAAGACAAAAGAAGAAATTTGGATGCTTCRCTTAAATAAGACACTCAATTCGTAGATGTTAAAAGTCAGGCAGAATTAATCCCATGCTTAAAGTGGATTGTTCGATTAACCTCTCACCTCCTGCTGAGCATAGCTTTTCTTCRCTAATCATAAAGGTATATTGTGTAGCCACTTAGATCCCACTTGCTGCAAATAATGAGAACACCTTTTCTCTTTCAGAAATATGTTGTTAAAATTCATCACCTTCCTGTGCACCCCGCATGTGCAGCCTGGCACACTTCGCTCTGTGCTCCCTCCCACGAGGGGCTTTGCTGGGGCTCCTGACAGTAATGCAGTGCCCCATTGGCACATTTTCAGCCAAAGAGTCCTCTTACTACTTTGTGGCCTTGATGGTAGGATTTGGCCTTTCTCCTGAATTCTTTCTAGGCATCCAGGCAAGATACTTGGAACGAACACTGAGGATTAGGTATACATAATACCTCCAAAATGACTGAACAGAAAAGAATAGATTAATGCAATAACCACATCTCACCACTGTAGGCAGAATATGTTCACCCCAAGACAAAACCAGGAACAGCAGAGCATGTGCAGCAACACAGGGTAAGTGCAGGACTACGGTTTATGTGATCTTGATACCAAATCTTATGTTGTACTGAGCATATTACAGTRCAATTCTTAATATCCAATTCAGTATTAGCTAAGCTGTACTTAAGTCCTCCAAAACATTGCTTCTGCTCTCATGCTGCCAAGCTTCATGTTCCCCTCCTAACACAACATTAGGAGGGACTTACTTAAAAAAAAAAAATCACAAATAAGATGCAACAGTTTGCTAAATCAAGAAATTCTCTTAAAAAAAAAAAAAAAAAGCAATAGATTTTGAGCCTCTAGAGTACTTCAGGGTCACGTTTTCAGGCTTTCCTGCACAACAATGAAGACTACAAATGTACTTTGGGGGGGGGGGGGAAGAGAGAGAGCGAGAGAAAGAAAATTAGAGTGGAATCACTTGCCTCCAGCATCCGGCTCTCAAAGAGAAACATACCTGACTACCAGTTTTTCATTATCCTCCACTCACATGATCTTTTCCATCATCTATTAGATGGAGACTCTCACCAAATTATTCACTATGCTCTTTATCTGCCAAGAAAATTTGCTACCATATAATTTTACCATTTGATTATGAATACTGCTGTTATCTAAGGACATGGGCACACTTAACAGATCATYGTTTCTTTTGGGAGGCAGCAGTTCTGAATTGCTAGCTGTAGTCAGCAACAAACTCAGCCTGATGGCCYGCTAGTTAGTTAGGTAATGCTTAAATAAGAATGATATCAGTGATAAATATAAGCCCTTTTTCCTTTGCTCTTTTCATGACCTCAGTCTACTTTTTTATGTCCAAAAGTACTGTGAAGTATGGTAGATGGAGCTGATAATAAAAACTRAAGTTCTGGTTGCTTAACATTCTCAATTATAACCTCTTACTTTCAATCAGTTATAACTTTGCCAGAAACAATGCCTCCGGCTGGTTTATGGAGGGGGAGGGGTTCAGTAATTAAGTTAATCTGTTCCTGAGAGCATCAAGGAAAACTAGTCTTCAAGCTCATATTTAGAAAAAGGTTTAAGTGATTTCTTTGAAGCATCCATACATTCCCCTATGCTAAAGCTGGCATCTGTAAGTATGCGAAGGATTGTCCTATAATTATAATAAAAGAAGTTCCTATTTCACCAAGCCATAAAGCCTTTGGGGGGTGGGGTGGTGGGAAATCACTGTTTGGAATTTAATTGCAGGAGAAAGGATCACAGCCAACAGGGAACCTGCCTTAGGACCACAGTCCAGGCATCTGTGTTTCAAGTTCGCCAATAGGAGCTGCGCCGTGCAGTGACAGCTGGCCTGAATTCCTCAGCAAATGGAGCAAACAGMAAATTGGAGGAGGAAAGGGTGGGCTAAATCATGAAGTGCTTGAGGGGAAGCAGTCAAAAAAAAAAAAAAAAAAGTGAAATTCCAGAGCCTTTCTATTCCTCTTTCCCAGCTGCTCTCTTTGCATACAGGTATGCAAATACGTGTAAATCTCTGCAAATGCAGGACCTGCTGTGTTGTGTCCTCTGGGTTTTCACAGGCATGCCAGGCTCACCGTCCACACAAGCACTGCACAGCAGGTCCTCTCTGACTTCCTGACCCCATGCTCCACTTCTGGGTAGCTGGAAAGAAGCTGAAGCACTGTGTTAGCACAGCAAGCTATGCCAACATGGTAAGAGAGGAGAGTAGCGTGGTAATGCAAGTGGACTGTGCCTTCCCAAGGGTTGTCTTGCTCCCACAGRCTCTCCTTCCTTAAACTGGGGTCATGCTACACAGCACTGTGGTATCATGTCTTCACAGCCATGAATACTGCTGAGCAAGGCCTCATTTTCTAACAGTGGGAAATTGTTCCCTTTTCAGACAGGAGAATTGAGAGCGTGCTCACCCTCTGGGTATTGTACCTCTCACCTTCACACATGCACTATGGCAGACTAAGTTCTCATCTTACCACTTCTCAGCAAAACTTTGTCACAGCCTCACTGTCGGCTGTGCTGTCTCTACCCCTACGGCCCCATCTCTACCACCTACTGCACAAACCAGGTGTGCAAGCCACCAGAAAACAAAAGTCTCCTCTCYTATTTTCCTGAAGCCTGCTCTCCTTTGCAATGGTGACCTCACCTCTACCACACATCCTACACACTTAACGACCTCCTCTGCAAGCTTGCTGCATGCTCCTACCATGCCACTTCAAAATGCAACTGTTACCAGACCATTAACCTCATTCTTCATCACAACAACACTGGCTCAGCATTGACAGTCCTCCCTGACTCCAAATTGTACCAAGAACAACCACTGCAAAAAATCAAAGACTGAAGTTAGAACTGAACTCGGATTGATTCATAAGTAGTTCTGCCAACTCACCTGCTCTTTCCCACAGGCGGGTGTCAGTCGAGGTCATTTGTGAGGCTCTCCCTCTCTATCATCTTCTTCTGCTGAAGAAAAGATAAGGAGTGTGATWATCAGTCTGATAATCGAAGCTGGGACTTCAACCACCCACATGGTTCTGCATGTCAGCTGGAACCAAAGGCTCTTTTCCCATTCCAGAGCCCAGCTCTCATATGTTTATCAATAATAATTGTAACTATAATCTGCTATTTCTTTGAAGTTACTGCAAAGCTGAAAGGTCACAAATCCTTTCTATATCCTCCTCCTTCATCAGGAGGGAAACACCCTGCATCCTCACACTTCATTTCAGCAGTGTCTCTATGCCCAGGAGACTTCCTCAAGAGCAGCTAACTTCCAGGGTGTATTTGAGGTTCAGGACATTGCAGGTAATTTCCTATACATTCATATCCAAGGTTTTGATATTCCAGCACTGTGATTTTTGTTTGCCCTTCTGTAATTTTTATAATCTTGATGCTTCATTGCTGTGAGCTCTCATTTTTTGGCAAGACTGATGAAGGGTTTTGCTTTGTAAAAACAAGTTTTATTCCCCTTGTAGTTCTCAAAGTAGGGCAAGCATGATTTAAATGCAAAAAATACATATATTAACTATTTATTTCCATGAACAGCAAGTAAGCATAGGAAACGTTTATCTAAGTATTTATGTAGAATGCTTTGCTGGAATAGCTGAGTAACCACAAATCAAAGTAAACATGAAAAATCCTCCTTGCTTCTTTAGAAAGCAGACCCCTCGATGCTTGCCTATTTTTAGTTTTCATTCTCTCTGTTGTACTCCTCTAAGTTTAAGAAAGTAACTAGCAATACTGCACATTATTTCCACCCAAGTCACAAGAAATACCAGAAGTCTTGGCTTTAACTATGGTACGGTTTAATTTAATAAGTACATTATATATTTTCATATCAATACCACCCAGGTTTCCRCTAAAACCATTGCTGAACTTAGTTAAAGCTGCAGCACAGGCAAGTCTCCATCAGCTGGGATTAGGTTTACTACAGCTTGAGTTAGATTTATTACTTGTAACATAAATGGAAGAAGATATATATATTTACATAAATATATATATAA